>NC_079313.1:64391166-64697573 GCF_029931775.1 Euleptes europaea
AACTTAAGAACTCCTGACTATGCCTATTAAAGGTTACTGAAATGACATGAAACTACTGCGTGCAAAGCATATGTTCTGCCGCTAACCCACAGCCCCTTTCTTCACAGATTTCTGAGAAAAACATGTAATGTGTAGTGTGACATACAATATTTGCTAAATATATGTAATCTAGGAAGAATTGTGACTGTCACACACAGGATGCTGAGAGAAAAAACATGTAACGTGTAGTGTGACATCCAATATTTGTTAAATATATGTAATCTATGTAATTGTGACTGTCACACAGGATGCTGAGAAAAACATGTAACGTGTAGTGTGACATACAATATTTGTTAAATATATGTAATCTAGGAAGAATTGTGACTGTCACACACAGGATGCTGAGAAAAACATGTAACGTGTAGTGTGACATACAGTTTTTGTTGAATATATGTAATCTAGGAAGAATTGTGACTGTCACACACAGGATGCTCAATATCAGAACATTAGTGCTCAAAACTAATAAAGATTTTGAGGGACATATCGCTAAACACATCAAGACCAACAATAAGAAATTATTTTAAGTACATTAGGAGTAGGAAACCAGCTAGGTTGGACCATTGGATGACAATGGGAGTACAGGAACAATGTGTGTGTAAAGTGCTGTCAAGTCGCAGCCGACTTATGGCGACCCCTTTTGGGGTTTTCATGGCAAGAGACTAACAGAGGTGGTTTGGCCAGTGCCTTCCTCTGAACCCTGGTATTCCTTGGTGGTCTCCCATCCAAATACTAACCAGGGCTGACCCTGCTTAGCTTCTGAGATCTGACGAGATCAGGCTAGCCTGGGCCATCCAGGTCAGGGCACAGGAACAATAAGGGAGGATAAATCAATTGCTGAGAAACTAAATGAATTCTTCTCATCTGTCTTCACTGTTGAAGATATAGGGCAGATTCCTTCTCCTGAACAGAATTTTTGGGGAGGGGAGAATGAGGAACTGGGGCAAATAGTGGTAACAAGGCAGGAAGTCCTAGAACGTCTAGACAAACTGCAAACTAACAAGTCACAGGGACCAGACGGTATTCATCCTAGAGTGTTTCAAGAACTCAAATGGGAAATTGGTGAATTTCTAACAATGATATGTAACATGTCCCTTAGATCAGCCTCTATACCAGAGGACTGGAGAATGGCCAATGAAACACCCATTTATTAAAAAAGTTCCAGGGGGGGACCCAGGAAATTACAGACTAGCATTATTAAAGAAGGACTAGTCAAGCATATAGAAGGGCAAGCTCTGCTGAGCAAAACCCAACATGGCTTCTGTAAAGGTAGGTCCTGCCTCACTAACCTTTTAGAAGTCAAAAAGGGCAAGAGTCCAGTAACACCTTAAAGACTAACAAAAATATTTTCTGGTAGGGTATGAGCTTTCGTGAGCCACAGCTCACTTCTTCAGATACAGCTAGAATGTGAATCCATCGGTCTTTAAGTAGAGGAACAGTATGTAAATGTGAATAGCAGGCTTGATGGGATTAGGTGTGATATGCAGAAGAGTCTGTGATGTCCAGGGGAGAGATGGGTGTGGAGAAATCAGCATTGGTAATGGGCCATGAATGCAAGGTCTTTATTCAGCCCAGGTAAATGCATTGACTTTAGTTTTCAAACTAAAAAAATTATTATGACAACTTGAGATGGAGTGTCAGAGTAACAAGTTGCCCATAATAATCTGACAGAGACAGCTGATAGGTAGCTGTCAGATTCAGAGGCATCTAGGATGATGCAAGAGGCAGCAATCGCCTTGCAGGTTCTAGGGTGAACTGCAACTAACCGGTTTAAAGCAGTAAGGATGATGTAATACTGTGGCCAGGTCTACAGGTGGCCTTATTGGTTTCAGGTGGAGTTCTGTATATAAGCCTATGTAACTATAACTCTGTGTTGGGAAGTTTGGTGGAGAAGAGTGTACGTGACGGTTTGTCTTTTGTATCTGTGCACTCTAAATTAACCAACACTGTTTTCAATAAAGCAAGGAGATCTGGTGGTGTGTCCTGGATAACTGCTAATCTGCCTGCTTCCACGTCAGGGCTATGGGCCCAGCTTCTCTACACTGCGCAGGTTACATGTAGTGGTAGCACAATTAAGTTTCCAGGACGTCCAGAGGCTTTTGGAACAGTGAGTGATTGAGTGGAGAGATGGCTCAATCTGCAATCCCAGTGGAGAAGCTCAACGCTGACAACTACATTTGGTCGGTGAGAATTGAGCATTACCTTAAGAGAGAAGGTTTATGGGATGTTGTGCTGCAAACCCCCACTGATGATGATAATGAAGGGCAAGAGAAAGATAAGAAGGCGCTTGCCAATATAATTTTGACTGTGGGGGATAGCCAGCTTGTATATGTTGCCAGCAAAACATTCGCAAAGGATGCGTGGGCGTCTTTGCAAGCCATTTATCGCAGAGACTCGGCTGGAACTATACTTGCACTAATGAGGAGTCTGTACAAGGCTAATAAATCACCTCACATGCCTGCCTCGGAGCATTTGAGAACTCTGGCAGAATTGTTTTGGCAGCTAGAGTAGAGAGGAAAGAATGTCTCAGACGAGGATAAAGTATACATCATGTTGGGTTCCTTGGATGCAAGCTTTGATGTATTGGTGGCCTCTCTGGAATGCATGCCTGTGGAGCAGCTTACGTGTGATTATGTTACCCGCAAAATCCTGGAAGATGAGGAGCATCGGCAGGAGGGACGGATTCAGAGGACAACAGCCCAGCTGAGAATGAGTCACCCCATGATGGAAAGAGCAGCGTCTCGTCCGTCTTCGGAGACCTTAGCCCAGGAGTTTAACAACCCAGAGTTTCACCCCTGGCAGCGAGGTAATTTACAGTCAACACCGAGGACCTGAGCCCAGCGGTGGATTCAGCCTGTAAGTGGGAGTGAAGTCTACTCTGCGCAGAAGTCGTTGAAGCAAGATCGTGGAACGGAACGGAGGAGTGACGTCTTCAATCAAGAGGGGGAGGACTGTGTGCTCTTTGTTAGGAAATATTATTCCTGTGGCAGCACTCAGCACCTCAGAAAGGATTGCCCCCAATTAAAGAAGAAGACGGCTAAGAAACAATTCCAGACTGCCACACACACATCTGTGATGCTGGCAGAGACTAATAAGGGTGAGGATGTATGGCTGGTTGATAGCGGGGCTAGCAAGAATTTTGTTAAAGATAGCTCCTTACTGTCAAACACAAAGCAGTCTGCTAGAACGCATGTCAGCTTGGCAGACAGGAAACGTTTAGAGGTCCAGTGTGAGGGAAGCCTAAACTTTCCAGAATTAAGCCATACATTCCAGAATGTGCTGTGCGTACCTCTCCTGGAGAATAATTTGCTAAACGTATCTGCCTTGACCAGGGCTGGTTTTCCTCCTGCCAGATAAGCAGAGAGGGAGACACGCTGTTGAAAGGGCAATTAAAGCAGGATGTTTATGTTGTGCGCAGAGGGGCTGGGGAAGCCACAAGCACAGTGGGAACTTTAAACGAAAATCCTCATCCAGAGTGCATGCATTTGTTACACCGGTGTTTAGGCCACGCCTCATTTTCAACAATACAGAAAACCCTGAGCTTGCTAGGGGAAAATGAGGTGAGGCTAAACAAATGTAATAATTTCCTTGATTGTACTGTATGTAAATCAGTAAAAAGCAGAAGGTGTCCAGTGGCCAAAGTCAGCCAGAGGGTGACAGACAGACCCTTAAAAATTGTCCATGTAGATATCTGTGGCCCCTTCCAAGAGAGTGTGTCAGGGAACAGATGGGCTCTGGTTCTAGTTGACGACCATACGAGGTTTGGCTGGGTCTATCTGCTCAAGCACAAGAGTGAATCTTGTAAAACAATCAAGTACTGGGTGAACAGAGTGGAAAGGCAGCTAGGTTTGCCAGTTGCCAATCTCCAGTCGGATCGTGGCGGAGAGTTCTTGTCAAATGAATTAGCCCAGTGGTTAGAGAGCAAAGGGATTCAGCACAGACTTGCTAACCCTTGTGTTCCCCAGGAAAATGGAGTTGCAGAAAGACTGATAGGATATTTAAAATCCATGATGCAATCTCTGTTGGAGGATGCTAATCTAAAGCCTAGGTTCTGGGCAGAGGCAATTAAGGTTTCTGATTACCTCATTAATAGGTTGTGGACTTCAAGCATTGATAACATCCCCTATACCAGTGATGGTGAACCTTTTAGAGACCGAGTGCCCAAACTGCAACCCCAAACCCACTTATTTATCGCCGAGTGCCAATGCGGCAATTTAACCTGAATACTGAGGTTTTAGTTTAGAAAAAACAACTCATATGTTAACATCTTTTGCCTTAAAAGAAAAACACAATAACAGAGCTTTCAATGATACAAACAACTTTTTATCGAAAGACATGCTTTTGAACAATTAATGTGATTTTTGCTGTTGTGTGCATGCTGATAATTTGTCTACCCTTGGCTCATACTTTGTAAATTTGAGAGCAACACATGCAGCACTCAGGTCATCTGTTAGTTGTTTCTGGTGTCAGATTTGATATAATTCAAAGCTGAAAACAGCTGCTCACAAGCATAAGATGATCCAAACAAAGTGAGGAAAGCAATCCCAAATGCTTTCATTGACTTAAAAGTGTGGAATTTTCTGCCAAATAATTTTAAGGAATTCTGAGTGGCAAATCCAAGGCAAAACCTCCCATTAATAAATGGCCAATAACCCCCCATGCAGAGTTTTGAGAATCTGGATGGGGAAAATGTGCATCTGAGTGGCAAATCCAAGGCAAAATCTCCCATTCACAAATGGCCAATAAACCCCCCCCCCATGCAGAGTTTTGAGAATCTGGATGGGGAAAATGTGCATCTGAGTGGCAAATCCAAGGCAAAATCTCCCATTCACAAATGGCGAATAACCCCCCCCCCCATGCAGAGTTTTGAGAATCTGGATGGGGAAAATGTGCATCTGAGTGGCAAATCCAAGGCAAAATCTCCCATTCACAAATGGCCAATAAACCCCCCCCCATGCAGAGTTTTGAGAATCTGGATGGGGAAAATGTGCATCTGAGTGGCAAATCCAAGGCAAAATCTCCCATTCACAAATGGCCAATAAACCCCCCCCCATGCAGAGTTTTGAGAATCTGGATGGGGAAAATGTGCATCTGAGTGGCAAATCCAAGGCAAAATCTCCCATTCACAAATGGCGAATAACCCCCCCCCCCCATGCAGAGTTTTGAGAATCTGGATGGGGAAAATGTGCATCTGAGTGGCAAATCCAAGGCAAAATCTCCCATTCACAAATGCCCAATAAACTCCCCCCCATGCAGAGTTTTGAGAATCTGGATGGGGAAAATATGCATCTGAGTGGCAAATCCAAGGCAAAATCTCCCATTCACAAATGGCCAATAACCCCCCCCCCCATGCAGAGTTTTCAGAATCTGGATGGGGAAAATGTGCGAGGGGCCAGCTTGCCCCAGCAACGGGGTGTATTGGGGGGGAGAGACACACACACACACACACACACACCCCCGGAGGAAAGGTCGAGTTGTCCGCAGGCTTGCATGAAAACCCGCAAGGTAAACTTTTGCAACTCGCCCCCCAACGATGCAAAGACACAAACACACACAAAAAAGCCTCCCGTGTTGCAGAGAAAGAGGCGCCTTTGCATCGCGCCCCGGGTAAGGGGGGGGCAAGCTCGCGCGCTTCCCACACCAGCAGCAAAAGCCGTGCGGGTGCAAAGGGCGGCAAGTTTGCAAAAGTGGGTGGGGGGGGGCTTTCCCACTCCGTTCCTCCGGTCTGGCTCCCTGGCTCCCCTCCGCCGCCTGCAGCAAAATGCAAACCCCGGGCGGGACGAGGAGGTGGAAATCAGCTCCGGAGCTCTGCCGTCGCCCTCCTGCATAAGGTATCCATTGGCCTGGGGGAGAAGCCGGCTGCTGCCGCCGCTGCTCTCCCCTTCGCGGCGTGCAGAGCGGGACTGGTGCCGAGCGGAGAAGCACGCTCGGTAGCAGCTCCCGACTCAGGGGGGCTCCGAGGAGAGGGGAGGGGAGGGAAAGGGGGGGAGTGATTCCCAACTCGCTGCCGCCGATCACAGTGCAGCCTACGGGGGGGGAGAGAAAGCCCTCTTCCCTCAGCCTCCAAGGGGCCAGGGCCACTCACAGCAGGCGGAGGGCGAAGGCGCCGGCCACGCTCTTGCGCACCAGGAAGCTGCCGTCACGGCAGGCCCGGGCCAGCAGCTACCCGGCCAGCCGCACCGCTACGCCTGCCGCCTCGCCTCCGCCCCAGCCCCGTGACAAAGTTGGCTGCGGCGCGGTGGAAACTTGCGTCGAGGCTGCGAGGAGGGGCGGAGGAGGGGGCAGACACGACGGCTCCGCGCATGCCCACAGAGAGGGCTCGGCGTGCCGCTTATGGCATGCGTGCCATAGGTTCGCCAACACGGCCCTATACGGTTTTGTATAAAAGGAATCCATCCTTGAGGCATTTGAGAGTGTTTGGTGCCAAGGCGTGGGTGGGTATACCTTTAAAGCATAGGAGGGGAGGCAAAAAGTCCAAACCACTTTTGTTCCTTGGGTATCAGAATGCTGCGAAATCCTACCGTTTTGCTGATACTTACAATAGGATAACAATTAGTCGTTCTGCTAATTTTGGAGAGTCATTCAACTGGACAAGGTTGCACGGCTCGGATAAGGTGCTGGACATGGTATCTCTTCCAATTAATGAGCAGCTGGAAGCCAGAGATAACAGTGGTTCTCCAGCAAGGGCTCCAAGAAGGGAGAGTGTAAGGTCTGAAACTTCAGAAGGTGCTCCAAGAAGGGAGAGTGTAAAGTCTGACACTTCAGAAGGAGAGAATTCTGAAGAGACTGAGGTCAGGAGGTCTGAACGCAGCACCAAAGGTGTGCCGCCTAAAAAGTTTGGTTTTGATTACTGTGATTGTATTTTCAATATGGATGCTGAGAGCTATGAACCTGGGAGCTATGAAAGTATATTAGCTGACAATGAAAGAGATAAACTATTGTGGTTCAGAGCAAGAAAAGCTGAACTGGAAGCATTGCAATAGCACAAGGTATTCTCACACTAATCTACCAGGTGGCAGTTTGTAAATTGGCTGCACCTGGATGTGAGACTGTGAAATCAGCTCTGATAATGAGCAAACAGCCTATTTAAACGCACCTTTAAAAGAACAAATCTTTATGCAGCAAATTCCTGGCTTTGAGTTGAAGCAGAAAGCATGGTCCTGAGGCTAAACAAGGCATTGTATGGTCTACATCAGTCAGCAAGAGAGTGGAATCATTGCCTGACTGAAGCCATAAAACAATTGGGATTCAAACAGAGCGTGTCAGATTTGTGTTTGTTCTCTAAATGCTCAGGACAGAAGGAGGTCTTTGTAATGTCGTATGTTGATTACTTGTGTCTGATGGTTAATAATAAAGGTGACATAGAACAGTTTGAAAAGCAATTAGGAGAACGCTTTAAACTGAAATGTCTAGGCAAAATCAGTAATTACCTAGGAGTAAAAATAAGCAGAGATGAAGATGGGATGTTTTCTTTGTCTCAGCCTGACAAGATACAACAGCTACTGGAGAAGTTTAAGATGGTAGATGCAAATGTTGTGGATTCTCCTATGGTAACAGGATATGTGAGTGGTGAAACAGAAGCACAGGCAGAATGTGACAAGACTATGTATCAGTCTTTGGTGGGAAGCCTGCTGTATCTCACAACCTGGTCTAGACCAGACATTCATCAGGTGGTGCACTGCCTGAGTAAAAAATGTGTGTCACCGATTGGAAGGCAGCAAAGAGGGTGCTAAGATACCCGAAAGGATCTATGCACAGGAAGCTGTGCCTGAGAGTTTGTAATAGGGAGCTGGTTGCCTATTCTGATGCATTGTGGGCGGATCGGGGAAAAGCAAGGTCTACCACAGGGTATGTGCTGTATTTGGGCAGAGCTCTTATTAATTGGAAATCAGTTACTCAATCATTTATTGCAATGAGTACTTGTGAAGCTGTGTACAGCGCAATAAATGAAATAATACAGTTGGAATGGTTCATGTATTTGTTAAAAGAACTGAATGTAACTGTACCTGTACCTGTAAAGATATATAGTGACAATGTTGCAGCGATGCAATTGGGAAACAAGCAATGTTTCAGAAGCAAAAGCAGGCATATCCGGATTAGATATCAGAATGTGGCGGATGTGATAAACAAAAATCGAGTATATATTGAAAAGTGTACAGGTGAAGAAAACATAGCTGATCTGTTTACTAAGACAGTAGATAGTAACAGGTTTCAACAATTGGTAAAATTATTATGACAACTTGAGATGGAGTGTCAGAGTAACAAGTTGCCCATAATAATCTGACAGAGACAGCTGATAGGTAGCTGTCAGATTCAGAGGCATCTAGGATGATGCAAGAGGCAGCAATCGCCTTGCAGGTTCTAGGGTGAACTGCAACTAACCGGTTTAAAGCAGTAAGGATGATGTAATACTGTGGCCAGGTCTACAGGTGGCCTTATTGGTTTCAGGTGGAGTTCTGTATATAAGCCTATGTAACTGTAACTCTGTGTTGGGAAGTTTGGTGGAGAAGAGTGTACATGACGGTTTGTCTTTTGTATCTGTGCACTGTAAATTAAACAACACTGTTTTCTATAAAGCAAGGAGTTCTGGTGGTGTGTCCTGGATAACTGCTAATCCGCCTGCTTCCACGTCAATTACTGATGCCAATCTTACTTCATAAGATGAACCTTGTGATACATCTTATGTCCCTCTTTAACAAGCAACATTCACATCAGGGCAAAGACCTATTTTCTCTCCAGGTACCAAGAGGTAGAAGGGCCTGAATCAGAGAGTATTTACTAAACCAAGGAATAAGTACAACTGCTTTTAAAAATCCAGTGTAGATTATTCTTTATAGTGAGGGGCGTCTGAGCACTAAGGGTGCTGCAGTCAAGGAGTATTTATCTCCGCAGAACAGTTACTAAGGAAGTGGGCAGCGCATGAATGGAGAGACTGATGGGTAACACTTCAAGTGCAATGCTGGTGATGGTTGCAAATAGAAGGGTAGGAAATAACCTCCCTAGAGTGTCCTATAGGTTTTTCAGGACTGCCAATGACTCACAGAGATCCTTTTGTCTTGTTAGGAAGAAGGCCAGCAGGTCTGGCTTCTTTTACAATGGTGATACAGCCATCCAGTTCCTTTGGCAGGATGTGGAACTTGATTGTGCTAAAACAATTGGGGAAAGTGGTTAGGAAGCTTATATAGGAAATTCTCAGTGGTCTTTCAAGAAGATATGTTATTGATGTATGGCATGAGTAAGATACCTGCTACAAGGGCTGTTCCTCAGAACTGTGGACAGGCAATATCACTTGCAATTACATGGAAGGGATGGAGCAGAGGAAGGAAGGAAACACTTCTCCTCTTGGGCACAGCTGCCGGACAGCTTTATAGAGCTACTAGGCAGGAGAACCCAGCTTTTGCTGCTTGTGGGTAGCTTAGTTCTGGCTGTTGGAGACAAATAAGGTCACTGTGATACTGACACAGTATATATAGTAATCTTTGGACTGCTAGAAAACCCAGTTGCATTTCATGGCAGAACATTGTAGGATAAATTTGAGGACTGATGAATCTAACCAGTGGGCATAATATGCTCCATGTGTCCGTGTGTTTTTATGCAACCATGTCTTTTGCTCTTCCACAATATTAATGTTGGCTTATAGGAAAGGGGGAGCTCCTACTGCTCATGATCAGAAGACAAAACAAGTATTGACTGGAACTCACTGGATGTGTTTCTATGCATGTCATTTGCTCAGATTCTATATTAGAGACATATCTGGGACAATCTGGTTTTAATGACAAGCTGGGAAATTAAATATTTTTTTCTTTATTTTAAATCAAATGAATCACAAGGATGATTCAAAATAAATACAACACATGGTCCGCAAATAGAACTTTGAGTGCATTTAAGAACTGTCCTGCAACTTTTCTGGATTTCCTCTACCTCCACTCCTGAAATCTAGAATGTGTGTGCCTATTAAGTGCCATCGAGTTGCTTACAATTTATGGCAACCCTATAAATTAATTACCTCCAAAACATCCTATTGTGAACAGCCTTGCTCTGGTCTTGCAAACTGAGTGCCGTGGCTTCCTTGATTGAATCAATCCATCTCATGTTGGGTTTTCTTCTTTTCCTTCTGCCTTCAACTTTTCTAGTATTATTGTCATTTCCAGTGACTCTTGTCTTCTCATAATGTGCATTTTAGCTTCTAGGAAGAGTTCAGTCTCGATTTGATCTAGAACCCACTTATTTGTCTTTTTCGTGATTTGCAGTATCCTTAAAACACTCCTCCAACACCACTAACTTTCTTCCTGTCAGCTTTCTTCATTGTCCAACTTTCATACTCATGCATAGGAACGGGGAATACTATGGCATGAATTATCTAGAATAGGGCCCCTGTTTGATGTTTATTACTGTTAAGGCACCTGAATACTTCAGTTTGGCATCCCTAAGACCACTAAAGAGTATAACCAAGCTCTCATGAAAGATAGCTTTTTCATGGATTGAGGATGGCTGTTCTGCTGAATTATTTACAATGTCTCCACAGGCAAATGATTGGAACTTGGGCACGTTGTAACTCTAGTACTATCTAAAGTCACTGACAGATTTTAAATAGCATGGTGCTTGACTGTTCTGCCACTTTTTTGACAAGATTTTTTTTTTTAGGTTTCTATAATTTAATAGGATTTTTATGTAGTTTTTCATTCATGCTAATCATAAAGTTACCTTGAGTCCGGATTCAACTGTACTTTGGCTTCCAGCTTCCTTTAAAGTCCACCATAAAAACTTCCATCATAACATGCCTTAGCATAGCATGCAAATACATGGTTCCCTAGAGCACCTTTGCAGAGTGAATGTATTAATGTATAAAATGTTTCTTTGCTGCCACTGGGGTGGAAGATGTAATGGAGTCTGCATTTCTTAAGCAACATGGGCCACTATATCTGAAAAGAAACATGCTCTTAAGAATTTTGTGTAACTGTGTCAGCTTTGATTTTCCTTTGGCAAGAATGTGGGTGCCTTTTTAATATTAAAAAATGTAAATCTTTTATTGTCGTTTTCCTGTTTTTTAAGACAAAAATGTTTTGGAAGTGATCCCTTTTCAACATACATCTGGACTAGTATAATACAGTTGTAGTCTTACAATGCCTTTAAATTGTCTTGCCAGGGTTCACCTTGAAGAATGGCACATTTTTTAAAAATGATATATTTTTAGTAAGGTTCATTCAGACTCTGGTCCTGTTGGAATTCTGACCATTTACAGAGGCCTTAGTGAGCAGAAACTGGTGTCTGTAACACTATGTAAGCATTTTCTGCATTCAGCCCTTGGTTACTAAATCAAAATGGCTCATTTCCAATATGGTGCCTGTTTCATTCTCTTCTGAAATGAAATGCTTCTGCAAAGCTTGTTTAATCTAAAATAATCTTCTGAAGCTTTTATTGGATGATTTTAAAGGTTTTTAGTTGCTTTATATAAAAAAGCCTTTAACTGTTGTTTAAGATTTAAGAATGTACTTTAAAAGTTGGAGTTGTCTTTGGGAAAAATAGTCTTAATTTATGTTGACCTTTCTTTCCTTTGAGTATTTAGCCTGCATTCAATAAAATTTTGATGACTGCTCTTTAGAAGACAGCTGTACGATGTAAAGTATTATAAATATTCAGCTTTCCATTCCTCGTGTTGCCATTAACAGCTGGGCATCCAGTTCAGCAGAACAGATTTTACAGAGAAAGCTTGGCACGTTCCTGAATCAGTATAGTGAAGAAGACGAGAAAATAGTTTCTTATGGTTTGGGGACCTGTAAAGACATAGAGCATCTGTTCCCTAGTTAAGTCATAGTCTGGTAGCACTGAATCATGTTAAGAGCTAAAATGATGTGAAGAACTACTTCTTTCACCTTGAATGTACTGGGGTGTAAATGCCTGATACGTTATTTCCGTGAATAGCAAAATAATTGTGATATTTACATGGAAGGTAAGTTACTGTGCACTTGTGTGCAATTATATTCCTTATTAGTATTGTGTATGTAGTAAATAGGTTTTTATTTAATTGTTTTGGACAGTATGACATCAGTATCCCAGTATGGACTGGGCTGTCCCCATCTGCATAGCTGGAGAGGAGGGTTTTCAGAGAGGACACCAACAATGATATGATAAAGCTGCTACAGTGGCATTGTTCACTAGCTGGTTTATGTCTCTGCCTTGAATGAGGTTAATAACTATAGTGTAAAAGCATAAGATGATTTTTTTATAATTTGGTAGTCTCCAGGTGTGGATTTTTCCAGTAGAAAATTTGCTTTTGAAGGATAATAAAACTTTCTTTCTTTCTTTAACAGTGTTAAGAGAGCTTTGAAGTTGGAAAGCTTTCCTGTGGAAAAAGTAAGTTTTACATTTCTGTTCCTATGATTAAATTATTTTCTAGGACATACATAAATGATTGGCAGTTCATTATCATAAATTAAAGTATTTTTTAATATGAAGAAGTGACTGCCAGATGTCTTTGGGAGAAGAACTATTTTTATACAGT
Source organism: Euleptes europaea (assembly GCF_029931775.1). NCBI lineage: Eukaryota > Metazoa > Chordata > Lepidosauria > Squamata > Sphaerodactylidae > Euleptes > Euleptes europaea. The sequence continues at coordinate 64,403,705 of NC_079313.1, forward strand.
AATCTCACCTGCATGAAGCAATTGACTATAATTGAAGGAATTGCAGGGCATTTTTTTATTATGTATACACCTTTCTCAAATGCTGGATGAACTAGGAACCTCGGTGAAGTCATTTATTAGAAATTAGCTCTGTAATTGGAGGAGAAAATGTGCTACCTTTTCGCTGTACATATAACAATATGGGATTATGATAATGCTGTAATCTGCATATTATAAACTGCAAAATTGAAATGAAAACATTAAGGACATTTTTATGTTGCGAATGTAATTACCTCTCTCAGCTAATCTAACATAATGAAACAATAAAATACTAACACTGCAATAAATTTCTCCTACAGTTATCACAATAAAAATAAAATTGTACTGTGGCTCTGCTTTTTCTTTCTTTCTTTCTTTGTGGCAAAATGGGGCCAGTATCTATTTCCAGAGCCATTGTGTCACGACATTTTCCACTTTATTACCTTTCAAATACCAACTGTGGGTGCTGCTCCAAGCCCTAACATAGAGGAGTTCATGAGGCAGGTAGCGTTAAAGGATGCAAAATTGGGGAGGAAGCCTGGATGTACCTAAAGGGCTGGGAAATAAAACAAGCCTCCTGTTTCATGTGCCCAGCCCCGTGCTTCTTTTATAGGTGGCAGTCCTTAGCGGTCTCTGTGGTACTTAGCCAAATTGGAAACTTGGCAGTGTTAAAATATCTTCTGTATACTTTTTATGTTTTAAAAATGACAAAATACTGTGGAGGCGCTAACAAAAATCATTAGCAATTTAATTAGCAATTTAGTTTTCCATTACCCACCTTGTTGTGCTCCGAATACAGCTGTGACTGTAATTTTGCATCTGCTTCATTGGTCAGAGTAACATTTTTAGAGGCGAATGGTTCAGCTTGAAATTATTCTGTTCCACCCTGAAGCTGTTTTTTTCCCCCTGAAATGAGAGTGGGGAAAAAAATATTTTTGAGAGGACCTGTTCAGGATGTTGGCAGTGTTAAAATCTCTGAGTCGAAAGCTTGAGTTTTTTTTCTTCAAAATATTAGGGGTGGAATAAATCAGTATTGCTGTTGATGAACATGGATGATTCCTTCCCTTACTGGTGTATAGGCTTTTTTCTCAAGATTATTGTAATTATTATATAGTGAAAAGGAAAGAAAATGTGCAGCTGCATAGTGTTAGAGGTTGCCCAGAAGTGGCTTATACGTGCAGTTCTGAGGATGCATGTAAGGGAGACACACACAGAGGAAGTATAGGTAAAGTCAGAGATGGTACTAGAAGTATACATTTTAGGAATGTAGCCTTGTTGCAGAGAGTTTTCAACTGTGTTTTTGCCTTTAATAAGACATGGATGGAGTCTGTTTTTTGTGTTTTTTTAAAGTGCCAAAATGTAAAACTTTTGTAAATACATAAAAATGGAAAACGTATATGGTGTCTGCTGTAATTAGATGAGAATTGGGGAGATAATGCAAAGGATGGCGAAAGCTCATCAATAGAAACAGTAGCTTTTTTTGTTCACATATTTGTAGTTAACTCTTTTTTTTTTTCTTAGATAACATATAGTTGATCTGCTTGAACAGACGGAATAGCTGTTTACAAATGTATGCATAGTTTGCCCCAGCTCAGGATTCAGCTCTGGAACCAGACTTTAGTGCCAGGATCAGGGAGAAGAATCTTTGAAGTAATAACTAAGAAGAGACGTGTACCAGGATGTCCAGAATACATTTCTCTTTTGACTGAGTAACCACAGAGCTCCCCTTTAGATGTGGCATTATGGAATAGTGCTTCTACATAAACCTAGAGAATGATACACATTATTTGGGAAAGTAGCCACTGTGTAAAATAAGAGTTCTGGGAGAACAATGTTGTTTTAAGTGGGATGTCACCAGGAGGGGCACAAAGAATATCATTTAACCTGAAATGAGTTCATTTGCTTACGTATTCAGAATCTGCTAAGTATTTTCTCTGCATGCCGTCTTCTGCAAACAGCACTTCTGTATATGTGAACTCATGGCTGTGCAACGTTCTGATCTGCGTACCACTTAGACTTGATTCAAACTGTACCCAGGCAGCACTGCTGAAAAAAATCTCATTGAGCAAACATATCTTCTAGGAAGTAACCACGTTAATAGTATGTCTCCCGAGGGGGCTAGTGGTGTCAGCATGACTCCTTCAGGTGTGATTCCTTAGTCCAGTGGAAGCAATGGCAATGCTGTGCTAAATGTCTACATTAGGCCTTCCTTTGTGGATTGCAGCCCATGTTTGCCACACACCATTGAGATAAGCATAGATGTCTTGTAACTTGCAAATTGGAATGACCACAAATGCAGTTTACAAAATGTATTTCACATAGAAAAGTTAAGTAGCATTAAGATAATTGAAAATTTACCCAGACTATACCTTATTAATGTTTGTTCAGTCTTTGTTTACATTTCATTGTTTACATTACATTGTTATTTTAAAAAGATATTGTGAGCTAAAGAATTGGAAATAATTTTCTTATTTTAATTTCCCCATAATATTCAATAATGTAATTGACAGCCATAGGTTGTCTTCCGGCCCCCAGCTTTTTAAAGCCAGGAATTGCCAAACACCAACATCCTATTCCTGAGCTGTCGGCGGCTGGGGATGGCGGGGAGAAGGTGCTGCCATGGCACCTCCTAACCTGTTTCCCGGCCACCAAAAAAAGTGTTTTAAAGGCGTTTTGTTTTTTTAATGGGGTTTTCCGCCCTATTGAAAACAGCGAGACTGTGCCTGCTAAAAAGCAGGCACAGCAATGCTGTTTGTCCTGGTGGTGTACCCAGGGGGAAAGGGGATAGGAGGCTGCCTACATGCAGACCCACCCCACAGAACGCCCCGGGAACACCCCCTGGTACATGCCCTCCGAAACACTGGCATGGGCCTTTATGCCGATGGGACGCTGGTGGAAGGCCCAGATGGCGTCCCTGGGTGGGGCTGCTGCGGCAGCACCAGGAGACCAGCGTCTGGGCCTTCCCGCCAGCATCCGGGCCGTTCTGCAAAGCGTAAGTGGGATGGCTTCCACAGGCCATCCAACTTATGCTGGCGCAGCCCCTTTTTGCCACCTGAGCTCTTTCAGCCAAAGAGCTCAGGAATGCACTGCAAATGTTTTATTTACAAAACCAAAAAAACGTACAACCATTGAGCCACGTTCTCAGAAATCCTGCATTTCTTTTTTGTCTGATGGTTGTGCTTAATGCACAGACCCATATTATTTCCATGATGGCTGGAAACATAGTTTTGCCCGTGAAAATGAAAAACTGAAATACTTGGGACTTAATCCAGTGTCTGTGGGGTCACCTCAAATGCATCAAGAGATGCATAATGCCCACCACCCCTGTTATAGAGAGTCTTGTATTGCTTTCTTTCAGATGAAATAGAGAGGATGCAGTGTGGAGGACTGACTGTGAAAGGGGGAAATGTGCCTTTCACTGCATTTTCCTTATGCAGCTTTTATTATTGTTTTTTAGGGGCCCACAACACCGCTGGTGAGCAGGAAGAAAAATCGCAAGGCTTATTCACCAACAACAGGAACACGTGCAATCAGTCCATTTTCAAGTCCCAAGAGCAATAATGTACAGGAGCACAGAAATGGTCTATCAAATGGTTAGTTGAACATTCTCTTCTTCTTACTGCTGAATTTTTCTGGTTGTTGGCCAAGTAAAATCCTTGATGTAGTAATTTATGTCTTATATGGTATGGGGTTTTCTCTCTCTCTCTTAGGGTAAATTTGGATCTTCATGGTGGAGCCCAACTTTTTTACATCTTTCACAGATATATTTAGATGGCTCTCCTTTAGCTTATTTTGTTTTCCTTTGCTTACTGAAAAGAACAGCAGTGAGTTGTGCTAGATTGTAATCTACCACTTGTAATTTATCATATTTAATACCACCCTGAGTATTTGGTATGTTAAAGGAGCTACACTGTCCTGTAATGATGTAGAATTTTATTTTAATAATTCCCAACACTGTATTATCTGCACCTCTGGTACTGATTTTGTGTAACTCATCTAACATTTTACAGAAAGTCTGTATTAGTATACCTGCATAATCTTTGGCAGTCATATGCAAGTGTACAGAATTAACAGTTACAATTTGCAGAATACATTGACACAGCGTGGTTCTAGAATACAAGTTTTTTTACTGCTGTCTTCTATGAATTATTTCAGTCTTCAACAAGTCATAATAATTATGTTTTCAGTCTTGCTTGTACCTCTGTCTCTGAATAATTGTCAGAATGTTTAATGCAAAACATGTGAAAGGCTTCATTTTGACAGCACAGCATTTGCATTTTCAGGATCCTTGGCTGAACTGAGTGAATAATGTTGGAGTTCTAAAGATTACCTTTTTAAAATAAGTACCAGCTTTATGGATACAAAAGCTTTCAGGTTTTGCTATTTAGCTTAATTCCACAGCTATACGGGGTAGGCTGGAGTACTTTTCATCTAGTCAGGAAGACTCGGATGGCATTCTGCCTTTCAATTAGATTTCCTTAGTTGTCCTTGAGCTTGCTAGAGACAGCTGTATTTACACCCTGTGCCATAATATCATACACACACAATCCCAAAGCTTCAGAAAAAAATTGGGATGACAAGGAACTACTTCTATGTCTATCCCTGGACTTTACAGCAATGTGTGTATCTTTTGTTTAAGAAATTTTAGTGTGTTTTCAGTGGAGGGCACCGATGCTGCCTGTTGGACAGACCTCATAGGAAAGGCTCATTAGTCAATCCTATTGCTGCCTTAGGAAAGAACTCGATGTGACAAGGCAATCGCTCACATATCTGCCTAAGACATTTACAAAGCATTTGGATCAAACTTATCTCCCTTCCATTCCTTCCCTCCCTGCAGTCACTTGCTCCATCCACTTTGCTCCCTTCCTGGTTCTCGGGGAGGGGAATGCTTGGAGCACTGAGCTGAGGGAGGGTTCAGTGTCCCTCTCCTCCATATTTATGTTTTCTAGTCAAGTAAGAACCTAACCCCACCACACCTTGTGTATAGACAGGACAGACATATGAGGAAAAAACTTGTCTGTTGAATGTCGTTTGATTGTTGCATCCACAGCTGAGCCAAAATAAAAATGGCTGTGCTCATGAAAAGGGGCGTTTTCCCCTTCTGGACTCTGTATTAATGACTGCTAATATCCATGTAAATGCTTAAACACTTTTGAGATTACTTGCCCTGATCCACTGAGGGGTGGTTGTGGAAAATACCATCCAGTCACAGCTGACTTACGGTGATTCCTCATGGGGTTTTCAAGGCAAGAGATGATCAGAGGTGGTTTGCCATTGCCTGCTTCTGCTTAGCAACCGCGGGCTTCTTTGGTGGTCTCCCATCCAAATACTGACCAGAGCCAACCATGCTTAGCTTCTGAGATCCGACAAGATCAGGCTAGCCTGGGCTACCTAGCTCAGGGCCCAGGGAGGGGAGTGGGGGTCTTTTCCTTTCAGGCAAAAGGACATCGGCTGATAACTAGGTGAAAGACTGTGTGATCAGTGTAGTAAAATCGGAAATTGGCTCAGTGTGAGAAAAAAACTTGCAACTGTTGACTCATTGTCTACTTGTGAATAATTGATTTTACCTTTAAGCAACTAGTGGTGCTGCAACATTCTTCAGAATATCTACTTTTCCTGTCCCGTATTCCATTTTAAATACATAATGCAACTATGTGGGCCTCAGGCTATGAGTCCCATTATGAAATCCCAAACCTCTGACACTACTAGTTTCAGCAGTGAATTACAAAGTTGTAAAGGAATTCTGCTTTTTCAGTCTAACACTCAAGTATCAAGTGAAGTGGCTGAATGGAGAACATACAGGGTTGGATCCAGTATTTCAATATCCCTGGCTTCCCACACATACACACACACACCAGCCATTCCCAGAATTTTGGGACCTGTATGAAGCAATAGCCACACAGGTCAGGAGCTGCAGTGGGGAGGAGGTAGACGGTGCCTCTTACGTATGCGGAGCCCCACTGAAGGCAGAGGAAGAAGAAGGTAGGGCTTCAGAGGGTAGGAGAAAGCTGTGCTGTTCTATGTATAAAAGTTGGCACTCTCAGAGGTCTTTCAGGCATAGAGAGGCTTTGCAGGCCACCTCAGATGTTACATGTTCGTAGGCACCCTATAGTGTATAAGGAAAAATGTACACACATTTCAACACATGTACATTGATGAAATAAATACTTACATTCACCCCATATGTCCCAGGGTCCGGCGTGGGAAGAAGTAATATATATGCTCAGACCCAATGCAGAGAAAGTTAATTTCACCTAAGCCATATAGAAATTCATGGACTTCAATCATGACTAACTTGTACCATTAAAGATCAAGTTTTAAATCTCATTGTGTAGCTTGGGCCAAAACTAAATGTTTTTTGTTATCGGGCTTGAGCCCAACTGGCAGTCTTCAAGGAGGACTGAAGTCCGCCTTCCTTTCTTAGGAAGATCACAGTTTCTGTTTCATTTGGCTGAATTTACACAATGGTGTTGTCAAGGAGAGAAACTGGCTTTAAAGTAATGTGTTGAAGTGAAAGATAAGAATGACCTACCTGTTTTAGCTACGGGTAGATATTTGTGGTCTTTCACTCATATACCTGGTCTATTTTTTAGTGCAATAGTAAACGGACTTATACCCTTCTAAGTCCACTGAAGTCAACTGTGCGCTGGATGGTACTGATACTATCACTTTCACAAATATTGTTACCGAATACAGCTAATACTGTGGGGAGAAAGACAATATACCCAGTTGGCAGTTTATGTACCTTTGCCTGTCCTATTGAAAGCTGAATCATGTATATTTCACACCTAAAACAGTGCAGTATACAATTTTAAAACCCCAAATGCTGCAGTTAATAAATAGGCATTTCTCTTTTTTTCACCATTCACAAGTGGTTTTACATTTTTACTTGTATAAGTGATCTGTTGGATTTTGCACATGCTTTATTTCTGACAAAAAAAGGAAAAAATGCCTGAAGGAATGAAATGTCTGTGTATTGGGATGTCAAAGGCAAAGGTGAGTGTGTGCTATATTTCCATATTGTAATTAAATATGGGCATAAGGGAACAGTCCTTTTGCACATAAAAAGATCTATCACGTGTTCACAGCTGACATTTAGATGGATAATTATTCAACAAAGTAGCAATAGCTTCCTCTTTCTAGTTTTACCAGGCTTCAAAATGGTGGCAAGAATAGATTCCAAACTGTCACTTTAAAATCTTTCCTTTTCTCCTCCGATGTATTTTGTTGTTTTTGTTTTTATCTTATAAGTTAATGTTAAAATTAATATGCTGTTGATATATTTATTAATATAATGTCACGTTTAATTGAGCTAACTGAACTACAGAAGGCTCTGAAATTAATACTTTTTTCAATCATAAATGCTTTTCCATTTAGGTTCTGCTTTTCTCTCTGGTTTTGCCATGTCACTTGGCACTGCTTTTATGACTGAATGCAAATTTAAATACAAATCTGTTATGACATATTTTAATAGCAATAATGCTTACTGATCAAGTTCTTTTATGTGTTTTCATAGCAAATGATGAAAACACATTTCTCTGTGAACAGCTGTAACCTTGTGAGGATCCATTATAACTATTGCAGAACGTAAAACATCTGGAAATTTGAGCCTTCTTAACTAAGTTAGTAGTGTGAAAATGCTGAAGATGTGCAGCATAGGTGGTTGTGATTCATGAAATGTCCTTGGACTCAACAATAAACTTCTGTCTCTTGCAAGCATTCCTTCTTTGGGGTGATCTTTCCTTCACTTCCAGTTCAGAATTTATAGCTCTGTTTCTTTTCTTTCTACGTTCGTTCTTTTTACATGTTCTTGCACTTTGCTATTTCTTCCTGGAAATCTGTTCACATTTTCAAATTTAATCAAAAAAAATTTGTTTTTTTCTTTCATGCCTTGCTCTCTTTCTCTGAATTTGTGATAAATTATTTATGCATATTTTTGTGCAATTTGGATGCATTTTGATTCTTTGTTATCCTTTTTTCTTCCAGCATAGTCTATCGTCCAAACTTGCCGTTTTCACCTGTCTAAAATGTAGTATCTTCTGTTTTGTACAGCTTGCTCTCTGGTTGTTTTTATTGTTTCCTGTCTCTGTAATCTTTTAACTGAATCTCTTGCATTACTTTATATCTGCTTTGTGTTATTATTGCTTGTTACCATTTTTCCTTTTTGCATTCTGTTTCTCTTCTCCCTTTTCAGTTAATGTTTGTTTATAAAATGAGAGCTCTAATCAAATCTGTTAATGGAAAAAGGCACCTATTAAAATAGAATTTCAGAGAAGGCTTTATATGTGGCTTGTGTATATTATGGTAAATGTTGTTGTTGTTGTTGTAGGACTAGCAACATTTTCCAAGTGACTTTTCCCTCCTGAGTTTAGTGCATAAGAGAAATAACTTATTTTTCCCACCTCTGTAATGTCTATTCCTAGGGAGCAGAAAGAAAGCCCATGACTGGCTGGAGGGCTCATCCAAAAAAGGACAACCTCAAATGGAAAAGAGTGACAAGTAAGCTCGGCTAACAGTGGTAATGGTAATGAGAATGTACATGTTTCTTCTTGTAGTATTCTGGCAATGTGGCAGTGGCATGTCAGCAATCTTGGGGTTTAAGGCTTCTGTTATCAAGGCAAGCCAAGTGCTTGGTGGGACAGATCACCTGCCCCTTCTTAATTTCACCTTCTGAGGGAAAAGCAATTTGCTTGGTGGGATGCTACATTAGAGGGACAACTAACCCTTCAGTGGAATTTGGGCACACCAAACTTTTTCCAGCTTGCACACTGTTAGTCTGATGGTGCTTCTGCATGGATAACCTTCCTTGTTTGGTGCAATATTGGGGGAGTGCTGGGAGCTGCCCCCAAGGGGAACAAAGACTGCAATTGCCATGTTCACAGTAGCAGTAGTTAGTTGCCAAGAAAACACATATAAACAAATACTCACATACTAATACTTTACTTTCTGAAGGAAAAATATGTTGTATATTTCACTGGTATAGGTACTTACCTATGCATGTGGCCATGAGAGCCAGCGTGGTGTAGTGGTTAAGAGCAGTGGTTTAGAGCCGTGGACTCTGATCTGGAGAACTGGGTTTGATTCCCCACTCTTCCACATGAGTGGTAGAGGCTAAACTGCTGAACTGGATTTGTTTCCCTGCTCCTCCACATGAAGCCAACTGGGTGACCTTGGGCTAGTCACAGCTCTCTCAGCCCCACCTACCTCACAGGGCGTCTGTTGTGGGGAGGGGAAGGGAAGGTGATTGTAAGCTGGTTTGTTTCTTCCTTAAGTGGTAGAGAAAGTTGGCATATAAAAACCAACTCTTCTTCTTCATATGTTGTTACCTTATAGTGGCAATTATCTTTTTGTCTTTATGAAAAGCATCATAATCCTGTGATGTGTCAACTGCTATAAAAAAAACTATAGGATGATTCACTGTAGGTTTTAAATCCTGTGCAATTCCTCAGTGGTTAATGAGTAAAAGAGAGAAACGTGGTAAGATCCAGAGAGGTTTCCGAGGTTTGTACCACAGCACAAGCAATCATGGCTGATCAGTTATAGTCTTGCACAAATGTTATATTTAACCCATTCTGGTGGGGGGAGAGTTAAATTACTTGCAAATCCCCTTCTTGGCATTGGGTCAATTTTGTTTCAGATTCAGAACAAGTTACTTTTTTTTTTTACTTCAATTAATTTTATGTGTCTTCTCACTTCTATAGATTCTTAGTGGCACAGCCTGCAGATACGGTTTCAGTGGAGAAATTTTTGCAATTGAGACGGAAATTGACCAGTTTACAGGCATGTTGTCCAGCATCTTTTTGTAAAATGAATTGAGGTTTTTCCTGTTTTATTGCATTTTGGTCTTTACCCTTTCATTACATAGGACCTGAAGTAAATTCAGGTGAGTTCACTGGAGTTTTGCTTTGTGCTTAGGACTGCACTTTGCCAGTGCTTCAAGACTGCTACTGTCATCTAAGGGAAAGAATGCTGGACTTGGGATGGGGGCAACTGGGTTGTAGAATACTGTTGTGTGTGCTTTAATAGAGAGAGAGAATTTGCCACTTAATAGAATCCTCACAGAATGCCAGTGTAGCTTTGTAGTTTTGGTGACACTTGCAGGACAGATCTTCCTTTCCTTTCTGCAGCTTCCTTCTCCCCTGAAAAGCTGTTCATGAGGATCAGCGAACCCTTGAAAGTGGCACAAACTGTGGCGCTGGAGCTGTATTTTTGAAGGGGGAATTTCCCCAAACCTCTTGGGCAAACAGAACTTGGGCAGGAGCAGAGAGAATTTTCCTTTTCTGATGTAGGCCCCCTCTCGTGCTATGCTGTTCTTGAAGGTCTTTTGACTGGGGAAAGGTGGCAGTCTGTGAGCTCTCTTGGCTCATGGTTGTCTGGATTCAGTGAGTTAGCTTTCAATTGGAAGTCCACCTTGGTCATGAATTCTCCAACTGTCATTATGGCAACCGCCGTCTCTCCCCTTCCCCCTTTGTAATAGGGATTAATAATACTACCCTATCTGACAGGGTTGTTGTAATGTACAAAGTGCGTTGAAGCACCTAGAAAAAACACACTGTAAAGTGTTGTTATTTTTTCATGTCCTTCACTCGCACATCAATTCTACAGAATGAGGAGTGAAATGGTCTTCTGGAGGATGCATAGACAGTAGGATTGCATATGTGACCCACATGTCCTCCTTTTTGGGAGTTACAAAGAAGTCCTGTAAGCTGAATTTGCACAGTTTATTTACATAATTTATACTCTGCTTTTCAGCCCTCATCAGGGCCACCAAGGCAGCTAACAGGTTAAAAACAGACATAATAAAAACACATCTTAAAAAACATTAAAACCAAACAAAAACACATAGTTAAAACAATGAATACCAAGTTACAATATACATATAAAAACAAAATTAAAACAGGATAGAAGGAAACAAAAAACTCTTTATCCGCTAGTGGAAGAAAGGAACAGAAGGGGACAGGCAAGTCTCTTTGTGGAGAAGGTTCTAGAATTTTGAGGCCTTGATTGAGAAGGCCCTTTCAAGGTGCCATATGTTTAATTTCAGAAGGCAGGGGCACCCAAAGCAGCCTCAGAAGATTAATGCAGTGGTTGGGTAAATTTGTAAAAGAGTAGGCAGTCATTCCGGTATTTTGGTCCCAAATTATATAGAGTGTTACGAGCACCTTTAATTGTGCCTAATAACAGAATGGGAACCAGTGTGAATGAGCCAAGACTGGAGTGATTTGCTCCCTTTGACCCACTCCAGTCGACATCCTGGGTGCAGCATTCTGCACCAATTGAAGTTTCCAACCACTTGGGGAGGGGCAGTGCTTGGCATGCAGAAGGTCCCAGGTTCAATCCATGGCATCTCCAGTTAAAGACAAGTAGGTGATGTGAAAGACCTCTGCCTGAGACCTTGGAGAGCCGCTGCCGGTCTGAGTAGACAATACGGACTTTGATGGACCAAGGGTCTGATTCAGTATAAGGCAGCTTCATGCGTTCATGAGTTCACTTCAAGGGCAGTCCCATGTAGAGTGCAGTGCAGTAATCTAATCTGGATGTAGCCAGGACATGTACCACAATAGCCAGATTTTTGCTGCCCAAGAGAGGCCGCCCCTGGCTAATCATTTGCAGCTGGCAAAAAGCATTCCTGGCAGCAGCTGTCACCTGCTTATCTAGCAGTAAGCCTGGGTCGAAGAGCACCCCCAGACTACAGACCTGTTCCTTCAAGGGGAGTATAGCCCCATCCAGAACAAGTGACACCTGAAGTCTTGGGTCAGACCTTCTGCTCACCACTAGCGCCTACATCTTGTCAGGATTAAGCTTCAGTTTATTGGCCCGCATCCACTCCAAAACTGCCTCCAGGCACTGGTTCAGAGTTTCTGGAAGTGCGAGATAGAATGTGTGTCATCTGCATATTGGTTGCCAGCCCAGTCCAAATCTCCAGATAACTTCACCAAGCAGTTTCACGTTGAAGAGCATCGGGGACAATATGGGCCTTTGCAGGACCCCACAGGCCAAAGGCCAAGAGGCTGAGCAGCCATCCCCCCAGCACCACCCTCTGATATCTACCCTCCGGGTTGGACTAGAACCACCACAAAACGGTGCCTCCCAGTTACAGTCCAGAATGGCAGCCCAGAAGGATACCATGATCAGTGGTATCGAAAGCTGCTGAGAGGTCCAGAAAAATCCAGAGTCAGAAGACTACATCTGTCCATCTGTGACAGGCGGGCTATTAATTAAGTAAATAAAAAAAGTGAATGGAGTTCGGGAAGTGGTTGTTCCTAATACACTTAGGGGCTTGTTTTGTTCTCCTCTGCCTTCTGCGCATAGCATTTTATAATCCAGATGCTGCAGGTTTAATTAGGTAGTCTGTACAAAGAATTTTGGTCCAGACTGAAAGCCAGAGCCAATAGCACAGCTTATCGGAAGGTCACAGCATGATAGAGGGGCTTGGGTAAGGACTGTCCAGGTCAGGATACTGAGAAGAAAGCAGGTGTGGGAAGCAACAGCGAACAGGGTAGCAGGCAAGGAAAATGGCTGGTAATGCAAAATGGCATGGTGGTTTCCCTCAGGCTGGTCTTTCTACAACAGTTATTGGGTGTCTGGTCATATGCAAGTATTTTTTAATTACACAGTGCATTTTGGGGGGGCTATTGAAACTAGTAAAACAAAAAGTGTGGTAGGTTTTAGGATTACATTCTTTATGAGCTTCAAGAATGAGATTTAATTCTTTTAATTCTTCTTTCAGGCTTTGGAGGGCACCAGAGAGCTTGAAAATATTATAGGTGTTTCAGACCACTCCATCAACTTAAAAAGCGAAGTGAGAAAATACACAGAACTAAGTAAGACCTTTTTAAAAAGTGCTTTTTGTGATAGAATTGAGGTATATTTTTCATGTATTTAAATATATTGCATAAGCATATTATGGGAAATGCTATATATACTTGTCATTGATTCAGTGATACAGAATCATAGAATGTTAGAATTAAGAAGGGCACTGGAGGTCAAGTCCAGCCCCCTGCCCAATGCCACTGTCATCACCCAGCCTACAAAATTCTAAAGATATTCACATTAAGCAAAATAATTGTAATTTGTTTTACTAAAGATCACTGCATATACAATTCAAGGTGATTTAGATTATAATTCTGTACCCTGAATGCAATGCAGTGAGTTCGTATTGAACTGAATGTATTACTTCTTGTATGAAACAGATAAGAATGACCATAACACCCAAATCCATTGTATGTTAAGCTATTGAAACACAAATGGAAATGTAAGATTCCAGTAAGCAGTTTCAGGGATGGCATGCATGTTTTCGATTAATTAATGTTGATTTCCTTTATGGCCACCATGGATTGTGTGCGCGTGCACGCGGATGCCCATATGTGTATCATGTTAACAAGATAAGTGTATGTGTGTGTGTGTGTGTGTGTGTGTGTGTGTGAGAGAGAGAGAGAGAGAGAGAGAGAGAGAGAGAGAGAGAGACATCAAATCACAGCTGACTTATGGTGACCCTGTAGTTTTTTCAAGGCAAGAGACGTTTGGAGGTGGTTTGCCATTGCCTGCCGCCGCATCAGATCCTGGTAGTCCTTGGAGGTTGCCCATTCAAATTCTAACCAGGGCTGACCCTGCTTAGCTTCTGAGATCTGATGATATCAGGCTAGCCTGGGGCTATCCAGGTCATTTTACCCCTGACTTCCTTATTGATTTGCCAGGATTCAGCTTTATATAGTCTCTTGAATGTATCTGGAGTTAAATACCACAGTGTGAAATCTTATTATGACGTTCACAAAAACTCAGGAATGGCTATACCAGCAGGTGATATAAAAATAAATGTCCCCTTTCTTTGAAAACAAGAAAAAAATGCCCATATTTCCTTTGACCATCAAGCAGTGTCTCCCAATGAATTATTTTGAAATAATTCTAGAAATTATCTATAACACTTGAAGCTGCCTTGTACTGAATTAGATCATTGGTCTATCAAAGTCAGTATTGTCTGCTCTGACCAGCAGCAGCTCTCCGGTATCTGTCTTTCAAAACACCTGTTCTTTTCCACTGGCAGCACCGGGAACTGAACCAGAGAGCTTGTCCCCCTATTCAGATTCCAATAACATTTAAAATAATTTGGTCAATGCAGGAATTTGACAAACCACCAGGAATAACAAGACGGTAATTTAGAGCTCCGGGGGATTATGGCTCAGTGAAAGGGCCTCAGTAAAAGCTCCCAGGTTTGATCCCTGGCATCTCCAGTTAAAAGGGCCAGGTGATGTGAAAGACCCCTGCCTGGAGAGCCGCTGCCTGTCTGAGTGGGCAATAGTGACTTTGATGGACCAAGGGTCTGATTCAGCATAAGGCAGCTTCATGTGAAATCCTGAATAGCTGAGTAGGGGCAGTAATATTTTCATTTTTGGCCTAGATGCTACAGTGCTCAAAGCTACCTATGTAGATAACAGTTTTAAATTGAATTTGTTGTATTGGAGAGTAAAGGGGAGGTAACATAGTTTTACTGCTTTTGCGAATTAAAATCACATGAGTAAAGTATTCATAATCTCTGAATGTGTTGTGTTTATTAGTGAAACGAGTAACAAAACGGAAGCAGCTGAGAAGAAGCCAGGGAGGCCTTCCTGCCCAAGGTACATTTTTTAAAAAAATAAGCACTGTGTAGTGTTTGCTTTGATGATGGGCCATTATCAAAGGGTTCCATTTAGTGAGTTTCTTCTGAAACACTTGAAACATTGTTTTACAAAAAAAACCCAACAACACCATGTCAGATTTGCTTTCATTGCAGCCAGACTAAATCCACCCTCCCCCTTTTGATTGTAAGATGCTTGGGCTGTTTGCTTATGTAATCTGAAAGCAGAAGCTCCTATCTGACCAAAATACAAATACTGTAGACTTGAGGCTGTTTCTGCTACATAATTTTTTTGTCCCATCCATCCTCCGAGGAGCTCAGGGCAGATTACAAAGTTCTCCTCCCTCCCACTTTAACCTCACAACAACCCTGTAAGGCTGGTCAGGGTGAAAGACTGGCCCAAGGTTACCCAGTGAGTTTTGTAATAAAGTGAGGATTTGAACCTGGGTCACTTGAGTTCCTAGCGCAGCAGTCTAACCCAGGAGTGTCAAACTCATTTGTTACGAAAGCCGGATAGGACATAAATGTCACTTGGTCGGGCTGAGCCGTGCCTCGCCAACCTAGATTGAGAGTGGGGGGGAGGAGGTGTCTGCCTTGGCTGGCAAGGCCACAACAGGCTTGCCAGCCCAGATCACACACAACACATGCCTATATTGGCATATAAACCAGATCGAGGCTGGGGGGTGGCTGCCTTGGCTGGCTCATGGGCCGGAGAAGAGCTCTGAAGGGGCCGGATCCAGCCCTCGGGCTGTCTGTTTGACCCTCCTGCTCTAACCACTACACCAGGGCTCTGGCATCTGCCCATGTGATACTAGCAGTGACTCTGTGGTGTATTGATGGACCCGTATTTCATTTCTAAAGCATCGAGAAGTAGAGTTGTTCCATTTTTTGTACTTGAAGCACAGATTCTGCCTAGTCCTTATTACCAGCGCTGAGTGCCAAAGGGTAATCTGCAGCTTATATAATGTTGGGATCCCCTCCTTAGTGATCTAGAATTCAACATGTGACAGACCTGACTCACTTGTAACCAGAGATTCACTTAGAAATGTGTGGAAGTTGCAACCTTCTAAGAGGCATAATGCTTATGTCTGGGGATCTGTGTTTGTATCCCCGCACACATAACTGAACTGCAGAAAACAGTAACCGGGGGGTGGGGGTGGGGTGGAATATGGATCAGGGTGATGGGGCCAGAGAACATGGAGGCTTAACACTTTTCCTCAGTTGGAAATTCCCCTCCCCATTCCCAGGCTGCTTTAAGCCCCCAAAGGGGAAAAAATACCCATACTGTGTCTGCCTATTCCCCTTTTCAGAGCTTATAGCAACCCAGGGTGGGGGCATTTCTTATCCAGGGAAGAGCCTGTGACGGGGTGGGGGGAGGGGGAGCACTGTAGTTGCTTTAGGCAGCTCAGTTGCATCCACAGGCATCTGAATGTGGTTCCCACCATCATGTGTGGTTTGGGCCTCACTTCTTCACTGTAATCAGTGAAGCTCCTTTTGGTGAGGAGTGTCATCAGCTGTTGCCAGGCCTCCTGTTTCACATCCTTGAGTATGCTGACTGTCATGTGCATGTAACTAATATTCATTAGGGACCCAGAAAGAGAGGCAGACAACTTTGCCAGATTAAGTGCCTCGAAGAATTTGCATTCACATTGAGTCTTTCTACTGCAGGCATCAGGATGGTTGGTCTTCTTTCAGGGGACAAGGTTTCCAGCATTTTTTCTTTGTCTTTCAAAAGGTGCCACTCACCCAGTTTCCATAAATTATTTAACAGTTCTTTGGAGCAGAAACTGTGCTTCACTTTGGGAAGTATTTGAACACATAATTATTTGGGGATGGCTAAAAAGGGAATGCACTAGTTTTGACTAGAATATAAGATCATAGAGAGGCCTTGCTAGCCCCACGTTATGTATGTTTTATCTTCTGCTAACATACAGATTTCTGCACACACACACAAAGGGTCCCTCAATATGGCAGCTGTCTTTTGAGGGGGTTAATTTTTTGATTACAGCAAGAGGTATAAATGTCACATGTCTTAATACAGATTAGATGTGTGAATTTATTTTCTTTGAAGGGTGGGAGAGGATGCTGGGGCATCTCAAAGCCTTGCCCATTCATGCAAGACATGCATGCTCTCGGTATCCATAATTACTTACAGCTGCTTAATACAAGGCTACTTTACTGCCCAGGTGTCGCTTTGGTTTCAGGTGGGCACCATAACGTGTGACAGATTCATATCTAGATTGCTATTGGTACACGTCAGGAAGACAGAGTGGGCAAATGTGGTTCTGCTATGTAAATGCTGCCAGTGATGAGGGGAATGCACTCTGCTCGTGCTCAGTGCTCCCCTTTCTTATCTGCATGGTCAAGGGCTGAACCTTTAATACAGATTAAGTTTGGAGTATTATCCATTCCCCATTTAACAGAATTCAGGTTGAAGTCGTGTACCCAGAAATGTATATTTAACTACCTGATCTCAGCAGGGTCTTAAACATCTATAACTGGGTACAGAATTGTAGTCGGAGCTGTTCTTGGCACCACCATATGGACACCCTGTCATATGGAGAAGAGAATTTAATTTTGTGGTTCTGTGCTGTCTCCTTGTTTAGCTTTCCGTTTTCCTCCTTACCCATGTCACCTTGTCTTAAGTTCAGATCTTTGAGTGAACAGTAAAGCCTTGATGCATCTCAAGGCTTTAATAACAATAATAATATTTCTACAGTGTCTATCACTGGAGGAGCTGAGAACACTTTGCAAACATTTATGAATACAGCCTTGCCACATCCCAAAGACGTATGATCTCTACTTTATAAAGTCCCATTTCGGCAAGATACTTAAGAACATGCTTTGCATTAAGAGTACTAGTAGTGTCATGGTGTTCACCGCTTTTCTCAGTCGGGGGTCCAAGTGAAGATGTAGACATAGGTTTGAAAACAGACTCATTCATTGTGCAAACTTATGACCAGGTTCAATAAATGAGCTGCTTCATGAAGTTCTGTGGACTACCTCTTCCTGCCACCCTTCACAGAAGATGTTTTAAAAGGTTGTCAAAGTTAAATTCGAGTTCAGTTCGGAAGATTTCTTTTCAAATGCTTAAATGCCACATGCATGTCACACACCGGCCTCATATCACACTTCCACAACAACCTTGGTCCCATAACTACTGTTATCCGGTTTTACCATCCTGTCCATGCTTATGTGTACTTCAGAAAAGCGCTTCAGTGGATCTGGGAAGCTCCTCGCTCGGAAGCACATATTTCTTGCCTGCATGAGTGGCTACCATAAGTAGTGTTACTCCAGGGTACTGAAATGTTTCAAAATGCAGTTTGTTTGTTAAAATGCTTATATACTGCCGTTTTTTTCCACAGATATGGAACTCAAGGCAAGTTTACAAAAAACAAGTACAATCAATTTTAAAACTTCAACAGCATACAAACGAGGCCTAAAATGAGAAAAACAATATAGCAGATGATTAAATAAAAAGCCCTTTTAATTAAATCCTTTCTACACAGCTTATCTAAGGCAGAAAAAGATGGTGCAGCCCAGATATCCTTTGGCTGCCAGCTGATAAATTGTCTCCTAATGCTCCAGGACTAACATTGGAAAGGCCCTGGGCTTGGCCACTGCAGTCCTCCTCACCCTCCTAGAGGAAGGATGACTGTAAAAGGAGGAGATGGCATGAAGAGTGTGGCTGGTGTACAGGCCCGTGTAGGAAGAGGTGGTCTTCAGATGGGTGGGACCAGGCCATGTCAGGTTTTAAAGGTTACACTTTCAAAAGAGTAGCCGTATTGTAGCAACGTAAAACAAACTGTGGCATCTTTAAGGCTAACCAGCCTTCCTGGAAGCAATTTTTATGTAGACTTTTGGTTTATCTAAGGGCAATTTTATCTCTCTCTAGCTCGGTCCTATGAGAGGCTAGAACCTGTGATCTCTTTCGTTATTAATTAAGTGTAACAACCACATCAGAGCGGCTCCCTTACCGGCCGCTGACACGTAGAATCATTCAGAGTGATTGACTACGAAACGTCATGTGCTGCTGCTCCTCCTCTCCTCACCGCTCCCCCCCCTGAGCCCATGACTGTGGTTGTAAATATTTGTGTGAAATTTTCATTTCATATTAGGCATCTGAATTACTGAGGTTTGACTCAAGTTTCTTTATTTACTTATTTTATACCCTGCCTTTCTCCCCATTGTGGACTCAAAGTGGCCTATATCATTCTGCTCTCCTGCATTTTATCCTCACAACAATCCTGTGGATTAGGCTGAGAATGTGTGACTGGCTCAAGGCCCTCTAACAAGCTTCCATGGCAGAGTGGGGATTTGAACCTGGGTCTCCCAGAACCTACTCCAGCACCCTACCCACTACACCATGCTGGCTCTCTGCTGAAATAAACTCGGGTTGCCTTACAGGTGCCACTTGATTTCTGTTTACTTTAAAAGTGGATACCAGCATTGTGAACTAAGCCCAGAAACAGATACACAGTCAGAGCTGCTCTAGTACTAGTGTAACATGGTAGCAGCAACAGGTGTTAGTTCAAAACATGACACTCTGTATTTCAACGATCTGTTCTTGCCATGTTGTCCTGGGCAGCCCCACATAGAACACATTGCAGTAATTCCAGTGTGGTAGCTGTGTTAGTCTATGGTAGCAAAACAAATCAGAAATCCAGTGGCACCTTGAAGACTCACATTTATTCCAATATGAGCTATCAAGAGCCAGAGCTCAGTTATTCAGATACAGTGGTTGTACTGTATCTGAAGAATTGTATCTGAAGAAATGACCTCGGTCTTATAAAAGCTCACATTGCAGTAATCCATCCTTGATGTTGCAGTGGCATGGGTCAGCGTGGTTGGGTTTGCTGAGTCTTTACAAACCAGAAGTCGTCAACCTCTGTGCTATCCTAAGTAAAGTCAGGAGATGCATTGGTAGCAGAGGGAAAAAAAACCCTTATGGGTGCTACTATTGCTTCTTCACAGGCTTTCAGCTGGACTCTGTGGCACGTTTTGTCTGATTCATGCCTTACCCTCTGAAATTCCCTCAACTTCTCAATAATCCAGGAAACAAGGGCACTATTTGAGGGAGAAGACCACCTGGACTGTGGCTGGTCTAACCTCTCATGTCAAGTTCCTACCTTGGTTTCTAAAGAACTGCCTTCCAAGTAGTTAAAATCTCCCCAGAGCATTTTGGAATCCATTTGAATGTCTTGGCCTCTTAGGGTGGACCAGTTTAATCTGGCCTCCACACGTAGAGTCAGGGGTGAGGGCCATCAACAGCACTATGACAATGGCCAAATCTCGTTAGGAGGTGGCAAGACCTCGCTGCCAGCATAAGTGCATCTAATCACGGCACAAGACGCACTTATACTGGCAGCGAGGGCAGTTCATTCGTCGTCTGAGCACCGCGGAGCTGCATGCCGCTCCTCCTCCGGCGCAGTCTTTCCGTGGCGCAGACCACGGCGGAGACTTGCAGTGCCAGCGGGGGGGGGCATTCCTGGGGCGGGGTGGGGGAGGAGCCGCCAGTAGGCGGCTTCCTGTTCCCTTTCACCCCATTACACTGGCACCGAGAACAGTGTTGCTGCACCTGCTTTTTAGCAGGCACAACCTCGCTGTTCTCTATGGGGCAAAAGGCCCCGTTTAACAAAAAAAGCTGCGAAAAGCCTTTTTTTTTTGTTTATCGGCGTAGCCGGAACAGTTTTAGGAGGCGGCTCACCTGCGCCTTCTCCTCACTGTTCCCCTATGCCAATTCTCAGGAATGCGCTTTAAGGCAGGCGGATGGTAAATCAGCAACCTTAACCTGGCCCTGGTGCCCAACACAGCGCTTGCAAGCAATGCCAGACACTGTTTGCAACAGCAGCATCTAAAAGGGAGAAGCTTGCAGTGGGTAATGGCTTATCTTTCCTCCATGCAGTTCCCTAGTTCAGGGTTGATGGAGGACGCTGTTTTATGTGCTAAAATAACACACACCTCTTTCTAGCCAAGTATCTGTCACACATTCATGTCAGTAAACTCTTCCATCAACAAATCATGAATTATTGAGATATTCTTGTCTGGCATTGCACAGCATCAAGATCAGAGCAGGAGTTTAATTGAGAACCTTTCCACCTACATGTCTGTAGATGGGTCAGAGTTTGGGCAGGTAGCAAGCTCTTGAACATCTACTCTCTCCCCTACTCAATACTTTCTTCCTACTCCTATAGGTTTCCGCCTGTAAGCCGCGCTAACTATGCTTTCAGAACTCAATGTCACAAACCACCCAGCAAGCAATTTCAGTGGCAGAGCTAAAACGCCACCACGCTGGAGCATTTCCCCCTCCTGCCCTCCCCCATCCTCAGAACCCTTCAAAACTCTTGGCAACACTGCTGGAAACAAAAGGAAGTCCAGTCTAGTAGCGTACAACAGTCCTCTCTCAAACAGAGGTGGCTCTCCTGTCTGTTGTTTTGGGTTGATCATCCTGCAAAAAAGGCTAATCACACAGTTACTGTAAGTTTCCCTTTAAGAGGGAAGATGAAAACTGCAGGTGGAAACAGTGGGCAGTCCTTCAGCAGCTAATACCATCTTTGAGAGGTATGAATCAGGTTTCTTAAGTCAGATGGAGGACTACAGGATGATTGCAGTGATAAAAGCTATGAGACTGAGACTCTTGGCATGATAGATAAGTAGGCTTAGAGAATATGCTTTAGTGATGGGGTATGAATTTGAACCACACCAGCAATTATTCCAGGCGGTAAGGAAAGAGCTCCAGGGTCTTCTGTTAAAATGTGAAGGCCAGAGGCTATGAAGAAGGATGGCTTGTCCAGTATCCCAGGTAAAGTCTGAAAGGAAAAGACAGCTGACTCCCCATCCTGTGCCTTAAACACCAGGCAATACTTCCTCTCCCACCCCACACTTGAAGTCATTTAGCATTGATATCGATATGAACTGAAATCTCAGTAGCTCAGCAGCATGTACTTGGGGCCAGACAGGCAACTGCACATCTTGATCAAAGAGATTAATTTCCCCTGGTGGTTATGATTTAGTTTCAAAAAGAAACAGAATGAAGGCCTTTTTAAAAGATTAAGACTTCGCTTATGAAGTGTCAGATGCACTGAGTGGTGTTTTCTCATTCTTTACTTTTTAACATATAGCGAACAAGCGACATTCTTTTGTTGTCTTTCCCTTCCTTGTTACATACCTTTTGCTGCTTTGTGTCTGTAATAGGATTCTTGAAAAGAGCTTTTTCTGTTCATAAGGCAAAGGAAAGGCAGACTTTCCTTTGGAGTAATTTTAAATTTTTTACTTTGAAGGTCAATACGTCTTAGCTGCCTTTGGTGCCTCTGTGTGAGAACAGACCTTAGTTCACCCAAGGTTCCAGGTGTCCTGAGCCTGCATGTGGTAAGGCAGCCGAATTGTGACCGTTCTCTTGCCAGGCACTTGCGATTAGGTCAGTCTGACAGCCACACGTTGGACAGAATTTTGTGGTGAGGGTTGTACGTGCAAACCTGAACCGCAGAAACTTTGCCTTCAGAATCCATAGGGTAATGATTGCATGTATTGGCCTGTGCTTGTAGGACTTCCCTCAAGTAATTCATATCCTCCTCAGTATTTGAAATGCTTCCTATATTGTGTTGCAGTATTTAGTATCTGTGTGCCTGTCCTAAAATTCCAATTCAGTGTTGTTACAGAATTGTATTTCAGGATTAAGAAAGAATGTTGTGCTTGCCGGAATCAAGGGGACTTATGTGACGCTTATATGACGTGGGGTAGGAAAATACCATTGCCCCCTGTCACCACCACTTTTACTGGCTGTTCATCCCCACTCGCTGCCTCCCCTCCTCCCTTCTGGCTCCCACTCTCCTCATCTCTTTTTGCCCGCTGCCATCTCTGCTACCTCCATTCACAGGCCATTTGAGATTGCAATGGCAGCCACAAAAAATAACTGCAGCAGGGGAAAAGGGCCAGTGGTGCAGATTTTGTAAAAAGGAGTAGTATCAAGTAGTCCTCACATTTCTCAAGCATTCCAAATTTCCTTAGATAAATGTTCCCTTCCCCCCTACAGAAAATTAGGCCATCCATCTGTTGCTTTCTCTCCTATTCCATTCCACATCAAGTTTCTCTAATTCTTTGTAGAAGAAGAAGAGTAGGTTTTATACCCTGCTTTCCTCTATCTTAACGTGTCTCAAAGTGGCTTACAATCCTCACAATAGGCATTTTGTGAGGTAAGTGGGGCTGAGAGAGTTCTGAGAGAGCTGTGACTGGCCCAAGATCACCCAGCAGGTTTCATTTGGAGGAGTGGGGAATTAAACCTGGTTCTCCAGAGTAGAGTCTGCCACTCTTAGCCTCTAGACCTCGGTGGCTCACAATGTACAGTCACATGGGTTGCTTCGATATCTATCAGTAATTGAGAATTTGAATAAGAATATCCTGTTGTTAAATCAAAGTGGCCTTGTGCTGTATCCTGTACAATAGCTGCAAGAGAAATTATCTACTAAGATATCCATAACCAAAATCAAGCCTGGCTTTCTCATCTTGGTCACATATAGGTATTGCAGCTGTAAGTTTAGAACGTCAGTCAAATTTGATACAGTCCCCTGGCTGTATGGAGGTTAAAAACAAGTCAGAGAACTGAGTTGAAGGTCTGTCCTAATTTGACAGAATTCCTGATTGTTTGGCTGAGGCCTTGATGTTAGTGTTACCATTTGATGAAATAGTTCCACTACCATCTGAGCTAAAGAAGCCAGAGAACACACACTGTTATCTCATAGGCCTAATTTTGGGAACTATCTTAGGAGTTAATACCGAAACAAAGTGTGGGCTTTTGTGCTCCAGAATAACAGTTGATTAAACATGCTGGATTATAATGTTCTCTTAAATATTTTAATGCAGAAGAGCTTGCCAATTAAGAAAGGTTGCTAGTACTGAAAAGGATTCTGATACCCCCATGTAGGTCAATATGATGTATTTTTAAAATTAATATTGCTGTAATAAAGATAGAGGCATGGGGCTGTCCTAATGGAGAGCGTATCAGATGTAAAAGCATAAAGGATGGGGGTAAGGGCAAGTATTCTTGCATTTTTGCTTTTTAGTTTTGGATGTGGTTTTCCATAATTATTTTTAATTAGTTACGCTCAGGACATAAAACCTACGACTATTCTTTGGCTTGATACAGATGGAATGTCACATTATCATCACATGGTGAGGCATGAAATTTATTTACTTTACATAAACAGCCTCTACTTAAAACAACTTAATTCAGAACATTCCTTTGTCAATGGGCAGCATTATGGAGATCTTAGTATATCATTTTGCATTAGTAGCATAAAAAATAGCACCATTGTTTGTCCATGACTAGCATTTACAGTAAACAAAATGTTTTTTGAAGAGAATGTAAGCAAATGTTAGAGCAGCTGCCAGGAGATGAAATCTAGTCATTTTACTGCCGTCCAAAGCATGCTTTATCTATACGTAGGCTGCACTCTGCTTATTTCAAAAGAGAAGTTTAAAAGTTTTAGCATTTTGGAGGAGTGAATACAAACAAAATAAACCTTTATCTTGCTGACTCTTAAGACACTAGTTAAATGCCTGAGAAAAGTACATTGCTTTGTGCCAGATCTACAAGTGACTTTCTGTCCACTAAACTATTCATCATCAGCCAGAATGTTCTGCAAGCCAAAGCACCAAAGGTTGGCACACTTTTTAAAAAAAATCCAGGAAATCTATCTTTGTCCTTTTATTTTATGCACATGACATAAAATGCACATAAGATGCGTGCTGCCTGATTTGGTGAGTCCATCTTGCCCACTTTCCTGTCTTTGACAACTGAATGGTATAGGTGAAGGGTACGTAATTTCGACAATCCAGGGACCATCATATTGATTTTAAAATTTTCATGTAGGCTCAGGTCCTCATCTCATCTGCCATACAACATCCATCCACTTTTTAAAAAGTGCAGCAAGTTGAGCATGCCCCATAGAGTCATCCATCCTCTAGTGTCTTCAAAATAATACAGTGAAAACTACATCAGCTTTATTGGCGGGGCACTACTCTTGAACACCAAGGGCTCAGTGTGTCTGTATTTGTGGATCCTCAACTCTGGAGGACTTGCCTCACTACATCCTTTTTTGCCCATTGTATGTAGGCTAAATTTTTGGCAGGAATATTATCCGGTATCAATACACACTCAGATGTAGAGAAAATTGTATGTCTGTTATCTGATATGCATATGCATCATATAGAGTTTCTTTGTTTGCTCTTGCAGCAAAGAAAATAAGGTGGTATCGGAAGGAGCAGCTACTTATCTTTTAAATTGAAATGTTTTAGCATATTCCATTATCTAGTTAATATTTTACTTGTGAATCCATTGTATTTGTCCCTGGATGGGCCCCTCTGCAGCCCGCCCGGGCCTCAGCCCCACCCAACAGGGCCTCCCCGCAACACTCACCGCGGGGGAGGCAGGAGGGGGTCGCAGGGGAGACAGCCCCTCCCGGGGTGGGAAAGAAGTGGCCGCACCTTCTCCTTCTCTCCCTCCAGGCACCCGGCGAGGAAGGGAGAGAGTCAGCTGGCTGAGCAACGCTGTGGCTGGGCTGCAAGACCCAGCTTCTACCGGGACCGGGAAACCACGCGCTGATGAGCCCCGCCCCGCTCAACAGCTGATCGTTGGAAGAGTGAGGGCGGGGCTGGGAAGAGCCCAAAGGCCAGCAGCGTGTTCCACCGGGGAACAAGCCTGCCAGACCTTTTATGGATTTCCGGGGGGTGGGACAGGGGTGGAGAGAGGGTGGGACCTCTCTGGCCTGAAGAAGATATAAGGCCAGAGAGGAGCCACGGCCGGGGAGGAAGCAGCAGCAGGTTGGAGAGGCTAAGGGCTAAACTCTCGTCAACCTAGGAGGGGTCCAAGGGAGGGGACAGCTCTGACTCTCCCTCGGACTGGTCTGAGGCGGCTCCTCCAGCCCGAACCTCCTCCAAGGCAGAGACCCCGCAGGGGCGGTATGACAGTATTTGTATTGTTATTTATTTGTTTTAGCAAATTGTGATGGCTAATGGCTGTATACAATAAAATTTTCATTCATACATCAGCTACACTTTTAAAACTTCTTCAGGTAAAATATTTGTATTGCCATACATGGTCTACAAGGTCAGGTCTTAGAGGATAGCTAGTTCTACAGGGCCTTTAACTCAAAAGCCTCTGACCTGAGTACTAATCATCCTAACCACTTGACTATTTATTTACATTATTTATAGTCCACCTTTCTCATGGGGACTCAAGGTGGATTACACAGAGTGAGTCAATACAACAAAATGGGACATTCAATAAACAATGCATTAGGGTTGTAGAAGTCTGGAACCAACCAGAAATCTAAAAAAATAACTGAAGCGCAGCATAAGTATTAACATGACACATCAAGCTGTGCAAAAATTACATAATAGGATCGTTGGGACGGCGCAAGCCGGCGTTCCCCGCCCCGACAGCCATCTGGGAGGCGGGCAGGGCCACACAGAGCCACGTGTGTGCGTCGGGATGGCGCGAGCCGGTGTCCCCGCCCCGACGGCCAGCTGGGAGGCGGGCGGGGCCGCACAGAGCCGGCTGGGTGTGTGCGCATCGGGATGGCGCGAGCCGGCGTACTCGCCCAGCCGGCTCTGTGCGCCCTGCCCGCCTCCCAGCTGGCCGTCGGAGCGGGGAACGCCGGCTCTCGCCGTCCCGACGCACACGCGCCCAGCTGGCATTCACTCCATAAGACGCACAGACATTTCCCCTCACTTTTGAGGAGGAAAAAAGCGCGTCTTTTGGAGCGAAAAATACCGTATATGCCAACTTTCTCTACCACTTAAGGAAGAATCAAACCAGCTTATAATCACCTTCCCCTCCCCACAACAGACACCCTGTGAGGTAGGTGGGGCTGAGAGAGCTCTAAGAAAACTGTGACTAGCCCAAGGTCACCCATCTGGCTTCATGTGGAGGAGTGGGGAAACCAGCCCAGTTCACCAGATTAGCATCTGCCACTCATGTGGAGGAGTGGGGAATCAGACCCAGTTCAGGATTCTGAATAGACCCGTTCAGTTCCTTTTGAGGCTAAGTCAGTCTCGCAATGATTTCGTAAGAGGCACATTTTTGGCTGTGTTGATTTTTGTAAGGATTTTTCCCCTTCAGGTGATTTTAATCTGTCTGGGTGAGAAATGTTACTTAATAGGGAAAAATGATCTGTACTCCGTTATTCTTTTGACCCATAAATAGTGCGTGATTGGGTATACTGGGGGGGGGAATTGAAAGACTGCTTTGTTTCCCCAAAAGATGCCTGTCAACACATGACACAGCTATAATTAGGGTGTGAATTTTAAAAATCAAATTTCAGTGCAGGTAGCATCAGAGACTGATGGATGATAGATATTTGGGAGGCAAGCTCCAAACTTCTGTGATGATTTAGTATCCTATACTATGTAGATGAAATATTAAGCTATTATCGTTGGTGGCAGACATACAAATGCATATGAACCTTACAACCTTCAGGCATATACATAACCACCCATACACACACAGGAGACCTGTCAAATTGCATTCTGAGTATGAGGATCTGCCCTGCAACATTAATTCATAGTCTTTGATGTATTTGTTTTACACATGGGTTTTCTTTTCCAAAAACATGAGTTACAAAATCTAGCATTAGACTATCAAGCTAAATGAAAACTTAACCTATTCATTATATCGTTACCATGTATAGTAGCTCCTACATGACTGTAATGATTCCTAAACACCTATTTCTTCTTTGGGACATGCAATAGTTATTTTAAATTTTAAGAAAAGAAAAGGAACATCGGTTTGGACTCATTTAATAGCAATTATATTTTAAGAAGCATAAATAACTTGCAATCCAGACATTACAAATATCCAGGTGCTCTGTATGTGCTGATGACAACAAAATTGAAAAGAAAGGCTGTAATAATTCTGACTGGTTTTCTCTGCAGAAGATATTGATTATTTGTGTGTGGTGAGAGATTTGGAAAATTCAATTAAAGGAGTTGTGCAAAGGTTTCATAAATTTTCCTTGTACAGCGTGTACACAGACACTGTTGCGTATTAAATCAATGCAGCACTTCACAATATATTTTCTTTGAAACATAAAAATAAATAACATTTAAACAGTTCTGCTTACTACAGAAACAAGTTTTATTTTCTGTGAAGCATTTAGTCATGTGCTATCACTGACTCATACACATTTGCCAGCTGTAACAAATTTTATAGACATTTTCTCCAGAGACATGGCTCATGTACTATGAATTTTTAAATGAGCAAATGGTGAAGAAGGGATGTCAGCAATATAAAAATTGATCAGTTAAAAGATAAAAGCATAAGTAAAGAGATTTGTACGGTAGTCTTAATAGGTTTTATTAAATAAAAATACTATAAAAGGACAGTAATGAATAGACTGAAGGTTTTAACTGTGGTTGAGGTGGAGAAAAATTATCCTGGCACAGTTCGGAGATTGGTTTCATGTTACCCAGCAGATGGCCATTTCCCCCCATCTCATTGTCCAGTTTAATTCAGTGTTTTAAAGCATTCAAACTTGTGTGCATGCGGAGTAAACTTTCAACTAGATCATGACCTCTGATTTTGCTATTGCGGGACATCGGAAGTCTCTTCCACCCCACTCTTATTCTTTACACAAGGCTTGTGCAGCTCCTAGATTGTTGGCTAGGACCTGGCGACCTTTTTGCACACCACAACAGTTGATGCCATTCAGCTCTGATCCAGTAGGGTATATATATATATATTTATTGATATGGTCTGTTCGACAAAGGTTAATATATAACATTATCTGATTTAATAAAACTGTAAAACTAGTATAAATTACAAAATTAGATAAAAGACTAATGAAGTTAAAATGTAGGATATTAAAACAAATCACAAGATTTAACTCAATAACTTAATATTTCTAAAAGTATAGCCCGGTTTAGTAATTTTTTCCATTCTATTTTTTTGAATTTTAATTGTGACGGCTCAGAATTTGGCAGCTGGGAGCGAAAAGTGTGGCATTTCACCCATCAGGAGCCTCTTAGTCAGGAATTCTACTGGCTTATCGGGGAATTCACTGATCAGGGGAGCAATGACTAATATGGGCCTCGTGATAGAATAAACAGCTAAACAATACATGCTCGGTGGCTTCGATGTCTCCTGACCTGCAGGGGCATAGCCTTTCTGATCTTGGAATCTTGTATTTTCCTTCTAGGATAGCCAACGGCAGGGCTTGACATCTGGCTAGAGCAGTCATGTCCAAAGTCTGGCCCGGGGGCCAATTGCGGCCCCTGGGCCGGTTTAATACGGCCCCCAGCCTGTTTTGCAGAGAGAGAAAAGGGAGCGCGTAGGGGCTGCGCCTGTGCTTTGCATCCCTGACCGAGGGGGCAATGCTTGGGCGGAGGGTCGCCTCGATTGGCTGTCTCAGCCCCACCCCCCGGAATGAAGGCCAGTGAGTCTGAAACCCTAGAGAGGCCACTTCCTTCTTACCCGGAGCCCGCGCGTGCCTTTGTTATTCTGATGCATGGAAAAGCAGCAGCAGCTCCTCCTGAGTGGGTCAAGGGGGATCCTGAGGATGGGTTGGGGGGACTCGAGGGTGGGAAAGGTGGCGGGGGGGGAAGGGAAATGCAAGGGAGGTCAGATGCTGGCCCCAACCCTGGAGAGGAAAGACACCCCCCCTACACACACACAAACACCAAAAAGCCTGGGAGTGGGGGGGCTGCTCCATCTGGCTCTCCTCTTTCCTCCTTCCTCTCTGCAGAAGGCTGGGGTGGTGGTGGGGAGATGCAGCCCCTTCCCTGCATTGCGGAGTCCTCGCGAGGGATCCAGATTTGCAGGGTGGGTGGGAGGAGGGGAGAAACTGGATGGGTCTTGAGTGGGGAGATTGTGAGTCAAGGAAAGGCAGGGGGAGAGGGGGCTGGATTTGGGGGCAGGGAGTGTTTGGAGTCCCCAGCAGGTTCTCTCCAAGGCAAGTGGCTGCTTCGAAAGAAGGGATGAGCTGGTGGAAATAAATGACTCCTGGCATGTATCGTGTTTGTAAATGAGGCGCGTTCAGAAGGGGCCGAATCTGCAGAGGACACTTGTGTTCATTCCAGAGGTCAAAGCCCCGAGCAGAGAACAAAGAGGTCAGAAGGAAAGAAGAAGAGAAGAGCTTGTTTTTATATGCCCACTTTCTCTACCACTGGTGAGCTGAAAGGGGCTTTGGGGAAAGGAAGGAATGTAGCCATGGTTTTTGTGGTGCAGTCTGTGGTTATGGGCATAATAAGTATGCCGTTTGCAATAAACTTTGCATAAAATAGTTAATTTTCATTTAATTAATTTAATTAAGAATGTCAGGCAAAAATGGTCGGCCCTCACGCATGTTCACTTCATCAAATCTGGCTCTCTTTGAACAAAGTTTGGACACCCCTGGGCTAGAGTGTAGATCCAGTAGGGTACAATTGCTAGAAAATCCAGTTTCAAATCCCTGCAGAGATATGAAGCTGCCTGTTTGGCAAGTGTATATCTCTCTCTGCTTAGCTGATCTTGTTGTGGGGCTAAAAGGCTTCTTGGAGGAAGTGTGGGATTCGATTGCAACAAAGAAAGAAATGGGATACAGCTCAAGGACAATGCAGTAGAAATGAGGAATTGGTAAAAACTTGTCCATCTTACACTTATGCATGAGCTTTTGCTTCATTCATGGAAGAGAAGGATGAGGGGCAGATTCTGCTTCCCACATCGGCATTGTTTCTGAAGTTTCCAGCCTTCAGAAATGGTTTTTCAAAGGACACAGGGCTGCAATGGGAAGGAGAGGCAAAAGGGTCCTTTCTTTGTTTGTGATGCTTAGGATCCAATTGCATTTTTAGTGTTTTCCTTGTTAAGTGTTAAAATAAGTGAAAATTTCTTTGACAGAACGTCGCCGACCTGTCAACAGCTTCGAATTCCTTAAATCCCTCATTGAATAAGGTGAGGAGGCTTTTGTATTTTAATGGAGAGGTGCAAGCATTGTAGTTTAAAAGTGTTATTAGAAATTCAGCATTTACTGGAAACTCCTAGAAAGTATTGGAGCAATAACAACTTTGTCATTGGTACTGCTTCTTGATGGCTCATAAAGATAACATAGTTTTCATGCATTCACTTTATGTTCATGGAATTCACTCTGAGTAACAGAAAAGCACTCAAAATTAATAATAATTAACATTTTTTTCACACTGATATATCTAGATCCCCAAAACTAAAGCACAGTTGAGATGTTTCCAGTGTAATGGTTTCTAAAAGGAATTAGTTTATCCATGCATAAATTTTTGTGTTAAGATAATTCTATATGTTGGTACATTTGGAGCACTTGAACCGTCATAAGAAAATTGTGTATTTGTCTGTACATATAAGTATTTGTTGGAATGTTAACACATGAAGTGTGCATTTGTTTGGGAAATCAAAGTCCACCAGTATTTCAGTTACTTTTTGCAGTGAAGGGAATTCTAGCCACCTTAAGAACCACAAAGGGTCGAAACCCTTATAAACTCATTGTTTTCAGCGGATTTAGAATGATGTAAGTGTGCTTAGGATAGTGCTGTTTATGTTTTAAACAGGATTACTTGCAATCACAATTAAATTGTCTTGTTCAAAGCGACTATTGCTTTTGTGCTTCTGCAAAATCTGTTGTTTATGTTCTCTTTTTTAATTAATATAGGTCCTGAATTGCCGACTATGATAAGAAAATACTCATGAATGACGTTTTTATCTTGAACAGCTGAGATTGCCAATGTCCTTCACATGTATCTCAAAGCATGTAGATTCTACCAATGATGGTTGATTAGTATCGCACCTTCTTCCAAAGCCTGCCTCCTGCCTAATCCATGGGTTGAATGTGATGGAAAGTCATCTATGGGTGGAGGAAGAGCAAAGATTTCATGTCCTTTGAGCACTCATAAATCCTTACACTTCTTGCATGTATTCCAGTGTCACGTCTAATGTATTGACCTAGAAGAGTGGATAGAATGTGATAGGCATCATGATCACACTCCCCTGCCAAGTTTTGAGGTAAAAATTAGTAGGGTATGTCCCAAGACAAGCATACTTAAGTCATCCTGCTGCAGACAATTATTCCACAGCATGATTTTTTAATAGAACTCTGCACTTTCTGAAGCAAAATTAAGAAGTCCCGGTTCTTGCCTGGTAGGCAAACAGTAAGTTCATTGAGTCTGTCAAATATGTCAGCCAAGTCCCCCCAAGTAAAGCCAGAAAAGGTTTGTCAGGGAAGTGACAAGTCCATCAAAATATATGGCTTTCACAGGCTCTTTCAGCTTCTTATTACACTTTATAAAATCCGCAGCTTTCACAGTTGCAACAAGAACTCGTATTGTTCCTCTGGATTTGTACCTAGTACCTAGTTTCCAAGTGCAGTATTCTTGCAGTGTTGCATCATAGTGGCTTTGCTTTGAAACATTGTCTTCTTTGTTCTGTATTAACTGAACTAGTTGCTTTGAATATTCTTTAGTCTTCTTGTCAAGCAGTGCTAAAATAAAAATTCCTCCTTGATCTCAGGTAAGCCAGCACAGTAAATTGTTAATTGTCCATTACTGATGCCATTGGTACTACTGTCATCTGTTTGGAGTGTATGAAAAGGACTTAGTTCCATTGCATCAACTGTGTAACAACTGCCATACTGGCAACTCTGCAACCAATGGTAGGATCTGAAATCAGAAGAAGACTTAGTCATTTTGCATATTGCGGATGCTGTTACTTTTACTACTGCAGCCATACAAGCATTTTTGCTATGAGATCCGTTAAAGCCGCTTTGTCTTCCTATAATCTATAAGGCCTTGTGACACTTTGAAATGTTTAGCAAATTAATTGAATTGAATTTCTTTTTTTTAACTTGATATTTATCTTTGAAGGCAGGACGTCTTTTCCAAATGGGGATTAATTAATTTAACTGTTAATTGAATTATGCCACATGTCATTATAAGAAAGAAACACCCATTTTTCCTCCAGACAAAGATCTGGCTGGTTATTTCAAATTTGATCTGTGCTGTCATTCCACTCTGAGTGATGCCTCCTCGCCATGATTCTTCTGAACCACTTCCTCTCTCAGAGCATCTAAAACTAAGTTGTGCTTATGTGTAGAGTTCCCCCCACATCTGTGCTACGTGCATATTGGCTATTTGTGCTTGAATTCCGGTTTCCTTTTGATGCTCATTGTGCTGTATACATCACAGTAGGTTGTCCATGTCAGATAAGCAAATTGAAGTCTCAGGACAAAGTTGGTACAAAGTCTGCTGCAGTACCATCTTCAGCAGAGTTACATCTTACCCAGTCCATTGAGGTTGATGGGTTTAGAAGAGTTTAACTCTGCTTAGGATGGCACTGTCAGTACTGGTTGGTAGTTTCTCCTCCATTGATCAGTGTAAAAACCTGAAGTCAGAATAAAGTACCAGTTACATGCGAGAAGCTGTTAGTTAGAAGTTTGTCTGGGTATGCAAGTTTACCTCTGCTGCCCGGTAGTACAACAGTGTACTTTTCAACATGGAAAAAAATCACCTCCAGCTCTTTCAGATAAACTTTAAAAACAGGTAATTTTAATCACGGGACAAGTCTGTACCTGAAGATACCAGATGTTGTATTTTGTGACTTAATCTTTCTGATTGGTCCTGAGGACTTGCAGCTATTCAGTTATTGCTAAACTAATATTGTTTCTTTGATTATACATTTTTCAAATTTCCTTTCTTGATATATTGAGCTCATTCACGTCCTTTCCTATTGTAAAATTGTGAACTGAAATAAAACGGAGGCATTTTTCACATCCACTGTGCTGCCATACTTCGAAGGAAGTGTAATGTCTCATTTTAGATGCAGTGTGAATATGTAATAGGACTTGTTGTGTAGTTATGAACAATGTGTGAAATGGAAACAGTATATAATTGTTGTTCCATTGTTTTTAACCAACCAAGCCCTAACTGAAGAGTAACTCACCCTGGGTGCAAGATTCTGCAACTGCCCAATCCTACTTAAAAGGTTGAAAAGAAACACTGTAAATCTATCTCCCCAAAAATACCAGCTAAGGATTCCTCAGTGGACTAGGCAGGTGCACATCTAGATACAGTTTCTTGCATCTAATTTAAACTTTACAATCTGCACAACCACATAATCTTAATGTAAATAGTATACTTGTCCGTAGCTCTCTTATGCAAATGGGTAATGGCACAAGTCGAATTACTTCTGTGTAGTTACAAAGCCCAGTTCTTGCACTGTCTTGGAAAATGCTTCAGTGAGTTTTTCCTCATACTTGGGAAGGAGAACTCCTCTTCGAGATGGGCACTATTTCCCAGGCCTTCAAACAAACTGAAAATTTCACAGCAATTATATGCTCCAGGTTCCCTCTGAAGGCATGCCAGTTTTACGGCAAACAATGAAGATTGCTTGCCAACTTGTGGGGCATTGTTTATGCATCTTATCAACACTTGACAACACAAGCAGCTCTTTGGCCAGTGCCATTTGCTTTACAGCAAACAAAGCATTTCCAATGTCCTTTTTAGTTATTACCATCCCTTGAGTTAAGAAAATACCATAGAAATCTCATTTTTTAGTGCTAGAAGACAATAACAATTTCCAAATTTGCAGTCCTGTGCAGATTTACTTGGAAGTATCATTAAATATAGTGGGCCTTATTTCTGAGTAGGCCTGCCGAGGATTGTGTTATAATGGTTTTAAAATTCAGCACTAAAAAGATTAACATTTGTGTGCTGAAATAACTATAGACATAAGAGCTGGTGAGACGACTTACAGTGTATACTGATAATCCATTCATTCAGAATAATTGTGTAATAACCTTGGAATTAGAAGAGTACAAGCAGGAGACCCTTAAGAACTTGCAGGGGGTATCTCACTTTCCCTTCCTCCACCATTTACTCTTACCCTTCACTGAAAGCCCCCATAGGCTCTCCCCTTTTCCTTCTTTCCTTCCCACCAGCCAAGGTATCTTTATCTGCCCCCATCTCCAACGTTCCCACCCCCTGGAAGCCTCTCCCTAGGAAAACTTTGCACAGTTCTGGCTGCCAGGCTGGGGAATTATTTGTGGTGGGTTCCTCAGTTCCCTTTGTGTCCCAGTCCCCGCACTATTTCCTCCTCCTGGCAGCCCCCATATCCTCACCTTCCCCTGCTGCCATTTCTGTTTCCCACCTATCTTTATCTAACCCCCTATATAATTTATTTATTTACAGCTATATAATTTATTTACTTAATTCATATCCCACCTTTCTTCACAATGGGGACTCAATGTAGTTTACATCATTCTCTTGTTCTCCATTTTATCCTCACAACAACCCTGGAAGGCAGGTTATGCTGAAAGTGTGTGACTGTGGCCCAAGGTCATCAAATGAGCTTCCATAGCAGAGTGGTAATTAGAAATTCAAACCATCACACCACACTGGCTTTCATGGGGTGGCTGCTGCTGAACAGCAGCAAGCAGCCAGGTCTGAGTGAGTCATACAAGCTGTTGGTAGCAAGTTGCCCAGTGAGTCATTAGAGGTCTGACTCTTTAAGAAGGCACATAGATTTCCTGGGGACTTGCATTCCATGCTTTCAAACAGGGCTTCTAACAGGGGAGTTGAGCTTGGGAATTCAGTGAGGGCGGTTGAGAGGAGAGCAGGAGATAATCCCCATAGACTCAAGTTTTCTGAAGAAGGGCATACAAGCTCCACCTTCAAACAACCAGGCCAGTTAAAGCCAGCAGGGAACTGGGGCTAGCCAGTATTTTGCAAGGAGTGCAATATGTATGATTATCTGCCCACTAGGCATAAATTGTGCATGTGTGCTTAGTGCATGGAGCTCTTGACTGTCAAGAAACAAGTTTGTTCCCTTGAAGCTAGGGCTATTACCGCACCAAGCACCTCAAGCCAAAATAAGTGAGTTATCAGTCCCTTCGTGTTGGAAGTGTATTCCAATTTCCCTACCGCACCTAGTTGTTTTGGCTCCATCTCCACTGTTTCTGAAACGTTGTTTTGCCAGATTGCACCTTCAAAAATAACATGGAGGAACTGAGCGGGGGGGTGTGGGGGGGGAGCGACATGTCATGCTGATGTCACAGGTGCTTCCCTGCCTCCCCTCTTCTTCTTTTTTGCACATGCGTTAAAATGTTGGTGCGTTGGGACGATGTGATTGGCTTTCTTCCTTGTTTGAATTGCAAGAGTCTCTTATCAGAGTGCCATTTTCCCGGACTTTCGGCTCATTTTACATGCAAGAACAGAGAAGCCATTCGGCCATGGATCCACGGCATTTTCTACTGTTATCAGCAATGCATGTAATGCTTCTACTTATGATTAATATACAAAGTCTCTTTGTGTCATACTGGCGCAGGATGCTCGCAAGGCACCGCACTCTTGAGAGCTGTGAGCTTTCCCTATTGGAGAACGGTGTCCAGAGCAATGTGGGTGAGAAAGGCAGCGATGAACTCGGGATCCAACATGTCTGATCTGGCAAAGTGTTGGTGGGTATGAGCTTGCATGCACCCCAGTGTCACCTCATTTTTGGGTTTTTCCAAAGATGTCAGACTGGTAGAATAATTACGTCCTAGGTCTATGGGATCCTGAGCAGTGGCTGAAGAACTTCCGTTTGACTAGCCAAACCTTCCATGAAATTGTGGATGCTCTACGAGGTCACATTCAGTGAAAAAGGACGCCAATGCATGAACCAACACCGGTGGAAAAACGTGTAG
The DNA here is from genome assembly GCF_029931775.1 of Euleptes europaea. NCBI lineage: Eukaryota > Metazoa > Chordata > Lepidosauria > Squamata > Sphaerodactylidae > Euleptes > Euleptes europaea. Next base: position 64,440,008 of record NC_079313.1, read on the forward strand.
CCGTGGCACTGTGGTATCTCGCGCATACAGCCTCTTACCGTTTGGTGATGCAGGAGTTTGGCATGGGAGTCTCCACGGCTGCCGAGATTGTGCTGGAGGTTTGCTTTGCCATCGAGATTGTCGTGTATGAGAAGATAGTACTCTTGGGGCCAAATACTGCACAGGTAATCCCCCCCCCATTATTTTAATGGGTGCGTTAGGACACTGGGGAAAAAGCTTCCTTTCTTTGTTTTTTTTTTTTTTGAAGTTATGCACATGGAGAATGGCAGAGCATGACATGCTGCCTATATTTGACTTACCATTCTACATTTCATAAATTGGCTCAAAAATAAGTCCTCCAGAGTTCAATGGAACTTTCTTCTGTTATCTATATATAAACCACTTTGAACCCCTAAGGACATTAATGAGGAGACATGCAATTAATTGTGCTGCTCATAATGTCTGAGCTAAGTTGCACTTCTCTGCACATTTACTTATGAATAAGTTCCGCCAGTGAAATCTGCAGTGCAGTTCTGTGCAAGTCTAATCAGAAGTAACACCCATTGATTTCATTGGCTCTTCTGTCACACCCAGTCCATGGGTGTGTTATAATGTCTCATGAGTTGATGGGTGATCAAGTGAGAGGTAGGCACCCTCTTTACGTTTTTCTTTTCGTGAACTTTGCTCTTCTTCAAAATGACATCATTTTACCCATGCATTTCCATACTTCCTTAATTTTCTTCTATCCTTACAGATCATGGATGGTTTCACAAGGCTCGGTTTCCCACACTGCATTGGTGCTGAGGATGGATCTCACACACCCATCAGGTCACAAGGCGGGAAGGTGAGTGAGTATCACAACAGGAAAAATGTCTCCTCCGTCCTGCTTATGGGCACCGTTGACCATCCTGGAAGGTTTATTAATGCTGCTGTAGGCTACAGCGGCAAGAACCACAATGCCTTCCCGTTTGTCCACTGATACCTGTGTGGCACCATGGACATCGGTGCTTTTGTCCCAGGGAACCCAACATTGACCTTGGATGGGGTCAGTGTGCCACCGATCATCATTGCAGATGGGGCTTTCCCCAGGAGACTATGACTTTTGAAACCTTACTCTCCATGCACCAATAGGAGAGAGAGAGAAACTTTAACTACCACCTGAGCCATGCAAGAAACGTGGTGGAGTGTGCCTTTGGGCAACTGAAAGCAAGGTGGAGGTACCTGGGAGGAAAAATTGTGGTGTTTGAGGAGAATGCAATCTCTTTTATAACGGCTTGAGTTGTTTTACATAATATTTGTGAGGACAGGGGCCATGCAATTCTCGGCGGTGGGGACGAGGGCAGTGTGACCCTCGGTGAAATGCCACACCCTGAATCTTTGCAGGTGCACCTGGAACGTCCCATCCAGTATAACCCTGGGGACACGCGCCATCATGATGAGGGAAAAGTAGCGAGAGATGTTCTCACAAAATTCATGGAGACCACCATGAGGGTTTGAGATGTCATGACAAAATACATGGAGTTCACAATGGGGCCTTATGTTCGGAGTGGTTTTTCGGGGTTGTGGGGAGAGCACTACCAACTTGTGATGTTTTCTTTAAAAAAGAATTTCCTAATGAGCTTTCTCTTTTTTTTCTGGATGTGTATCATTGTTGCAGGGACGTGGAGGGGGGTGGATTTGGGACACATACTCTTTAACTGCCTGTGTTGCATTGAAGTGACGGGATGGAGGGTTCTGTTGCGGGTTATGGAGCTCCAACAGGATTATGACCCCTCTTCTGCTTGCCTTACTGCCCGCCAAGCATCATCTCTTTCCCATTCAGACACTTCAGGTGGGTTATTCACTAGATATTTCTGTCCCCCCCTTATGTAGGGAAGCAGCATTGACCTGTCCCTGCAAATCAGGTTGTCATTGTTTTTATATCAATTTTTTAAAAAATTGTCAGGTTTCCCACAGTGCTGATTCCAGATGGCAAATTGATTCTTAACCAAACCCATTGTCAATATGAGCATGCCTGGGTTGGAGGGGGGTATATCTGAGCACTACCCAGAGGAAGAGCCTCATATTTTAGAGGGAATAGGGTGTTCTCAAAGTTGGCATTGGTGCCCAGCACATTCCTGCCTCTCCTCTCACTCACACCACTTTGCCAATCACGCTCCTATGCTTCCCATGGCCGGGGTAATGGCCAGAGGAGCACGGGTGTCAACTCCCCTTGTGTTGATTGCATTGATACAGCTTTGGCACTTCATCTCAGTGTGCTGTGCATCACGTTCATATGACACCTCCCATAGAACACAAGGAGGAACACAGAAGAGGACTCTTTTTCCCAGACAAACACAAATTTCCTGTTACCTGTTGCCTTCATTCCTGCATGGGGATATATTTCATCATTAAAATCAGGCTACCCAGGTGGATGGGTCAAACCTCACAGGGTTGTCTTTAGGATAAAAAGTAGGAGAAGAGAATAATGTAAGCTGCTTTGGTTGCCACTGTGGAGAAATATGGGATACAAATGAAGTAAATAATTATAAATATAGCTAAGATGGGAGGCAAATAAAAGATAGGTCGGTAAATGGCAGAGGAGGAGAGAATGCAGCAAGAAAAGGGAAAAGAAGAAGAACAGTTGGTTTTTATATGCCGACTTTCTATACCACTTAAGGCAGAATCAAACCGTCTTACAATCGCCTTCCCTTCCCCTCCCCACAACAGACACCCTGTGAGGTGGGTGAGGCTGAGAGAGAATGACTTGCCCAAGGCCACCCAGCTGGCTTCGTGTGTAGGAGTGGGGAAACAAATCTAGTTCACCAGATTAGCCTCTGCCGCTCATATGGAGGAATGGGGAATCAAACCCAGTTCTCCAGATCAGACTCCACCGCTCCAAACCACCGCTCTTAACCACTACACCACGCTGGCTCTCATATGGGGGTTGCCAGGAGGAGGGGAAGAGGAAATGGTGTGGGGAGGAGGATACAGGGGAAGGTGAGGTGCCCCCTCCACAAGTCCTTGAGGGTTCCATACCATGCAAATGGGCCGGCCCAGTGACTGGCACCACACATTTATAATCCCCCTTTCTCCACAATGGGGACCCCATGCAGCTTACATCATTCTCCTCTCTTCCATTTTACCTTCGCAACAATCCTGTGAGGTAAGTCTCCCAGATCCTAGTCTGAAACTTTAACCACTACAACACACTTGCTTGGGGTAGCTACTATTGAATGGGTCGCAAGCAACCAGTCCTGCATGAGCCATGCAAATCACATGGTAGCAAGTCACATGGTAGCAAGTCACCTGGCCCCAACTGGTGCTGGGCCTGGCCCCAATGAGACTTCTCTCAAAGGCTAAAATAAACCTGGAAAGGGCCCTGTTCCTTCCCCCCGCCTTTTACTGACAGAAGCCAAATCCTGAAGGCTGGCAATACTGTGTATTTGCCTAGTAACGGCCACTGACCTCATCATTCGTTTCTTATATCTACCGGTGCAAATTCTGTTACTTCGTCATACAATAAAACTTTAAAAATATTATTTTCCAATGGAAAAATAATTTAAAAATTTAATATCACTTTGTCAATTCAATGACTGAAGTTTTTTTAAGGTGATTACTAATTATGAGGTTCCACCGAAGTGAATACATGCATATGTATATATATATATTGGATTCACATATGGCTCTTTGCCCCCTTGAGCTTCCTTCTACAGTTTAAAAGCTGCTCCTGAAGATCCAGGGACTTTGGGTAACAATGTAGGAGTCTTCTGCGGGTGTTTACTGAAAGTTACAGCCTGTTGTATAATCACAGGGGACCCTTTATATCCAACGAATCATGTTCAAAGCAAGAAAATCACATTTTACATTGATGTATTGCTAAAACCTAAAGTGGGCCTACATCAATGTGTATGATGATAGAACCGCCTCTTCCACTCTTTTCGTGGGTAACAGCTCAACCCTAACCATATTTCTTTACAAGAAGGTTCCATTAATTTAAATGGGACTTATTCCCTAGTAGGTGAGCGTAAGGCTGCAGCCTAAGCCTGCTGAAGCAGCTACTGTTTCTTGACCTCTTATACTAAGCATTTCCCCTTTTCAGAAACAGCTGGGTCTATTAAGAACCATTTCCTAGTTCTACATAAGGTAGATCATGTAACTCTCAGTTTATCACCCCTGAAGGCCATCTGAAGGACAAAGAAAAGAGATACACATAAAACTAATGTTTTTATATGCAGGGGAACACTTGCTCTGGTCTTCTAATGACTTCAAGAGGGAAAGGGTAATGGAAATGTGAGATGATTGCCCTGTCATCAAGAGTGGCTGTTTCACACTCCTCCTCCTTGGAAAAATTCTTTCAGTGCTGTAGTTTCTTAGAAGTATTTTACCAATCTGGATTTGGGAAGAACGGTAGGGATTAGTTTTCCCAAAATGCCATGGATTATCTTGCTCAAGATACCACTGTGTGTGCCTTGATACCAGTCAGGGCCCACTCTCGCTCGTTTTTTAAAACCAGAGTAAAAATGCTATGCTATTTGTAATCCATTTTCTGCATTATATACCACACCTTAGACAGTTCGCTTTTGCTTCTGCTGGTTTCTAATACTGTAATCTGTATCCCTTTGTTTATTGGGTGTCTCACGCTGATTGCACTTTTTATATTTTGTCATCTGCCTTAAGTCTCAGCAACAAAGGCGGGCTCTAAATCAGTGGTTCCCAAACCTTTCGGGTCACTGTCCCCTTGGTTCTACAAACTCAACCCCAGCGCACCCTACTTTATCCTATAAAAAGCATTCTTCAGAATAGGGGTTTGCATGACTCACTAAAGAAGATAATAACAATAAAATTTCAAAACAGTAACAATTAATTGGCATCTATTGAAAATCAAATTAAAACTTTTTAGTTAAAATTTATTCAACAAAACTGATGAACTTGATCCAGTGGTACCAGCTCTTCAAAATCTGGGAAAAAATGCTGATAGTTTCTACCAAATTTGCCAGCATGTTGCCATAGCTTGATCTATTGTAAATTAGTGAACAACATAGTTGAAGGGGCCCACCTCTAGTGCCCCCATGTTGTCCTCTTGCCTCTTAGTGCCCCCCCTAGGTAATCCCACTGCCCCCCCAGGGGGTGGTATTGCCCACTTTGGGAACTACTGCTCTAAATAAACAATTAGGACTTGAGGCTTAAGGCACCTCTTGCAATGCTGAGCTGTGTCCTGTGCTGGGTCACAGTGACTCCTCATGGTGCCAGTCTCCTCAATGGTCGTGGCCCCTGTGCCTCTCAGTGTTGCCAACCATAAAGGGAGGAAAGCAAAGTTAATCTTGATATTGCTTTGCATGGAAGCATTCTTTCAATAGGCTTTTCATGTCAACTTTTAGGAGGTAGCAGCTAAAGGCTAAGGATCCCTAAAGAATGATCCACGCGATGGTCACCTCTAGGTTAGATTACTGTAACTTGCTCTATGTAGGGCTGCCCCTGCCACTGATTCGGAGGCTCCAGCTGGTACAGAATGCTGCAGCGAGGCTCCTTACTGGGGCCTTGATCCAGGAGCAGTTCTCCGCAACTGCACTGGCTCCAGCTGGGGTGTTGGATCAGGTTCAAGGTGCTGGTTTTGGCCTTTAAAGCCTTACACGGTCTGGTACCTTTGTACCTTCAGGACCGCCTCTCTCTGTACACCCCACCCCCAAGGACATTACGTTTCTCAGATGCTAATCTGCTGGTGGTCCCTGGCCCTAAGAGTGTGCGGCTGTCCTCGACAAGGGCTTTTCCGGCCTGGTGGAATGCTCTTCCCAGTAACATCAGGGCCCTGTGGGGCCTGAAACAGTTCCGCAGGGCCTTTAAAAACAGAGCTGTTCCACCAGGCCTACAATTGAGGACAGCCACAGATGTCATCAGTAATGGCCTCCCTACATCTCCCCTCCTGTTTACCTGTTTTCTCAGAATTAGGAGGGGCTGGTCTGTATCTGCCCTCTTGGGGAGTTTGTATTTTAGCATCATCTAATATTACACGATGTTTTTAGATTGAAGAATTATAGTTTTAAAATTTTTAGATGATTGTATATTGTTTTAATGTTGTAATTCACCCTGAGCCCAGTTCCGCCAGGGAGGGCGAGTCAGAAATCGAACTAATAAATAAATGCTACTCCCCCGTCTTAGTGTGCTTTTTAAAAATGTAAAATGCATGCATATTTAAATTGTCTTTCTAATTATCTGTGAGACACCTTTGCTGAATACCGCATGATAGAAATAATTTGAATAAATGTGTACCCAATAGATACACGGTTGTTTGGAATGAAATGTTCATTACTGAGTGCTACTGCACATTCATCTTTTGGTGCCTTCTCCAATCAAAAGTAAATCCAAATTCTTCAGGCATTAGAAAATTGCACACACGTCAGTGGGCTCCTTTCCACATGTATCTATGATCACTTACCCATCCTTCAGCTAGCCAATATTGAGGGGATTCTAGCTGGATTCAAACCACATAGAACAAAGTGATGACATAGGTTGACTGTGCCAGTCATCTACTTACACATTGATTGTACACATTTAAAACTAGACTTTGTACATAGTGTACAGATGCTTATACTTCTGGGGACAGAAGTCGTGGTTTCCAACACAAAATAGTTGTTTCCTTGGCATATGATTTTTTCCACTTTAAGAAATGATGCAAACCTAAGGACACTTTCCTGGGAGCAAGCCCCCCTTAACAACATGGAACTTTTTTCTGAGTAGACCTGCTTAGGATTGCTTCCTAAGTAAGGCTGAGCTGTGTTATCTTTACTTTTAATAGAAGAGTTGGTTGTTATACCCCACTTTTCTCTACCTTAAGGAGTCTCAAAGCAGTTTACAATCACCTTACCTTCCTCTCCCCACAACAGACACCTTGTGAAGTAGGTGGGGCTGAGAGAGTTCGGAAAAAACTGTGAGTAGTCCAGGGTCACCCAGCAGGCTTCATGTGGAAGAGTGGGGAATCAAACCCAATTCACCAGATTAGACTCCACCGCTCTTAACCACTATGCCAATGCTTTAAGGTCATGTGTCCATTATACAGTAGGGTTCTGAACTATAGCTGTTCTTATAGTAGAACTAGATAGTATACAGGGGTTCCATCTAGGGAAAACTGAAGGGAAAGAGCACAAACCAATCTTATTTGCACAATGGCTTGTAAACTAGTATGGATACAAAAAAAAATTTTTTTTAAGGATACTGCCCAGCTTGCATTTTGTAGAGAGCTTCGTTCATATTGAAATGCACTTTGTATGACAACAAACTCCATACTTCATTTATTTCAGAAATGAGATGTAGCCTTTGTGTGTCCTTACTTGGAGGGTTATAAAAGGTCTGTATGGTTATATGTTGCCATGCAAGAGTCTGTGTTGATAACAAGCGTGCAAAAAAATCAGTGCTTAAACAGGGTGCTAAATGGTTCAAGGGAGGGACGGCAGCATGGTATATCCCAATCATAGAAGCTAGGCATGGCCAGTGCTTGGAAGGGAGACCACCAAATAAGACTCTACAGAGGAAGGCAATGACAAACCACCTCTGATTGATCCCTCGCCTTGAAAACCCCACCAGGAGTTGCCATAAGTCTGCTGTGACTTGATGGCACTTTACCCACAAACAAAACGGTTCAGCTCAGCAATCGTGAATCCTAAAAGCTAGCTGCATTTTATATTTTAAGTTACTGCATAAGGTGTACTCAACATGGATGGCTGGGACTAGAAGCAAGTCACTTATTCCTTCCTGTCCCTAATGAGGGTGTGTATATGGAGTAGAAATGCTGAGCTGCTCTCCATTCTTCCATAAGTAGCTGCCAGAACTTACTTTGCCTAATTTTCCATACATCAGGCATGTGTTTTCAGTGCAGCCCCCACCCCAAGACATACGGGAATGGAGATAAACATACAGCACCAAAGAATTCCAAAATGGATTGCACATTTTGTATCAACTTCATTTGTAAAGTGCACCATTTGGATTGGAGGCACTATAGAATTTCAAGGCTATTACAAGAAAGTGCTACAGAAAGATGGATTCTACAGCAGGATTCGTGGGGGTCTTGGTGATTTGCTGCTTATACGTTCCGGCTGAAGTGCTGAATTAGAACAAAATATATACAAAGACTGATCATTTTATTTTGGCTATAAAATTTGCAGATCTCCATCACTGTGAAGTTTACATGAGGATATATATATGAAAAATAACGTTAGCCATCATTGCACCTTGGAACTCTTGTTATGGACTTCAGCTAGTATAGAGGTTAATGCTGAAATAAGACTGTCATGTAAGCATGAACCATGACACCAAGTCATGAATATTAGTGCAGTGGCCTTGATGATTTTAAGCATATCATATGGAGTCTAGTGAAATATTGTACAAGGCAGTTTAATGTATGTAATCAAATAGGCTATAAGAGGCAGTGCTTAGTAGCAACAGACATGAGTTACTGCTGTAACATACAGTTCTGTATCTGTGACACATTTCATTTTTGGAAGTGCATTAAATTGATACACTGATACTATTAAGTTAATTTGGGAGATTTTATTTAAACAAACTGGTACAGGTTGCCGAGTCATCATTAACGATTTCCTGGGTAGAAGTAGCCTTTTCATTTTGCACACACACAGCATCTAAAATTATGGTTCTTTTATTGCATACATAGAGGGGAAAGTCCATTTCAAATAAACTTCAGTAACATCTACAGTCTAGAAACAGGACTAATTGACATGTAAACATTTGTCCGGTTATCTCAAGGAAACACATGAAACAGGTGAGCAACAAAAATGTCTCAAATTATACACAATTTATATAAATAGAAAAATTAAAAAGGGTGTGTGTTTCTTGACAATTTTAATCCTTAATGTTTGAGGGCTGGCATTTGGAACTAATGAGATTTTTTCTGATTTCGGCTGTCTCTCAATTCCCATATTGCAATGACATTAAAATACAGCAAAAAGAACAGAAAGTGCAAGCAGGATACAGCTGAGACAGCTACTGGAAATAAATCTGGTAGCCTTTGTGGAGGATCCAGTGTAGCGCTCATTAAAGTCAGGATGCCCATCAGAGTTATTGAGACAAGGAACTGAAAGGAGGAAGAGAAAAAAGGTGGACTGGTTACCACTGATTTACAATGTCCAATAAGTAGTTTCATTGCTTAGGTGCTCTGTTTTCATCATCCTTATGGAGGATATTTCAGTAAATACAATGTGTCTCTAACATGACATCTTATGTTCTAGTTGCCAGGGTTGATAACATTAAGTAACAATATAACCACTGACAGCAAAGGATTTCTAATATCTGTTGTGCACAAAAGTTGACCTTTTCGGTAAGGGGGAGGGGTGCTATTGCACTGTGGTGGATTCCATTTTATCATTCTTTGTTGATGGTTATAATTACGAAGTGCTTTTTTCTGCCTAAGTGTTCCAGCAGCAGATTTTACACAGAGTGGGCAATAGTCAAACCAGAGGAAAGGATACTTTGGCAGCTCTATATGATGATGGCCTGAGATACATTCAAATATAGAAACAGAATTAAAGAATGTTTCCCTTTGGAAACTAATGCACAGAAGATGGGACAAAAGTTTGTATAAATTACTTACTGAACTCTTGATAACATTTGGAAATGTTCTAAACCAAGGAATGTATTTCCTGACAGAACTTGAAAATGTTTTCAGCTGCAGATCATCTTCAGAAGTTTTTTCAAACATTGAAAAAGAAGTTGTACACGCAGTAAGAAAGGCCAGTGTTGTCACAATGTAAGAAAGGAGCAGGCCATCTTTCAGAAGAAGAGGGAGCATGCTGTTGAGACACACAGAAATGAATGTATGTTCTCTTGAGACTACACTTCCAACAATTTATGAAGGGGCACATGTCTTTAAAAAGTCTTTAATAAAGTCAAGTTGGAAGCAATTCTTTAGCGATGTTAACATCAAGACTCACCTGAATGTTGAAACAAGCAGAAACCATGCAGACATAAAAGGAATTTCGTTTAGAACTAAGCAGACTGGTCTAAGGGGAAAACAGAAGCAAATAAACATTGTCAAAGTAACATTTTAGCTAAGGAATACCAGGGCGGCTGGAGCACTGCTTCAGTACCTCTCACAGTGAGCCTTACTGTGGATATGCCCCCACAAGAGACCACTTGGGCATTTTCCTATTAGGGTTAGTGAAGAGTTTTTCCGCCCATACATCTGCTACTACTGGCCACACTGCTTATAACACGTAATAGCAATTTTGCTAGGCCCAATGCCGATGAGCGACTTTAGAAGTAGACCCAGAACGTTTTTTTAAAAATGTTATTTTTGGAACCAGGTCCCCAAAACTCAGATTTAACAGACTATGATGGAGGCACCGGGCTTTGCGGATCCTACAATGTGCCACTTCAGTGCGTGCTCAATATTCAAATGGGAAAACTGCATAATTTAGTCGTTTCTTCTCCCGCCTCTCAATAACCTTCCTACTTCCAGATCTTCTTTCCCACGCTGGTGAAAGGAAAGCAAGGACTCCATAGCCCAAGGGGGAACTCTGTAACATCACCCTTTTGAAAGCAGGATTTAGTTTTACAAGGCAAGGACATAAAGGTCACCACCTTGGGCTGCATGTACCAGCTGCTTTTTCACACACACTCTGAGGAAGTGCTATAAAGATGTCTAGTTATTCCAACCTTCTAAATATTTTATACTCAATTTTTGGATTAAAAAAAAGACCCTGGAATTACAAGGATGTGCTAATCCCTCCTAAAGGAGGGTGCAAGTGGTTCCCTTGCTCCAAGGGCTCAAGCCGTATTCTCAGCCAAATTCCACGACCCACCGAATCAGCACAGCTGCTTAAAAATTGGCCTGTATCACACATAGATCTTCCTTATGCCAATAGGTAAGGAGCAAAATAATGTCTGTGTCTAAAAGGATACTTACATTGACGCTAGAAGAATAGATTTTTCATGCACTTGGAATGAGAAGAGAAAGAAGGACAGTGCGCAGGTCACCTTTTAAAAAGAAAGTCAGAAAAGTATTAATTATGGTGCAACAAAGGTGTTTTCATTTTCACAACCATGTCAACGTTTTTACTATTCATTCAGCAACAGCTGCTAATGTATTTATACCTACACATTGAAAGCCAAGTCACTGCACATATTTATATTTCTTATAAAAGAGGACAACTGGCCAACAGACTGAAAAATTTGTGTATGTATAAATTTGTGTGTATAAATTATCTTGCCTTGTGTACAACAATGTGTATGTACGTGTGTGTGTATATAATGTCAGATTAAGCTGAGCCCCTTAATGGACTCACTAAGTGAATTTGGGCTTAGCATGGAAATTATTTTTAGCCTTAGTTATAATTTCCATAGAGCCAGTGTAGTATAGTGGTTAAGAAGTTGAACGAAGTCCTAGGAAACCCAGGTTCAAATCCCCACTTGCGCCATGGAAGCTTGCTGGGTGACTTTGGGCCAGTCACACACACTCAGCCCTGACCCTGACTAGTATTTGGATGGGAGACCTACAAGGAATACCAGGGTCATAGCACAGAGGCAGGCAATGGCAAACCATCTCCGAATGTCTCTTGACTTATGGCGACCCAGTACGGTTTTCAAGGCAACTGTGACTTAACTGCAAAATAATAATAATAATAATTTCCATATATGTTAAGGGCAAATCCTGAACCTTGTATATATCTCAGAGCCAGGCTGGTGCAGAGTATCAGATTAGGATATGAGACACCCAGGTTTGAATCCCTACTCTGCCATGGAAACTCACTATGTGACCTCGAGCCAGTATCTCTCTCTCTCAGCCTAACCTACCTCACAGGGTTGCTGTTGCAAGGATAAAATAGATAATGATGTTTATGGTGATTTTGGGCCACACTGGGGAGAAAAGCAAGACAGAAATATCTAAATAAATACATTTAAATATATACGTAAAAAGGTAAAGGTCACCTGTGCAAGCACAGGGTCATTCCTGACTCATGGGGTGACGTCACATCCCAACTTTTCTTAGGCAGACTTTGCTTACGGGGTGGTTTGCCAGTGCAATTGATGGAAGAATGATTCCTATTCTTCCACAGTTATTACTCTACTTGTTTCAACAAATACCGTATTTTTCGCTCCATAACACGCACCTGACCATAAGACGCACCCAGTTTTTAGAGGAGGAAAACAAAAAAAAATCTGAGTCGCTCTCCTCGGTGGAAGCCAGGGTCTCTCACTCTGACTGACGTCAGCTAGAGGACTCCTGACTGCTCTCCTCCTCGGCCTCCGCTCTGTTGTTCCGGCGCGCCCAGCCGGCTCTGTGCGGCCCTGCCCGCCTCCCAGCTGGCCATCGGGGCGGGGAACGCCTGCTCGCGTTGTTCCGGCGAGCCCAGCTGGCTCTGTGCGGCCCGGCCCGCCTCCCAGCTGGCCGTCGGGGCGGGCAATGCCTGCTCGCGTCGTTCCAGCGCGCCCAGCCAGCTCTTTGCGGCCCTGCGCGCCTCCCGGCTGGCCGTTGGGGCGGGGAATGCCTGCTCGCGTTGTTCCGGCACGCCCAGCCAGTTGATCTTCCCTGGCTTCTGCGGGCTGTCCGGGCTGCTCGGCTCCTGCCCCGGATGGACTGGGCTAGGGTCCGTCTCAAGACACACATTCACTCCATAAGATGCACAGACATTTCCCCTCACTTTTGAGGAGGAAAAAAGTGCGTCTTATGGAGTGAAAAATACAATACGCAGACAACAATAGAGCAGCAAGAAAGGGTCAATTTTGAGAAAGAGCACCTCAGAGGATGGTCAACTTTCAGATGCCTTAATACAAAGACAGGCAACCTTTTTTGGTCCAAGTGCCATAAAAAATGCAGCACCTACCTGTGAAGATGTGCCAGCAAACAAAACATGGCAGGGAAATGAGGACTGTACATGGGGCAAGCCAATCCCTAGAGGTAATGCCAGCATCTCTTGGACTTGGCTGGTAACTGTGCAGATCTGGGAAGTGATAACAGGCACAAACCATGCCTGTTGCCTTCTCCTACACCACTGGCCCAACAGTGCTTGGCAGCACCTCAGGTGTTTGGGTGGAGATCAGGCCCTGAGCACCAAGTAAAATGGTTTGGAGTGCCTCTGTCAGCACGCATGCTGGGGGTTGTCTACCTCTACCTTAAGAGATTATATGGTCTATTTCCCTGCTACCCAGGTCTCTAGACTGGACTGACTACTTCACCCAGAGACATCCTGACTGAAAAAGAACAGAAATAAACCAGTAATGTGAAAAAATACGGTCACAATTACCAAATAATGTCTCACAACTTGTGAGCAACACCCACTGGTAGATGACATCTAGAGACTGGAGAAGAAAAATTTCTCTGCTCTGCCTTCTTCCACTTAGTAGGCAATCATTGCAATTCTCATTTCAACTAACTGATGTTGCAACTCAGGTCAACAGCATGTACAGCTTCGGACTCTTCAAGTGCATTCTAGCTATTAAAGGCCCTATCTCTATTATATCTAGCCATAACATTCTGCTCCCATGCAACAAAAGCCATTAAATCCCAGCTGGACCCCTTATGCAGGCCCAGAAGAAGGAGGATGAGCAACTGCTAAAACCTCGGTAAGTCACAGACTGCTTCATGCATCAATACAACATAATCAAACAGATTTCAGGCTGTGGCTGATCCAATATTCAGAGGTCCACTGTTATTGATTTGGTCGTGGCTCGGAGATGCAGTGGGTTCTAGGGAAGCTTCTTTTAGTTTTTTCCAACAATAGCTCCATTTTGTAAAGATAAGGGACAGCAACATTAGCATGACTGTGAGACATTTACTTTCAACAGGTTCACACTGGATAATACATTCTGACCTAGAAGACCCCTTAAAAGTGACAATTTGTGGTTTTCAAGGGCATCCCTACTGGCCAGATCAATTATCCTACCAAACTGGAAACCTGAACTATGGTCACTGGAAAATCAGCCAGAGGACCTCCTAGGCTTTGATGTAACAGGGAAGGTGGTATTAGCATACAAGAGCCTGAGAAGTACTTCATGTCACACAACACAAATGCCTGAATCTTCAGTGGATAGAACTATCCTTCCCTTTTTCATGTGTCTCCTTGTTTTATTTCCTCTGCTCTGCCTTCCCCAGGCATTTCTCTCTAAACAGGCATAGTAGGGATGACGGGTGGGGGAGGTCATCCATTGTCAAGATTTGTACTTATTGTAAAATGTACACTTTAAACAGAACAATTGGTTGTACACTTACCAAAGCATATTTAAATCCTTTTAGAGAAGGCTGCAAGGTTAGTTTTATACAACAGGGAAGTAGGCTCAGAAATGTTAAAGCAAAGCTGTAAGGCAACAAAACAATAACTTTAACATATTAAAAACACACTGATTTAGTAACACTTGGATTCACCTATTAATACAATTAGGTATTACTACTGTTTGTATTTATTGAATATGAAAACTAATAAAATGTGTATAGTTCTTTTAAAAATTATCTCCTGATAAGTTGTCTCACTAGTTAAAATACAAGGAAAAAGCAGCAATTTAAAACTATTTAAACCAGTTTTACAGATGGGTGAACTGGTGTCACAATCTTACTTCACTACAATACGCTAAAATACTCTTGAAATCATTCCAAAATGTAATCAAAATAATTGAAAGCCAGTCAGCACTTCTATTCACTTACCTCAGTTTAAACTGTGTTTGGGATGACAGAACTGTCTTGATTTTGATAAGGACACTTAAGGTGCACCAAATATTGGCTACTTTATCCTGAAAAGATATTTTAAATGCTGCATTATTTTTGATGGGCATTATTTACATGATGAACTACAAAGACCCTCCAGATGAAAGTCTTATGCTGAGATTAAGTGTAACGCTTGCACTTGTGAGGCCTTGATTCAAAATTGTGCACACTGATTAAAACAAGCATTCAATAAACAAAAGTACATACTTAGACAAAAAGCCATATTTCCTCACACTCATTGCAAATGTTGAAATACAAAATCATCCACACCCAGAAGTTTTCAGGTTAAAAAATGAGAAACGTGAACCTTTTCTTTCCAAATGCGAAGCCATGCTATATTTTGCCACGTTCTATTACTAGAACGTATTTAGCTCTGCTTGCTTGTTGCTAGCAATGACAGAGTTAACCCCTAATAAATCAAGAAGTCTAAAGACATTAGCAGTTGTGCTAGGATCACTTTCCAAATTAAATTTGTAACCACACAGCTAGCATGCTCATGAAACTCATCCCTAAACAGCTGCTTGAGTCACAGCTGTGTAGACATAACAGCGAGAAAGCTACTGGCTACCAACAACTGAGCCACCCCCTTCTTCTTGGCCTGCGAGTGTACAGGGCCCACATTGCCAAGCTGATGAAGGTGACAAGTGCTTGGCAGCGCCCACAAAACACATAAGATGCCTGCTTAATAGCCGGCAAGGTTTTTACAACTATCAGCACTTGGAGGCATCTCTGTAAATGGGAACCAATTCAAAGTCCCTGTCACAGGCACCCCAGTATAAACTTACTGTGCATTGCTTACATAGACAGTTTCTCAGTTTATCCAGATTAATGTCTAAATCAGTCACTCCCTTGGTCAGCTCTGAAAATATTTCAGCTAACTTTAGACCCAAATTCTTGGGATATCCTGGATAAACTGAATGAAGCCTCTTCATTATTTTAAAATTAGGCCTTTGTCAGTAAAATCTAGCAGTACGTAAAATAAACACATACACCAAATGGCTGACCAAAAGTTCGATATAGTTCACCCTTCACACCCACAAGTGAGGAAGAAGATCCTATTTTTTCTTTCTTTCTTTCACCATGCCAGCGCCACGACGACTGTGGACATCAGGCCTTTCAAAAGCAGGTCTGCTACCAACGTCTATCACTATTAATCTCTAGTATGGATCAGTCATGTTTGTAAACCAAACCACTCTACATTACTCTCGACACCTCTAGGCTTTACTTCATCGAAGCAGGCTGACTGACACATTTTAACTTCTATCAAATCAGGGCTTTCAATGCCTTCTGAAGTATGTAGCACCAGAGCATCAATCCAAAGACTATTTTGGAATAGTAAAAAAAAGCAAGCACACAATTAATTTAATGCATTTTTTTAGATGTTCTAGATAAGATAATAGTGCAAGGGCACCCTTAATTATTATGGAATCTATCTGAATGGAAAAATGTATGTCTGAGCTATAGATCTGACGATGGAATAAATGCGGTCTACTCATATAATATCCCGAAAGATACCAGCTGAGCTAGGGGTTAAATACTGGATTAAATAACTGGCAAGAAATGACGGCCAGAGAAGCCAGATCAGATTACTCGCCCTCTGGTGTATCTTCCACATGAAATCCCTAAGGGTCAAACTGAAGGTTTCTCAAGGGAGCTAAAAATATAAAACATTTACAAGAAGCTTGGAAGGGGAGGGGGGGATGGAAGAAGAAGCATACCTCAAACAAACCTCGATCAACTGGAAAGAGCCTTCTAAGTACTTGTAAGATTTGTTCCACTTCTGTACAAAACGGAAGCCAGCAGAGAGCAAAAGAAACAACTACGATAGAACCCAGTTTAATTAACAACAGTAATCTGTAATATAAGAGAAAATAATCCAGGCCTGAAAAAGAAAACCAAAAGGTCGCAGGAAAGGAACTAATAATAATGTTTGCGCATTTTCAGACTTGAAGGCTGACTTAACACCATGTGCATGAACATGCAATAAATAACCAAAAGTGAGAGATCTACCAGCAGTTGAGATCAGCGATAAGAAAACTGTTAAATGTCAAAAGACACACTAAACTTTTTATCTTCTAAATCTGGGTGTCCATTTGTGACCTGTGCTTAACTAATGACAGGTGTTGAAGAGAAAAGATAGTTGTGTGTATTTTGATACACTACGGACACTCTTAAAACTATTTAATATGTTATTTAATGACTTAGGAGAAACATGTTCTACTGGGGGAAGGGGGAGTGAAGAATTATAATGACATGAATCTCTTCTCCAAAAGCTTAATCGAGAAATGAATGACATGCACAAATTCCCAAGGCAAGGCTGCCTAAGTGCATTCCAGATCCATTTTCTAGATACTCACCCCTTTCCCATCAGGCCTTTCTTGAAACACTTTCCCAGAAGATAGCAGAAGAAGGGCAAAGAATGATAGAGCTCCATTTGTTTATAGTTTATAGCTAAACAAAATGCTATTGAGCCCAAAAGATCCAAATCATAGGACAGGCAAAGAACCCCCCACAAAGCAAAGCCAAGGCTCACAGAATTATATATGGTTTTCATGTTAAGGACAAATCCATTAATAACTAGGTGATCAAGAACATACTTTAGCAAGATGATATACTGCTGGCTACCAATAAGGATTTTCTTTGCCATAAACTGACAATAGGATCCAGCCAAAACATTGAGGTTCACTGTTTTAAAAGGAAGAGATAGTACATAATTTTTCCAGTTGATATCAATGTGACTTCAAAGTGGTTGACTTTGGCTGAACTGTACCCTGAGTATTCCAGATCTAAAAAGATACAGCTTGAAACCACACTGTCTGTCTCTATCCTATAACCTCTCCCAGTATATCATCACTGGAGCCCAAAGGGAAGCAATCTTAGAAGAGCAGTTTAGATAACATAACAATAGCCCTGAAATCCATAGTTTTGCACTCACCCAATTCCAGCTTGTCATGACAATGGCATTTTATCTAGTTTGCTACATAAAGGTTGAGTATCCCTTACCCGGACTGCTTGGGACCAGAAGTGGTCCGTATTTCTGATCTTTCCATATTTTGGAATTTTTGCATATACATAATGAGATATCTTGGGGATGGGACCCAAGTCTAAACATGAAATTCATTCATGTTTTATATATACTTTATACACATCACCTGAATGTAATTTTAAACAATATTATTAATAATTTTGTGTACAATGAACCATCAATGACACTGTTGAGGGCCTGTGAATAATGTCAGCATGCCCCCTCAAAAGGTCCAGTTTTTGGATCAGTCCAGATATCAGATGTTTGGAGAAGGGATATTCAACCTGTATGCACATCACTTGATGACTCATTACTAAGCCTGTACACTGGATCCACTGAATAGTATTTTTGATAAAATTGCAGGTGACATCATGCATTTGTCTCTAGTGTTTAATACACAAAACTCATGTTTCAGTTATCAAGTGACACACGTGCATATGTGAACTCACTGATGCTTATACCACCCACTTCATATTGTATGACAGCCAAAACAGACATGACACTGGGAAATTCCTGACCAGATCTTTCCAGTGTTTTTAAAAGACTAATAGCTGCCATGCAGCAGCTCAATTTAGATCAGCCACAGGTAGGGTGGCAGAGAAGAGGTGCAACCCCTCAAGGCTTTGTTAATTGAAACTGCCTTGCCTCCCATACTGTTAGTTAGCTGTGGGGGAAAAAAGACAGGCACCCTCTCTTGCATCTCCCCCCCCCTTTCCATAAGTAACAACAGGTACGGGGACAATAAATGAAATCACGTGGAGGTAGAAGGCTTGAACCCCTTCTGCAAGCAGATAATAAATGCTAGGAAAATACCGTCACAGACCTCCCAGTGTCAGATCTGTCTTGGCTCTGAGTGCATGCTGTCACAATCGTGCACCAGGAACAGCTCACTGGGATTGCATAATAACTCTGGGTTGGATCCTGCAATCCGTTGGTGCAAGCATTCTCCTTCATCCAGCAGTGTATTCCTGGTATCATAGAACCCATTTGGATTAACAGCCAGACAGACCAGGGGGTACACTGAGGAGGTGGAAAGGGGGACCTCCTTTTCCCCTCTTCTGCAAATGCCAGCTCTGCTAATACAGATGATGCAGCAACAACAGCCTTACACTGGTCAGATATTTCAGCCATCACCAACTTATACTCCATCCTCCCCTTCTATGGAAGCAATTTTGAAGATGAACCACCATTATTAGTAGAACTGGGAATCAATTTTGACCATACCTGGCAGACGAAGGGTGCAGTACATGACAGGAGAAAAGCTTCAACCCTTCCACCTCCCAGAGCAGCCTCCCCCACCCCCAGTCTCTATGGTCTTTCATCCATGCAGGACCCTTGGCCCCAGGAATAAATTCATTTTCTGGGAGTTGGAAGTGACTGCTGGTGAGAAAGCATAAGGAATAGATCACTAGATGTATTTTTACCTCTTTACCTACATAAAAGACCCAATGGGTCTTTTTCAAGATCTTCACTAATCCTATAAAAATGCGTGCATATATTCATGGGATTGGTGAAATTCATGAGAAAGACACATTGTTATGGATTACAAAAGTAATCCATAACAATTACAAATATTAAGGGGTGTAATCATAGGGGGGAAGTATGCAAAATACAGATCTTTATAGGCAACATTAATCCCTCTTCACTGTGTAAAGAGAATGGTGTAGAGTTATAACATAAGTCTGCAGATATTCTGCCATCATAGAATAAGTAAGGATACTGAAAGTGTCCATAATCAATGAGAATGAGGCCTGGATACAGCAATATGCAGAGAGCAGTAGCAATCTGTGAAATAAAAAGACATTCATTTTTTAAGCTTGTCATAGATCATCGTGCCCTAAACAGAACATATGATGGGTATCAGCTAATACGCTTCACTTCTGCCATCTAAAAAGAGGCAAGCAAGACCATGTCAAATGCACAACTTTTTTTGTTTCACCATTTCACAAAAGTAGCAAAGGGCCACAGGGCACGTGGACTGCAAGATTCCTGATCAGGATTTCCCCAGCCATGGGGAGAAGGAGCCTTAATTCTGATCAGAGCCACAGTGTCAGAGAAAATGGGTTTTGTCTTTCCCCGTGCACTACTATCCCAATATAACACTCCCCGCTCACCCCAGAGAAACATACCTCTAAGATTTCCTCCTGAAGGGCAAGCAACAGCTATGGGAGAGGGGCTATTCCCAATGGAAAACAGTGTGGGGAGGGGGGGTTAAATCCTTCTCTCCCTACACTACAGCCCAGTTTCACGGCTTTTGGTCAGTCTAGGTATAATTTTAGATGTTCAGCAGAAGAATTAGTGAAATTGCCTCCAGCACATGTGTATTTCCTCACAATGAGATCTTGACCTGCTTCAGTTGTGATTTTGAAAGCAGAGGATTGGATCCTTTTGAAAAGATCCCTATGGGAAAGAGGGGGGATAATTCCTCCCTCCTGTGACAGCCTTCCAGCTCCCCCTGCATGTTGCTCTCTAGGGGCAGCATTTCAGGGGCATTTTGGCTTTCTTCCCTAAGTTGTGCTTTCGTGCATGGATTTAGATAGGATCCAGCCCAGAAATCTCAAATTGAGCCAGCTTGTAAATTACAAAGAAATTGGGCTTTTTCTAGTCCACATTTTTTGTAAATGTACACATTGGCTCAACAGGCGGTGGATTTTATTCTTATCCCAATAATTGCTGTCAAGACAATTTTAACAATAAATGAACAAATACTTATCAATTTTATCAGAAAATATATTCTGATTACATTACATGAACCACTTTTGTTCCTGCCTCTGAACAAAACATTTCATTCGCAAGATGCTTAAAAAAAGTCAGACCAACCTTCTTCTTGGTTGAGGTTTCCCTTAAATGGCAACAGTACAAGATTACTGCAGGTATGTAAACTAGCATATCAGCAACAAGAACTGCAAGACAAAAAAATTATGTGTAAAAAGCACACTAATATTGTTTATCAATCTACAGACAATATTGTTTGTTTTTCCTCCTATGATGCCTAATGATTGTTACCGAATTATTCCTGGTATTCTCACCTTCTATTTGCATTTGAGATTTAGGTGAATTTCTCAAAACAAAACACAAAAGTCAGCCAGGATTAACCCTTTAGTAACCTAGACCTATACACTGTTCAACCCAGGTACAAATGCTAGGCTGCAAACGCCCTCAAAAGAGCAGGACTGGATCAATATTTGACCCTTTTTGTAGAGGCAACAATATCCTTCTGCTGCAAAAGGATCCAGGCATTACTAGATATTTATTACTTTTTGTTAGGGTTACCTATATGATCAAATGGAAGTGGGTCTATATTATTTAAATGCACCAAGGTGCTGAAAAAGGATGCAGCTGCACCTCCCACTCTGCTCTTCATCTAGACCCCACCTTCTTCTCTACTTGTTCTGTGATAAAACTTAAACTCCTGCCAAGGAGGACACTGGGTGGAGGGATCAGTGGGAGACCAGTGCAGCAGCTGTATCCTCTGTTATTGCTTGAACATTTATGGGTATAGGCACAATCTCCAAGAGAAGATCTGACAACCCTATACGAAGTAATGCTAGGTATACCATACTACATGAAATGATTTTATTTATACATCTGCTTTTCTCTTCACTGGAGCCCCAATGTAACTTACACTATTCTTCCTTCCTCCATTTTATCCCCACAATCACCACCCTGTGGGGTAGGTTAGGCTGATGGAAAGTGACTGGCCCAAGGTCACCCGGCAACTTTCCATGGGAGAGTGGGGATCTGAACCAGAGTCTCCCAGATCCTACTCTAACCACTACACATCACTGGATCTCATCTCATATCAATGGTCTGAGCAATTTCTGGGAGTTCAGTAGAGGTTGCTAAACGGGAGGCATGATAGAAGTTTAAAAAATTATGCGTGATATGGAGAAAGTGGATAGAAAGAACGTCTTCCCCTCCTATAGCACTAGGACTTGGGGCCATCCAGTAAAAATGACAGGCAGTTGATTCTGGACAGACAAAAGGCAGCATACAATGCTCTTCATACGATGAACACTTAATTTGCAGAATTCACTACCACATAGGTATGTTTAAGCAAGTTAACTAGTTTGCAAATCATCTGGATTTGTGAGTTGATCCTATAAAAGCTAATGCCTTGACTTGTATTCTCCATATGTCTTATTCTGGAAGACTCAGACTCCTATATGGCAATGTCTTTGGCAGAATTTGTTCTCTGCGCATGTGCTGAAGATAGAGGTTTCTAAAATGTGTAAAACTAATGGTCAACAGTTAACTGTATTGAATTTTGTAACCCTGATGCACTAGTTTAATGGCTATTGTTAAAAGAATGTCTATCCATTTTCTTAGTTTGTACATCAATGGTTTGTCAAGCGTGTTGATTTGAGCATTATTAAAGACCATTTCAAGGGTAATTTGGTTCTAGTGATTTTTAAAATATAATCAATTACTAGAGACCAGATGGAAAGGTTTGTGGCCAACACAAGAGGTGGTGTGGAGGAGTGTCTGATTCTGCCCAGGATAATCAGCAATAAGAAGACACTGACGTGTCATAAGGGATTTTTACAGGACTCTAGTAAAGATGAGAAAGACTGAACATAAACTAATAATGAGGTGTTTAGGCTGCCTGATAAGTGACACTGTAGTTCACTGTAGTTTTTCTTCATTAACCACTACAAACTGTCAATTAATACATCTGTGAAAATAATTGCTGTCTTTTCCCCACTGGGTTTAGTCATAAAGGCAAATGAACACCAATCTTTACAGCTACTTATAGGTGCATTGGAAAGTTCTGGGAAAGTTGGTAAAGCAATAATACAACAACAGAATTACTGATCTGAGTACTTATAATTATTTGATTTTTTCATATAAATATATATTATGTAATTCCAGTGACTTCATTACCTAAATATTAAAAAGCCCTCAGTGTCATTCGCTCTTTATTTCAAAATTGGTAGTAAACAATTTTTTATAATACTTTCACCAAGCCAATCAGTTTCAGGTATTATGCCTTTTTACATTGCTTCTTGAAAGTTCCCAAACATTTGCAGAGACATTTTTAGAGTATGAATACTCTAATTTAGATAGAAGGAATTTGGTCAGTTCAAAATTCTACCTCAAGTTTTACATTATCTTAATATTGTAGAAAAGTTAAGAGGCACGGGTAATAATTTCTAGCAGGAATTAACAAAACTATTATGGCAAACAGGCAAACTGTTAATAAGGTAACCTTTAGATATCATACTCTAAGAGCAGCTCTTTCTATATCCCTGGCTACACAGGCACAATCATATAGCCTATGAACATATAGAGCCATCTTAGACCATTGGTCCACTTATCCCAGTACTGGCAGCAGCTGTCCAGTGCCTCAGGCCAAGTTGTTTTCCCAAGACTGCTTCTCAAGATCTTTTAATTCAGGGTGTTTAGAATTGAACATGGATCCTTGCACATGCAAAGCAAACATTCTACCTCTGCAATTCTTTTTTCCCCGCTGTCAAGTTGCAGCTGACTTATGGGGACCTGGAAAAGTTTTCAATACAAGAGACATTCAGAGGTGGTTTGGTATTGCCTGCCTCTATGTAGCCCCCTGATATTCCTTGGTGGTCTGCCAACCAAATACCAACCCTCCTTGGCTTCAGAGATCTGATAAGATCAGGTGAGCCTGGGCTATCCAAGTTAGGGCAACACTGTAACATAGTTGTCCTTAAAGCCATGCTGCTAGATACCTAATTACAGTACTTTTGTCAATACAAAGTTGCATAGGCTAGGGCCACTCCAGATTTTAATACAAAAAAATTGTTGGTAGTCACCCCCCACTTATTTCCATGCATCTTTCCCACTCAGAAAGCATTCCTAGCATGATTGAGCTGCAACATTTTAGAACATAAGAAGACCCATGTTTGATGAGACCAGTGGTCCATTTAGTCCAGCATCCTGACTTGTACAATGGCCAACCAGTTTCTCGACCACAGAGGCCGGGCCTTCCCCTGATGTCACCTCCTGGCACTGGTATTCAGAGGGTTACTGCCTCTGAACGTGGAGGTGACCTTCAGTTACCATGGCTAGTAGCCACTAATAGACCTCTCCTCCATGAATCTGTCCAATCCCCTTATAAGAACATAGGAACGTTTTGATCTCATGTTGAAGTAATATAGTTCTCTACCTGTCGCTCTCATGAATAACTTGTGTGACGGACTCTCATGCCCACGGGAAGTGTGCAGAGCAATCCAGTTTGGATTTATTAACTTTGCCCTGTAAAACATAAAAAGGAAAGAATTCTCACAGCTAACTGTTCAACTCAGTAGTACAAATAACATGGACAGACTGTACTGAATAGTAATTAAACACTGATGAGCAATAAAGTAAACTGAAAACAACTCCTCTTTCACATATTATAAAACAAGATTACTTGGGTTTTCTAAAAAAATGTAAACGAAGATACTGAAAACAATGGATTTTGAACAAATCTATCACCTATATTAATATTCTTAGCCTTCGATTAAACTGTATGAATTATTTTCCTCTATAAATCTGATTTACTGAAGGCTTTCTATTACTGACTGAAGGCCATGTTGAAAAAACACCTTAGAAATAATCTTAGTAAATACATCACATGTCCAATCTTATGATATATGATTTCTGACAGTTCAAATAAACTAACGGGCATCTTCCCCATATCCATCCCTTCAGCTGAGAAACAACACCTGCCAGGGTGAACACACACGAACACACGAAGCTGCCTTATACTGAACCGGACCCTTGGTCCATCAAAGTCAGTATTGTCTACTCAGACCGGCAGTGGCTCTCCAGGGTCTCAGGCAGAGGTCTTTCACATCACCTACCTGCCTAGTCCCTTTAACTAGAGATGCCAGGGATTGAACCTGGGACCTTCTGCATGCCAAGCAGATGCTCTACCACTGAGCCACAGCCCCTCCCCCTTGGTGTGGAGTCCAAGATCCTCCTTCCCTTTCCACAGCTCACAATAGGAAATATTGGCATGAATAAGCAAGGCTAACTTTCTGAACCCTTCACTACGGCCTTATAGTTTCTGTTGATCACTCAAAATTCCTCCAAGCGTGGAAGACTACCCAAAATTCCTATTAGTGCATGTGGCTACAAAACGTAAAATACAACATAGCCCTCTGTGTTCAAATGTATCAAATGAGGTATCTCAAATGTTCAAATATTTGTATAAAGAAAGATTGCTGTTGATATAGATATAGAATATGTCACTATAAGACTAGACACAACACATATTCTTATCCACCAAACATTTGGTAACTATACTAAATATAGTAAAAGACTGAATCAACAGTTTGTAGGTTGCCACATATAATGGGTGCACACACATTTATTTTACTGGATACGCACAACATCTTTATTGCAGATGGACCTGAAACACAGTAATCTTATACTGGTAAGAAAGTAATATAGTTTCCACACACTGCTTATGGGTAACCCTTCTCTACTCCAGCATCAAGCAAATACAGAATTACTAAAATTTACATAAATGAAGCCAAAATGTCCCCATAGTTTCACAGGTAAACATGCTTTTCAGTAGCATCCAAAGTTATGCAGGCACTCCAGTGCCACAGAACTACCAGAGAACACAGTCTTCCTCATTCACTACCAGACTGAAGGGAGGGCCAGCTCAACCCATTTTGCACCCCAAACCCAGTTATCCATTCGTGATCTAAACCCAGTGGTAGCAGCAAAAGGTGGGGGGAGTTTCTCTCATGTCAATCCTCCAGCTCTCCATAGCCTGCCTTTGACTCTGGGCACAGTTGACAGGTGTAAGCCACACCTGTCACTCCTTCCCTGGTGCTGCCCTCTGCTGGTTTAGGTGCTTGGGTCACTTGGTCCAGATTGACAGTGATGCCTACACTGAAGAAAGCCTTTGTGTAGGTGGAATGTCAGAACTCCCATGCGTGCAACAAACCTCTACATCAGTCTTCATTTCTCTCTCACTTTGGGGAAACAAGATGTATTTAAAATAATCTGTATGTAATTAACTTACACGTAAGCACACAAAAGGCTGTGATAAGCAGTAAGTGGCGGGTAGTCAAGGCCCCAGTATTGTAAATTATTGTCACTGGTGTTGAAATACCTGAAAAAAACCAAAACAAAACCTTTAAATTTATTCATGTAAGGCTACATCTTTAAAAGATTGCGTGATGTAACTTTGGTTTAATAAGCAAAGCTTCCATTCAATATATATATAGTCTCAGAATTTTATTTCCCACAGAATTTGTGTTGCAGGTTCTTTTCTGCAGATATCCCTGTCTGGGCTCCTGCTCACTCTGCATACAATTGTTGATGTCTGTGGTAATGTAGAAGAGAAGCCCAGAGTGATTTGTTCCTGTACTCATTTTAAAATGCATGGAGAAACAGATTTTAAAGATGGAACAATCCAAAATCTATTGGTGTATGAGTAGTATGGTAGAAACTCTCCTTGCAAAAAGTTTCTGTTAATTTCATTTACATCTACTTGCGTGAATATGCCCAAATTGTACTGGTTATCTTGAGCTGGACGTGAATGTACCAACACTTAAGAAAGGTCTGGGCTTGCCTTGACAGGGTGGCCATTCACCTGTCATAACAAGGGCACCAGGCACTCAGTCAAGTGGTGCAACTGAAAAGGGAACAGAAATTTGGGAGTGCAAAATAAAACTGAAAAAAAATGTATTCAAGCTAGATTATTTATAGAGACGATTTTCTTATAACGTCTTCAGTTTGCACCTTTAAAGGGACTCTTCCATTATCCTACAACACTCCCATTAGAAAGATTTCTTGATCAAAACATTTTCTAAGTATATTTTTGCAACTGGCAGACTGCAGAATGAAGGTGTAGAAAAACTACAAATTCTCTGTGCAAGTTATATAAGCAAACTGTTCAGCAAAAATGCTGGGACAAGCAGCCGCTCCAGTTGCCTTTCTTTGGCAAAACACATACAGAAGTGACTCGACAACTTAGTCCGTTTAAGAAATTGTAACCTCAACATTAATAAACATTGTCCCTTCATACAGCCACTTACAGTTTATAGTTATCTGTAGGTTGGCGCAAACAATGAGCTTCGTATTTACTTCAGTACAGACAAATATGAGCTTGGAGTAGAAAAATAATTCCACAAATACCAAAAACATTCATGATCAATAATGGCAGATGTTTGTGGGGGCGGAATTCACTGTTCTCCACAACACCCACAGCAAGTTTCAATCAGATTTTTGTGGCATTTTACTATGGCAAGATACTTTGGAATTTTGCTTGGGGTAGTAAATATACCTGAAATACAATTTGTGTGTTTTTTCACTTCTCTCAAAATAACCAAAACCCATTCTTACTTAATTCACATTTACTTAGTCGTTTTGCAATCTTCAGCTCAGGCTATCCAATAGTCAGGGCAAGCTTCACAGATCTAAAGCCACCCTGTCTGCTTGAAAAGGAAAAGAACACCCCCCTAAATGGACACACACACACAACCCAGCCTTCTGAGAAAAATGTCTGACAGTTATGGTCAGAAAACATGGCGCTTATGGGTGGGGGGGAATACCACTCCAGATCAAGCATATCCAGATTGTACTGCTGGTTTATAGAAGGATTAGGAGTTTCTAAATACTTAACCATACCTTAACTGTTGTCACTTATTGATGCAGTGCCTCTTAAATAGGAGGCAAGGGTCATGAACCTATTCAGACAGGCAAGTAATAACACCTTCAACTAGGCTTCCAAACTAGCCAAATAAAATAACCTCTAGAGGACAATATGAGAGTACAAAGGCAAAAGATTTTCATTCATATGACTCTCCTGTACTTATCTTTCCATAGACTGAAGTCAGAATTTAGCAACATCTTCAAGTTGAAAGGAAGGTTTTATTCAACGAAAATAAAAGTTACAAAAATAAGACATCAGACCCTTTAAATCTCTGTGAAACTGAGTGACTAGTATTTTATAATTGCCATGGGGCAAGTTCTTAGCTTTTCCAGTCTATCCACTCAAATGCAGCCAATTTTTGACATTTATTACAATAAATGATATTTCTTGAATACCTTATGAGCAGCCTGAAGTATCTTATGAACAATTCATGATAAATCATATTTCTTAAAACTGCATCTCTGCCCCTCATCCTACCATTCAAAATTTGTCATGCCAGGATAGTTTATCCCCTTGATTTGAATTTTAATATTCTGCAATGTACTAGTTAGTATCCCACTCACTTCATGCATTGTGCTCCTATTCGGTGTTAGATTCCACAGAAAAAGTTTGTGTATGCTGGTAGGGGGAAAGATAAGAATAGAGACCTTTTTAACTAGCAATATAAGAAAAGATGCTGTCAAGGTTGTCTTTGATAAATATGCATGGGCTCCAGAGAAAGATAGGGGAAAAAGGCAAAAAGATTTAAATTCGTGCCTCTGGCTCAGAAAAATCACATCCAGGAAAACTACATACAAATCACATTTGTAGTTTACAGCCTACCTTTTTAATATACTTTGTTTCTGAAAAAAGAAGTGAACGTGAAGTACATGGCAATATCATTTGAGCATACATGAATAATATTAATAGTGAAGCTTTTTCAAAGACTTTTCAGTATTAACTTTCAGGAAATGACATCTTCCGCCTGACTCCAGTGGATCATAATTTGCTGTTGCAAGAATCCCAAATATGATCAAATTGTTTCCTGTTACACTTTTCATAATGTAATAACCTGCTTTTATGAAGCAGTTGATTGATAATTGTAACTTTCCAAAATTAAACAAGCAATTAATCAAGCACCCATTGGCTATAATGTTCAGTACCTACCATTGACAAATATACCCTCATTGCTCTACATTCCCTTGACTGCAAATTATATTCCATAAACCTTTATAATATTGATAGTGCTTACAGCCATTTCTTCTTCCTCTAACGTACCATTCCGGAAAGACATAAGAACATCCTTGCAATTTCATCATGAGTCGTTTCATTATTTGTGCATATCTGTCACCAACACACAAACTTTTACAATGGCATATATGAAGCTGCCGTATACCGAATTAGACCGCTGACTAACTATTCCAGTAACTGGCAACAACTCTCCATGGTCTCCAGTAGAGGTTATTTTATAGCCTTACTACTGGAGATCATTAACTCCTTTCAAAAACCTAACTACTGAGCTGTGGGTTTACTGGTCACTGAGGGCTCTGGAAAAAGTGCATCATCTCTTTGCCTAAATGGGGTGACTGAAGGACCACCTCCTCATACTGCCAAGGATCTTCCATTTCAAATCTTCATCCCATGTGCCACTACCTGGGAAGGTGAGGCAGGTGACAACTACAGACAGGACTTTCTCAGTGGTGGTGCCTCACCCCTGGAACACCCTCTCCCTTGAGGCTCACCAGGCTAACAGTGCAATCCCATGCACAGTGACTCTAGTCCAAGCCCAATCAAATGAGTGGGCTAAGACTGGAGTAAATGTACAGGATTGCACTGAAGATTTTAACTGAAGTTTTAATCCCTTCCTTTTAAACTTGTCTGTTTCATTATTACCAACATCCCTCCTGACTGCTGTTCTAGGGTCTCTACTGAAATTCCTTTGCTGCTGCTTTTATGCCTTTTTACGGTAGTTTTATTGCTAGTTCTATCACTGGTTTTATTATTGATGGGTTTAGTGTTTTACATTGTTTGAATGTTGCTTTATTTGATGTACAATTATTTTTACTTCTTTTATTGTCAGCTGCCTCCAGCCGCTTCCTTGAACCGGAGAAACAAATAAATAAATTGCACCTATCGTAAGACTATCTTTTATAAATTCTGCTTCCTACTTCATCTGTTAATTCCTTTGTTGTCTTGTTCCACCTTCCCTTCTCCTAACCTGAACCCTCCCATCTCTCTTCTCCTAACCTGAACCCTCTTTCACTTTTACAGATTCACTACATCTTTAGTAGCCTGTCTGTCTGCAGAATTTTATATGTGCCTTGCCTTTCCCTGTTGTGGCACAGCTCACCAACTGGGCAATGAGCCTGTAATATGACATTTGTCAAACATTATGTCAGCCTTCGAGGTCTACAATAAAACTACTTAGTTAGCTGAACAGAAACAATGGCACAGAGGTAGAGATTAAAATCTGAAATCAACTACTTCTGTCTGAACTCCAGGTTTCCAGAGATTTCATATTGCCTAAAAATCTGCATAAATAATTTTTTTTAAAATTTAAACTGCAGAAATCTTTTTGAAGTGAACATTTTGTGACAACTTTGCTAAAACTCCAATGGGAATAGATCACACTGTTATTTTTAAGTGCTATATGATTGATTCTACATCTTTTTTGATTGCCCAATGTTTCCAATGCTTTTAAAATATATGTATTTGAAAGGTAACACAGATAACCATACATTTTGAATAATTCAAAAACTGTTTTTAAAAGCTGAGAGTTAAAATTCCTGTGTTCTAAACATGTACCACAAAATTGTATTTTCCTTGTACAAAGAAAATATAAAATTTTAAAATAAGACATACCAGTGCTTGACTGGAAGATTGTAGGTAACTTCTTGCCAGTGCCTTTGAGCTTCATAATCACCATACAAAGGTGGCTTTCCTGCACCTACAAAACCAAACATGTATTAGCTTAGTAATTTGTTAATTAGTGTACTAATTTGTTATCTTATTGATAATTCACTCGTATTACTTAGGTTCAGGTTTATTGCATGTGGCCAAAGGCCATTACAAAAATTTGACTAAAATCACTGTAAAATCATATAACATTTACTTCCAATTCAACAGTTTATCTGGAAATTAATATGATCCTAATAATAACTGTGGGTCAAAAATTAGCACCTAGGAGTATTTTACAATAATACATTTTTAGCACAAGAAGAATCTGTCAGGTAGGCATTAGCAGAAGAATACTTTCTCTTTGATAGGTATTCCTTTTTATTCTCTTATTGTTTTCAGATACAGAGTAAAATGCTATCATCTTACAAAATAACCATAAATATTAGCTATATAGTGTCTGGCTTGTGCAAAAACACGCTCACTGATGTACTATAATACACAGTCCTATACTTAACTTTCTGCCTGTACTAGTTGTAAATGTTTTCCTCTTCAGCTTTGGACCTCATATTCAGTAGCTAATTATTTTCTTATATACGGTGTTTGATTTAGTATACTTCTTTTTCAAGCTGTAGCTCTAAATTTGGTTAGAAGCTACAGCTACTTTTATCTATATTTAAATGCAGTTTTCAGACTTATACCCTACTTTGGTTTCACAGCCTCATTTCAACTTACTGTTCGCCCTACAGCCGGTGTTTCTAAACGATGAGTCACCCCCATCTCCCCCTCCCCATTTATTACTCGTCAGGAAATTCTGTTAATGTTTGATATAAAAATGCTATCAATGCAAAACTTCTATGGCTTTGTTTTAAACGAGAACCAAGCAACAATTTAATCACATTAAATACAAATTATTCAGTTCCTGTCTCTTGTAATTACCTATTAAGAACACACAGTTATTTCTGCTAAGATATTGACTCTAGCCTCATGGAGATTGAAGAGTTTCTTTTAAATATAGGAAAACCATCTATAATTCTTTCATATGATCTATGTTTGAGCACTTCACACAAGCAGCAGAGAAGGATATAATTTGTCCCTGGGTAGCACAGACAATTTCTACAAGAAAAGACATTCCCAGATAATGTTTCCAGATCGGTCAGATCTTCTATGAATAAAAGCTCACTCAATGGACACTTGAAATGATAAATGTATCAGGCAACCAGCAAAGAGCTTTCAAGTATGGTCCTCCCAGATTTCCTTTGTGGGAAAGATTTTTAATGGCATAAGTGCCCTACTCACTAATAACCTATAGGAGTTAAGCCTTACTATGAACCACGTTACATCATTGTTTTGAAGTTCTGGTGTAGTATTTCTTAACAACTGGACATTGTACATAATATGAGTTGTTATGCCATGTTTTTGTTTGCATTAGTACATGAATACAGATGAACATGTGCACAGGCACACGTATACCAACATACGCACAGTTGCCATGGGAAATTTTTTGCCAGTGCCTTCGACTTTGGTAACTTCCTGGGGATTGTGTACCGTTATTATGGAGGAACGCAAGGAAAACATTAGTTCAGCAAGTGAGAAAAAATCCACACTGCACCTGCATGTAATCCATGTGAGTACTGTAAGACAAAATCTGAATTGCATAGTGTCCTTAGAAGGGTCCCATTAAATCCATACAACATCATGACCAATAGGGTTTCTTGATGTGATCAGTGTATTCTTTTACTACCAATCTATTATTCCAGCAATATGTAGTGCTGGTACCATTTTGATAGGGTTGCCAACTCCGGGTTGGGGAATTCCTTGAAATTTGAGGGGAGGAGCCTGGGGAGGACAAGGTTTGGGGGGGGGACCTCAGATGGGTATAATGCCATAGAGTCTACACTAAAAAAAACACCCCAATTTTCTCTAGGGGAACTGATCTCTGTTATCCGAAGATCAACTGTAATTCTGGTAGATCTCCAGACAACGACGGCAGCAAGAGCAGGAGCAGAAGAAGAAGCAGCAGAAGCAGAAGCAGCAGAAGCAGCAGCAGAAGCAGAAGAAGAAGAGTCTCCCCACAACAGTGGTGAGGCTGAGAGAGTTCAGAGAGAACTGTGACTAGCCCAAGGTCACCCAGCAGCCTTCATTTGTAGAAGTGGAGAAACAAACTCGATTCACCAAATTAGAGTCCACTGCTCATGTGGAGGAGTGGGGAATCAAACTCACTTCTCCAGATTAGAGTTCACTGCTCTTACCCACTACACCACGCTGGCTCCCAATTAGTGATGCCACCTCTCAGAAGTTATGAAAATGCAGTCTTCGTTTAATATCACAGTACCCAAAGGGAACTACGACCTGAACAGTAAAATATTAGCAAGACCTGAGTCAGCCATTGCTAGGCCTTTCCTGGCAGTAATAAAAGTAAACAAAGAAAGAGTTAGTGTTTTATCAGCGAACATCTTTCTTTCTTTCTTTCTTTCTTTCTTTCTTTCTTATACTTGTTACAAATTCTGCTTTGGGTATATTTGTATGATACAAAAAGGCTACAGGTCTAGGTCAGAAGTACTTGAATTTCACTTCTAGTGCTAGGTAATTAAATATCAATCTGACCAGCTAGCTAAACATTTGAGTCTTTCAAAAATCGAAAGTATTTCATTTTCATTGGTTCTTGTAGGTTATCCGGGCTGTGTAACCGTGGTCTTGGAATTTTCTTTCCTGACGTTTCGCCAGCAACTGTGGCAGGCATCTTCAGAGTAGTAACACTGAAGGACAGTGTCTCTCAGTGTCAAGGGTGTAGGAAGAGTAATATATAGTCAGAAAGGGGTTGGGTTTGAGCTGAGTATTGTCCTGCAAAAGTATTGTCCTGTAAGTATCAAGATAATGTGCTAATGAGGGTATGGTATGTTAATATGGAACTATATATTACTCTTCCTACACCCTTGACACTGAGAGACACTGTCCTTCAGTGTTACTACTCTGAAGATGCCTGCCACAGTTGCTGGCGAAACGTCAGGAAAGAAAATTCCAAGACCACGGTTACACAGCCTGGATAACCTACAAGAACCAATGAACTCTGACCGTGAAAGCCTTCGACAATATTTCATTTTCGTTTTACACATTGTGTGTATACTTTTTTGCATGGCTATCCTTTGAATTGAGGCTGCCAATGAAATCAATGGGATTTAACAGCATGTGTGCAGGACTGCAGCCTTAGGGTACAGATAAGGAACTACTTCCAAAGCAGACAGTTATAATTCTGTGTTCCTAGTCCTTTGGGAGCAGGGAGCAGAAAGTTGTAAAGTGTAACATTCCAACAATTATTACTAAGCAGACCCTTAAAGCAGTATACCGACACACATTTTTTTATGGTGACTGAGGTCTGCACTTGAAGGGCATATGTTCCCAAGTATAAAAGTACAAAGCTAGCCTAAGGTCAGTCAAATACCAAGATGTTCTAGCTCGCTTCTATGCTCGCAATGGACAGAGCAAATAGTACTCAGTCATAACCAACATTTGGAAATTACTGATCTAAAGTGAATTACTCTTGGGAAAAATCAGTCAACACTTCATATTTTATATGTTAAATATATTCTGCAAAGCTACTAATCTAATTCAACAGGAAGATTTAGAAAAAAGCATAATGAGAAAACCACTAAGAAAACCCAAAGGCCTGAAGCACTAATTTTGGTGTTATGGAAATTGTAGAAGAATGGGAATGGAAGGAATCTTCCTGTGGATAATTTTATCACCACATCTCAAATCTGGACGATGCTGAACTAGCACTACTTTGATCAGCCTGTTTTGAAGAATAGCTTTGGACCTCTAGTCTTACGTGACTGTAGTCTCACATTGACCAGCACCAATAAAATAAGTTTGGGAACTATCACAAACTCATATTTTGTGCCTAGAGAACAGTGATTCCCACGTGTTAAAAGGCCAACATAAAGTAAGAGATCAAACACCAAGATACTCTAGCTAGTTTCGATACACATGATATTTGATTTTAAAACAACCATTTTTGGGTTTTGCACTTCAAGCTAACTCAAATATGTAACACGATTAAGAAAGTCATACAAATACAAGAAACGGTTGTAAAATATTCTCTTCCTTGCATAATTTTATTATGACATACACCAGACTTTTATATAACCAAAATAACTGCCAGTCTAGAAAAATTATGCCACTCCATCTAGTTATGCATGTCTCTGTGTGTGTCCCAACATTGTCTCTATATGTTTATTATTTATTTAAACATTTATATCCCACTCTCTCAATACTTCCAGGCTTATAAGGCTGCTTTTACAACAACAAAAGCAATAAAAGACTAAAATAGAAACTTAAAATCATAAAAGCCTACATTCAAAAATTAAAAATGGTATCTATATCTGTATTTATCAAGACAGAACACCCATACATCACCGGATGGCCTGACAATGCATACATTAAAAACTCCATTATTTATTTCATTTATAAACAACTTTTTCTCCCTAATGGGCTCCCAGAGTGGCTTACTCTACTTTACCCTCACAACAACCCTATGAGGTGGGTTAGGC
Organism: Euleptes europaea; assembly: GCF_029931775.1. NCBI lineage: Eukaryota > Metazoa > Chordata > Lepidosauria > Squamata > Sphaerodactylidae > Euleptes > Euleptes europaea. The sequence goes on from NC_079313.1 coordinate 64,474,753, forward strand.
TTAGGGTTGCCAGGTGCCCACTGTTGGGGGGCAAACCCCTGGCAATTGACCCCTCTGCCCGCCGACCACCTGAGGGGTGGCAGGCAAACGTGTACATGCGCATGCATACCACGTGCGCCACTTCGTTTAGAACCGGAGGTTTCGCCTCGCGAGGGGCCTTATACCTCTTAGTTTGAGTGGTAAAGGGCTGCTTCCGGTTCTAAACCGGAAGTAACACACGTGCGTTGGTGCGCGCATGCTTACACACAAAAGCCTCCCACCGGAGGAGAAGAGGGACCTGGCAACCCTAGTTAGGCTGTGTGTGTGTAACTGGCCCAGCAAGCTTCCATGGCAGAGTAGGGATTCGATCCTGGATCTCCCAGATTCTAGTCCAACAATCTAACCACCACACAGCACTGACCAAATACCCAATTTGTTACATTTGTTTCTCTGAAGAGTTATTAACAGGCATTTTATCTCTGTGTACTATTAATAAGTAATACCTGAATAGGAACCAAGTGACACAGTCCAACGGACAGTAAGTCCTAATAAGGCTGCAACGGCCATTAAGCTCCATTTTTCCATAGCTGATCTTCAGTCTACATCAGAAAAAAAAACCTTGAAAACAAGAACAGAAAAAAGTGATGCTACACAAGTCAAGCTTCTGTTCCTAAAGTTTACATACTGAGAATTTTATGATCTGAGGATAATCCCAAGGATAGGACCATGAACCAATACTGCTTTTTTATTACACTGTGATGGGAAAGGTGATGCCATTGATTCACCAGCAAAATAATCTTTAAACGATTCACATAAAAGATTCTTCAAAAGAAGCCAGATATTGCTGAAATGAAAGTTTTTGTCACTGATCTCTATTCATGAGAAAGAGGTAGGCGATTTGATGAAATTTAGCACTGGTGATGACTGGTACAACTCTGATATCAAGGACAATGGAACCTAAGTCCTATGATAATTCTTAGAAGTGAAATTAAAGAAACTATTCCAATTCTCTCAATGGAACTAGAAGAAGAAAAAGAAGAAGAGTTGGTTTTTACACCCCGACTTTCTCTATCATTAAGGAGTCTCAAACGGGCTTACAAGTGCCTTCCCTTCCTCTCCCCACAACAGACACCTTGTGAGGTAGGTGGGGCTGAAAGCGTTCTGAGAAAACTGTGACTGGCCCAAGGTCACCCAGCAGGCTTCATGTGGAAGAACGGGGAAACAAACCCAGTTCACCAGATGAGACTCTGCTGCTCATGTGGAGGAGTGGGGAATCAAACCCAGTTCTCTAGATCAGAGTCCGCTGCTCTTAGCCACTACACCACACTGACTCCCTATATAAAGCCTGCAACAAGTAGACAGCTAGATGGACTGCCCATTCCTGAAGGATGGGCGAAACTCCTTTGGAGCTGGCGTGACCCCACGCCATGGTCTAAGGTGGCATCTATGCTGGCACAGGGGCAAACATGCTAGTGTCTGGGTGCTGCCAGCCCCTGCCACCAGGGCACCCATGCTGGGAAAGGCCACGCCTGCATGGGGGAGGTGTTCCCGGGGGTGGAGCTGCCTTTAGGCAGCTTCCACAGCACTTTCGCCCCAGGAACGCCCCCTTGAGCAATGGCGGGGCGGGGCCACCTATTTGATGGAGCAGCCTTGCTGTTTTCAATTGGGCATTTCCCCCCTTTTTCCCTATTTTAATTTTGAAAAATGCTTTTTCCCCCTCCATGGCTGTCGGTAAGCCTCTGAGGAGGCGGTGTGGCTCGGCAGCCCACGGGCACTGTGGATCTACCCGCCCCCGCCCCCCCCCCCCGGTTCAGGACATGCTCTAAAGGGATCAAAATCATGACTGAAATGTTTAGGACAATCCTATACATATTTATTCAAAGGTTCAATGGACCTTATTTCCAACTATAACTCAGTCTTAGGATGGTCTCTTATTTCACTGATTCAAAACTAAAGAGAAGGAGCTCAAAGGCTACATGTTCAAAGAAAGATTTGAAGGGGGTTACATTTTGTGAGGAAAAACCTACTAGATGGCAAACCTGTCACCAGTCATTTCACATTAGTTTTCTGACTGATCTATGCGTTACTGCTAGCCTACAGAAAAGGTCAGGGCCTGTCTGTCTCAACAGTACAGCAATCAAATATTGTGATATTAAGTGGCAATACAGCATCATTTACAAACTATCAAATGACAGTCTTGGCTTAGGAATCCAAAGGTTTCCCCCACACCCGGTCTTTTTTCTCCGCTTCTCACGATGGCTAAGAAGATAATACACTGATAATGCATATCCAGAAAAGCAATAAGTGTAAACCTACACCATTGGACAGAGCATGGAGTCTGTAAAATAGAAGATGGGAAGACTATGCCTGACAAGGTGCCTACAGACACCAAAGGAAAGGTGAAGATGTGAAAAATGGAAGAGAAGCAGCACCTTGGTTTTAGACCCATGGCGCTGAAAGCTATTACTCTTTCTCCAGAATATAGGGACTGGGATTAATTCTGTCAGTCCATGGCTACTAATGTTCAGTGCAAGGGAAACAATCAATAAACCAGGGGTGTCAAACATAAGGCCCACAGGCTGGTTCTGACCCCTTAACAGCTCTTATCTGGTCCGCGAGCCAGCCAAGGCAGACCCCTCCACTCTCAATCTGGGCTGGCGATGCATGGCCCGGCTCGATCAAGTGACATTTATGTTATATCCGGCCCTTGTAACAACTGAGTTTGACACCCCTGCAATAAAACATTCACAAACCATAGTGAATTCACCCTCGTAAGTACTTATAAAGTGGAGCCATCACAGATCAGAGAAGGTTGCATTTGCCTATTCTGTTTCTTCTTCTCTTTGTCCCCTCTGCCACAGCCACTGGCAACAGTAAGTTGACAGACACACAGTTATCCATCTGCTGTTCCTCTCACTGACATGCTTTTGTAGGAGCTAGTCACATTCCTTAGCCTTGTGCTGTCTCTACCGGCAGAGAAAACAAAGAACAAATTGGTTGGCTATTGTTGCTGCTCTGTAAAGTCTGGCTAGACCAACATTGGCAACCTGTTTGCCAGAGCACTAGAGGGGGAAAGCAACATCTATATGCAAATCAATTGGTATGCTAGCAACCCTAATGCGGGGAGGGGGGAGAGAGGAGAGTTTTATTTGGCCAGACACACTGAGAGGAAGCTGACCGATGGCGCTACCAGGCCTTCAGAGGCTCATTTCAGCCCCAGGTGGTGGCTATCTGGTCCAGGAGGCAACAAGAGGTAGGCCACAGCTGTCACCTCCACATCACCAGCCCCAGCGACACTGCCAGAGCCTCAGGGGCTCGCTTCGGTTGGTTAGATAGAGAACTAATCTTGCATGCCGAGAAAAACGGCCTGGTGTGCCACTGATCTGCACTTATGCCAGAGTTTGCCTACCTTGGGCCAGAACCTCCATAGTATTGCTGCTTTTTCGCCAGAAAGAAACTGGTGTTTCGCATGCTGAAATCCTGCTTGCGTGCAGATCTTAAAAGTACAAAATATGGCAGTTCTAATGACTCCTAAGGACAGTCAATAATACACATTCCTCACGGTTAACATTCTCCCACTGTAGCTACTTGCAATAACGGACATGCTCCGAAGAGCCCTTATTTGCCACATGAACAACTATCGTACAAAAGCTAGATACACCTAAAGAACGGTGCCTGGAGTTTATTAGGGGCACTTCAAATATATATTTCCACACAGAAAGCTGTGCAATATGCAGTGACACCGCCATGTCAGCTGTTCCTCGCATCTAACCAATGAAACATTATAAATATTTCCTTACATGTAAGTAAAGCTACCAGATCAAGTTGTCAACTATATGAAACATAAGTTTTGTTTCATATAGTTGACAACTTGATCTAATAGCTCTACTTATGAATACAGAAATATTTATAATGCTTCATTGGTTAGATGCGAGGAACAGCTGACATGGCGGTGTCACTGCATGTTGCAATGTATGTAGTATGTAATAACTGCTCTATGGAATGCCAGTCAGCTGGAAATAAGGAATATCCCTTCTGTGCTATAGGACTGTGGGATAATCCCCAAAAGATAAATGCTGGGTTTACACTTTGGGAAGAGGCACAATTCAGGGGCAAAGCACATGCTTTACACACCCATCTTCAAATCACTCATATGGCCCATATAAAGACAGCAGGTACTGGGAACAACCATTCTTTGCCTGAAAACACGGAGAACTGCTGCCAGTCCGTGAGTTGGATTGACCAACAGCCTAGCTCTGTATAAGGCAGCTTAAAAGCTTTGCAAAGACCCGCTGAATACCCTGTGGAGAATGATCTCAGGCTTGCACGTGAGGCGATATGCAATTCCTCGGTGATTAAGGGAAGGAATTCTGCACATGCTCAGAAACATCTTCTCTATTATTACTCAACGTGCTTTGAGACTTAACCATTCAAAACCCCTCCAGCAGTATATCAGTAGGTTTATTTGCTGCCATCGCGGTTATCTTCATGTTAGGAAAAGGCTGAGCTGTAGAATGCAACTGCTTGAAAAAGGACCCACCGGGGGCAAGGGGAGGGGGGAATGTGAGAAGCCAGCCCCGCCCTATCTATGCTGGGTAACAGGTCCAGCTCCCCGTACTTGAACTTGCTTGGCCCGAAATCCCGCAGGGTTTTAGCAGCGCTTTCCCACGCTGCTCCCACCCAGGCAAGGAAACGCCTTGCTCTCGCCGCCGGACAGGGTGGGCGCGCGCGCGCCCGCCGGCCCAGCCGTGCCTTCTCCCGCCCTTTCGACGCGACCCCGCCGGCCTCCCCATGACCGACGCGCCACTCACCGAGACTGACAGCCGCGAGAAGCGGGAAGTAAAGGAGCGAGCGTGCGCACGCGCTCTCTCGATCTGATTCCCAGCCCGGCCTCGTCCGCCAGGCTCTTGCGCAGGACGTTCGGGAGGCGTGGGAGAGCGCGCGTGCGTGATGACGTTTCGTCCCGCCGTTTATTCGGAAATCCGCTCGAAGGCAACGTGGTCCTTGGCAAAGCTGAAGAAGAGAGCTGTGGCTCACGAAACCTCACACCCTACCGGAAAATATTTGTGCTAGTCTTTAAGGTGCTCCTGGACTCTGGCCCTTTTCTACTACTGCAGACAGACTAACACGGCTCCCCACTGTGAGAAAATATTTTTGTTCGTCTTTAAGGTGCTCCTGGACTCTGGCCCTTTTCTACTTTGCAAAGCGAGACTGTTGAAAATATTGTCGAAGGCTTTCATTAGCACATTCTCTTGATACTCACAGGACAATGATTAGCACATTGCCTTTGATACTTCTTGCAGGACAATGATTCAGCTCAAACCCAACCCCTTTCTGACTATGGATTGCTCTTCCTACACACTTGACACTGAGAGACACTTTCCTTTAGTGTGACTCCTCTGAAGATGCCTGCCACAGCTGCGGGCGAAACGTCAGGAAAGAAAATACCAAGACCACGGTCACACAGCCCGGATAACCCACAAGAACCACTAGACTGTTGATTTGTGTCAGGTGCTGCCCGCAATCGCTCAGGAATCCCTGAGGATCTTCCGGAGCAAACAAAACATAACTGATCCGTTTGAAATCAACAAAGAAAAGGAACACGAGGCCTACCAGAATCTTTCCCAGCAGCTTGCCTAGCCTGTGTAGAACCATAAGTAAAACCCGGGCTGGAATAGTCTAGATTCTGATACTCTGGGACTAATATAAAACATGAAATGGACTTTTAAATAGTACATTTCCAACGCTTCTGACTGTGCTGTTGTGTTTCTAGTTTTGCGGTTTCAGGCTCTGGTCTGAAAAGTACTGGGGGGTGCCCTAAGGAGAAAAAGTAAATGCTGGAGCTACATGGAACCACTAGGTTTTTTGTTTGTTTGTTTTGCATAGAACCCTACATAGATCAACATAAAAATGGACAGCTTCCTCCCTGAGTGAGATTGGAAACTGGTTGTAGTAGCTCATGCAAACTGATGGTGCCAATTTGTGCCACACAGACTGTTAGAAAAACTTGATTCAAGTCCAGTGGTGCCTTAGAGACCAACAAGATTTTTGGGAGGTCAGCTTTTGAGAGTCGAAGCTCCTTTCCTCTGATACCTGACATCATCAATTTGCATGAGCTGCTAAAACCCCTTGGTCTGGAATCTGCACTGCATCTGCGAGGTCTTACTCTAAGCCTTGCATGTTGCCCTGCAGTACCTACACAAGATGGCGGCTGCACAGATTCTCCGCTCTTCCCCCTTACAGCCTGACCTTGTCTCCAAGTACTGGAGCGTACTCTGCCATACGGGCCACTGTGGAATAGACGCAATGGTGTTAAAATATATATGGGCTAGGATATGCACACACATGGATCAATAGATACATTCCTTGTCGCCACTTCAAATCATCCCCCGTATGAGGCCGTTCCGGATGTGTAGCAGTGGAACTCCTGAAGCTCCACATTCTGGTCTACTTGTGCCTTGGGAATGTTGTCTGGTGTCAGCGAGGGCATGCAATCGGACCCGGGATAGCGAGGTGACTTTCGTTTCATCTCTCCTTCCCGTGGGAAGGAAGAGGCAACAGCCAAAAGGCTCGAGAGATCTCCACTTCAAAGTGACTTCCTGATTGTAATCCTGCTCTGATCTTAAGGTGTGAATTCTCTCTCTTGGTATTGGGGAACCTCTGATGTTTTGCATTTCAAAGATGTTACTTGTAAACATGCTAGTGTGTGTACTCTATAAGAATACCCTCCAAATGATTTGGCGCCATTGTAACGTTGTGTTTCATAGGTTACTGTACCCTTCCTTTCAAATAAATTCTACTTTAAACTCTCTGCTAACGTCTGGAGTAAAGTGGATGATTCCTGAGAGGCAACGGAGTCCTAGAACCTGACAGTACGTTACAATCCCAACCTTTTTTGTTTTCGGGTTAGAAGTAGTATTAGGATGTCGGCACCACCCTCGGTCCCGCTCAACGCGGGAGAGGAGCTTCGGCAGACTCCCGCTGATATTGAGGTTGGTCAAGGAGCCGCGACCCCGGAGCAGCGCCCACCCGGGCCTACCGATGTCCCTGGGAGGCCGACGTGGACCCCCCGATTCTCGGAGACCGGGCAGCGGCAGAGAGCAGCGTCAGAACCAGGAGGCGACTTCTACCGGGGACCGCTGGCCGCTTGGTATGGAGAAGGGGAAGGGTGGAAGGACCCCACGCTCGCTCACACCCCGACCCTCACTGCAGAAGCGGCCACTCTGATACGCGGACAGAATCAGATGCTCGTTCTGCAGAATCGGGACCTGCAGACTCAGCTAGATACCTTGCAGCGAGACCTGGCAGCCGTTCTAGGGGCAGTGAGGGGGCTTGGACAGCCCGTGCAACAATCCCAAACGGGTTCACGGCCGACTACAGGACCGCTCGTTGTTGGGGAGGCTCCCACGCCCAGACGCCCTACGGCCAGAGACCTGAAGGTATCTTTCGACGGGTCCAGCTCACAGTTGTCTCACTTCTTACTCCAAATCTCCGGCTTTATGAAGGACCAGGGGGAGACCTTTGCCTCGGAAGAAGCTCGGGTCAGGTATGTGATCAGCCTGCTGGAGAAGGAGGCAGTGGAGTGGGCAGTGACAGCGGCGGAAACTATGCCCCGAGTTTTGGCATCCCTGGATGAGTTCTTGTGCGCTCTACGACGCCGGTTCGAAGACCCCCACCGGGGGGAAAAAGCAAAGATTGCCATGCGTCGTTTGAAGCAGGGAGCCCGCTCAGTAAGTGAGTATGCACAGGACTTTTTATCTTTGTCGTGCAAGATAAGGGAGTGGAGTGAGGCCACAAAGGTCCAGCATTTCCGCGAAGGGTTGCGGTGGGAAGTGCTGGATGGCTGTTTGACTTTGGGAGATCCAGAGTCAGTGGAAGAGTGGGTAAATTTGGCAGCTCTAGTGGAGAACCGCAAGCTTACCCTCCAGTTCTCCAAGGATCGTTCTTCGAAGACGATCCCTATTCCGCCCACGAGAGGGGACAGCGCAGCAGGTCCCAGGCGAGAGGGAAGACATCGAGGAGTCTACAGTCTCGACAGGGCACGTCGGTTCAGGGAGGGAGCTTGCCTTCAGTGTGGGAAGATGGGTCATTTTGCAGCAAGATGTACCAACACGCCGTCAGAAGGGACGAGCAACAGGGCGACACAAGAGCGGGAGGCGACACCACCTCGGAACCTGGAGCACAGGAGAGCGGAGGGGACGAACGGTCGCCGGGGGGCGGCGGCCCTGCAAGCGGAAACCTCATCGGATCGTGGCACCCGAGATAGCTTCCGAAGCCCCTCACCGGCAAAAAACGAGGACGGCCTTCTGTGAGGGAACCGGCACAGAGGGCACCCTTGGAAGAAACCAAACCGGCTCCATGTAGGGTGAGTGACCAGGGAGAGACATTGCTGATACCTGTTGTATTACGAAATCCCCAAGGGGGGGAACCGGTGGCCGTTGTGGCTATCGTGGACTCCGGGTGCTCCCGGACCCTAATTGATCAGGCGGTGGTAGAACGTCTGAGAATTGGGACTCGAGAACTGGATCAACCCTTACATTTCCATCAAATGGATGGGAGTGACCTGCGGGGGGGGCCGGTTCATTTGCACACTCGCAAGATGTGGCTGGGGGTGGGAAACCACTGGGAACAGATCCACTTCACGGTAGTGCCTAAGATTTCCTACCCGGTGGTCCTCGGCGTTAATTGGTTGGCGGGACATAACCCGAGCATTGACTGGGAACAAAGGCGGGTGGTGTTTGGAGCTCCTCAGTGCGAAAAACACAGCCGGGATGATTTACCCGGGGGCGAAGGGGGAAGCGCCGCTGCCTTGGAGGAACCCACGTTGCCCCCAGAATATAGTGATTTCGCAGATGTATTTGAGGGGACGGACTGTGACTTATTGCCTCCTCATCGCACTACGGATTGTGCCATCGAACTGATTAAGGACGTTAAACCGTCCAAGGCCCGAGTTTATGCCATGAGTCCTCAAGAGAAAGCAGTGCTGCGAGAATTTCTGGACAAGAACTTGGAGCGGGGCTTCATACGACCGTCCAAAGCTGCATTTTCTTCTCCCTGCTTCTTTGTGAAGAAGAAAGGTACATCTGATCTCAGACTGTGTGTAGACTATAGGGGGCTTAACGCGATTACTGAAACTAATGCCTACCCCCTTCCCTTAATCCCAGACCTCCTGAGTGTGTTACAGGAGGGTTGTATTTTCTCGAAAATTGACCTGGCGGAAGCCTACTACCGGGTCCGGATCAAGGAGGGGGATGAAGCTAAGACAGCCTTTTCTTGTTGTTATGGGTTGTTTGAATTTTTAGTCATGCCGTTTGGTCTGTCTGGGGGGCCCTCGTGCTTCATGCAATTAATTAATGAGATTCTACACGACCTCCTATTTAAAGGTGTGGTAGTTTTTTTAGACGATTTGCTCATTTACTCCAAGGATCCCGCAGAGCACAGGGAATTGGTGCGGGAGGTGTTGCGTCGTCTAAGGGACAATCATTTGTATGCTAAGTTATCAAAATGTGCATTCAACCAGGACCAATTGTCGTTTTTGGGCTATGTGATCTCGCCACAAGGGTTAAGCATGGATCCGGAGAAAGTGAGGGCAGTGTTAGAATGGGAACCTCCCAGAACTCGCAAACAGGTTCAGCAGTTCTTGGGGTTTGCGAACTTTTATAGAAATTTTATTCAGGATTTCGCTCAAATAGCTTTGCCTATTACTGATTTGCTTAAAACCAAAGGGAAGGGGCAAGGGGCCACTTTTGCACAATACCAGGTACCTTGGACCGCCAGGTGTCAGGCGGCTTTTGAAACTCTTAAGGAGCGCTTTACCTCTGAACCCATTCTGGCGCACCCAGATTGCTCCAGGCCATTCACTTTACAGGTAGATGCCTCGGACAAGGCGATGGGAGGCGCACTCCTTCAGAGGGATGATCAAGGGAGGCTTAGACCCTGCGCATATTTTTTTAAGAAGTTCTCTGGCCCTGAACTCAATTGGCCAATTGGGGAAAAAGAGGCAATGGCGATTAAACATGCACTCACGGTTTGGCGACAGTTCCTGGAGGGGGCTGCCGAGCCCTTTGTGGTATGTACTGATCACCGCAACCTCGAATCTATTTTGGGTCAGCGGAAGCTGTCAGCCAAACAAGTGCGTTGGTCTACCTTCTTCTCTAAGTTTAATTTTACCATCAAACACATGCCTGGGAAAGAAAACTGCTTAGCAGACGGACTGTCTCGCATGCCGCAATATGAGTGTCAGGTTGAGCGGCCGGTGGGTTCTCTTTTCACACGGGAACACCTGGGTTTGACTCCAGAGGGGAATAGTGCAGGAGTTCTGACCAGAGCGCAAAGCCGCGCGGCGGCACAGGACTCGAGTTCGAGTTCCCCTCGTGAAGTGGTCGCTCCCACCTCCTCATCCCCAGCAGTCCCCGGAGAACTCTCAACCACTACCGCTGGAGAGGGGGGGGGAATCTCCCAAATAGAGCGAAGGGACCAGGCTGAAGGGCCGGTACCCACCCCCTTGCCGGGGTCGGATGTCGCCATTCCCCGCCTCTGGGCAGTTCCAGAAAGCCTCCCGGAGGTAGTCAAGAAAAGGTGGGGGGAGGCTCTTCAACGGGAGCGGGAGGAAGAATCTATCCCGTCCCAGATGACGGACAAAAACGGTATCTGTAAGAACAAACATTACGTGCCCAGGGAACTGAGGCGGGAGATATTGGAACGGAGCCACAGTTCAACAATAGGGGGACATTTTGGGTTTGCTAAATCCTTACACCTAATAAGAAGACAGTTTTGGTGGCCTGGGATGCGCCAAGACATCGAAGTATTTATCAAATCCTGCCCTGTGTGCGCAACTAGTAAACATTTGATGGGAAAACCCCCGGGATTATTAAAGCCCCTAGAAACTCCCGAGGCACCCTGGCGAGTGATTGGGATGGATTTCATAACAGACCTCCCATCCAGTCAGGGGAAGACTGTCCTGTGGGTAATCACGGATCTTTTCTCTAAGCAAGTTCATCTCGTACCGTGTGAAGGGATGCCATCTGCACATAAACTGGCTCGCTTGTTTGTGCACTGCATATTCAAATTGCACGGATTTCCACGGAAGGTCCTGAGTGACAGGGGCTCCGTGTTTGTGTCCAAGTTCTGGAAAGCATTTTTAGGAATTGTCGGTGTGCAGTTGGGTTTGTCATCTGCCTATCACCCCCAGACGGATGGGCAGACCGAAAGGGTTAATGCGGTGATGGAATGTTATTTGCGTTGTTTTGTTAATTATCACCAAGACAATTGGGTTGATCTGCTGCCACTGGCAGAATATGCCTACAATAACTCGGTGCACTCTGCAACCGGGGTGAGCCCATTCAAAGCAGTTTATGGAATGGATTTTGGACCATTAGGGGCTGTACCCACCCCGCCAGAAGGCGATCCCCCCGAGGTGTCTAAATGGGCTCACACAGTGAGGAACACTTGGCCCTGGCTTGTAAAAAACCTGGAACAGGCTAAAGATAGGTACAAACTACAAGCAGACAAACACAGAACACCTCAGTGGGAATTGAGGGTCGGAGAAAAGGTGTATCTTTCCACTAAGAACCTCAGGTCTTTACGCCCGTGTAAAAAATTGAGCCAACGGTTTGTGGGCCCATTTTCTATCTCCAGAGTTATCAATGAGGTTACGGTAGAGCTGGAGCTACCCAAATCCTTACAAGGGGTGCACCCGGTGTTTCACGTGAGTCTACTTAAACCCTTTCTACAAGCACCAGAATGGCACCCCGAACCCGAAGCGGCAACTCCCATCATGGTACAGGGCGAACGGCACTTTGAAATCTCCAGGGTGCTCGATTCTCGGAGGCGCAGGGGCCGACTGGAATATCTTGTGCGTTGGAAACATTTAAATTCCAGTCACGATGAGTGGGTGTCCGCTGTTCACGTACAGGCTCCAACCCTTGTAGCGGATTTCCATCGCCATTACCCGGACAAACCAGGAAATCTGGAGGGGGGGCCTTTGGGGAGGCGGAGTGTCAGCGAGGGCATGCAATCGGACCCGGGATAGCGAGGTGACTTTCGTTTCATCTCTCCTTCCCGTGGGAAGGAAGAGGCAACAGCCAAAAGGCTCGAGAGATCTCCACTTCAAAGTGACTTCCTGATTGTAATCCTGCTCTGATCTTAAGGTGTGAATTCTCTCTCTTGGTATTGGGGAACCTCTGATGTTTTGCATTTCAAAGATGTTACTTGTAAACATGCTAGTGTGTGTACTCTATAAGAATACCCTCCAAATGATTTGGCGCCATTGTAACGTTGTGTTTCATAGGTTACTGTACCCTTCCTTTCAAATAAATTCTACTTTAAACTCTCTGCTAACGTCTGGAGTAAAGTGGATGATTCCTGAGAGGCAACGGAGTCCTAGAACCTGACATCTGGTGTTATGAAGCAAGCAGCATACTTTGAGTTTTAAGAGAGAAGTAGCATTTTCAGTACTGTTCTAATAGTCTCTTGCACTGTGTTCTGGTGTAAATTCAGCAGTGATATCCTATATTGTGCTGCCGTACCTTACTATGTGTGTGTGTGTAAAGTGCCCTCAAGTCGCAGCCGACTTATGGCGACCTCTTTTTGGGGTTTTCATGGCAAGAGACTAACAGAAGTGGTTTGCCAGTGCCTTCCTCTGCACAGTAACCCTGGACTTCCTTGGTGGTCTCCCATCCAAATACTAACCAGGGCTGACCCTGCTTAGCTTCTGAGATCTGACGAGATCAGGCTAGCCTGGGCCATCCAGGCCAGGGCACCTTACTATATAGACAGTTAAAAATAGGATGCAGCATCTCAGAAAAAAATTAACCTTGTAACCTAACCAAGCGTTTTTCCAGGTGAGTCAAGGATAGTTGTGAACAATTATTTATTGGTATCATGTAACCCAAGTATCTCTAACATGGTACATGCTGACACCTTTCCAGGCACCCAACAAGTGCTTCTTAAAAATGGATGTTGCCAGATGGGGATTTTGCACAGCAGGACTTCTGATTGTCCGTTTGAGGTCTGATTGACAATGCAGTTTTTTTAAAAAGTTGCTTTAGCATCAGCTGCCACCACAGCACAAAGATCTTCACTGTATAACTGAAGCTGTGTGTATGGAAGAAAATATTTTTACACAATATTTTCATTTTAAATGGCATCCTGATGGCACTTGTAGGGTTGCTTGGTCCCTCTTCGCCATGGGTGGGAGGTTTTTGAGGCGGAGCCTGAAGAGGGCAGGCTTTGGAGAGGGGAGGGACTTCAATGCCATAGAGTCCAATTGCCAAAGCAGCCATTTTCTCCAGGTGAACTGATCTCTGTCAAGTTGTAATAGTAAGAGATCTCCGGCTAGAGGTTGGAGCAGAAATTGCACATGTACTAAAATAGTCAAACTTAGAAAAAATATAGTACCAGGCTCTATGTATACACACAAATTTTAGTGAAAATATGTGAGGAATGAACATTCAATAAAGGAAACTTACAATGTATACACTTAAATACAACCAAACCAAAACAATACAAAATATGTATCAAAACACGATAATCTATATCTTCTAACAATGCTTAGCTGTTGGTCACAAAGGACTCTTATAAAGTTCATATGCATTGAAATCCCACAGGCGCAGGAAGAAAGCGACAGGCAGAAGATGGAGGAACGCCGTCCGGATGCTTCGCGTTTTCACTGCCACGTGGGCAGCTTCATCAGCTCTCCGTTTAGTTTGAAGTCAAAGCTCCTTAAGGACAGGGAAAAAACAATGATAATAAAATTCTATTCTGTTAACTATGTCTGGTCTGAAATACTTATTATCTAAATCAACATGATATTGGATGCAAGCGAAATTACATACCTTCAAGAAGAATACATTTTCATATAATAATGAAACTACAAACTTTCCATGCGCCCGCTAGGCTGCTCCGCTCTAAACTTCTTACTATGTGAGCTACAGGTGTGGTTAATTTATCAAGAACATGAGGTCGTAACAGTTTGCTCAATGCAAAAGGGAATCAGCTGTAACTATTTCATTTACAAGAAACAAGAAAGATCCAGTTCATTGTTCTAAATCAAAAGAGTTACCTCTATAAATCCATATAGCAAAGAACATTTATAGAGGTAACTCTTTTGATTTAGACAATGTCCAAAATATACTTCTTAGGCAAGAGATGCGCTTTATTTATCTTTTTAAATCTTATTTTCCTTTTGGTTTGAACAATGAACTGGATCTTTCTTGTTTCTTGTAAATGAAATAGTTACAGCTGATTCCCTTTTGCATTGAGCAAACTGTTACGACCTCATGTTCTTGATAAATTACCGCACATGTAGCTTCCATAGTAAGAGGTTTAGAGCTGAGCAGCCTAGCGGGCGCATGGAAAGTTTGTAGTTTCATTATTATATGAAAATGTATTCTTCTTGAAGGTATGTAATTTCGCTTGCATCCAATATCATGTTGATTTAGATAATAAGTATTTCAGACCAGACATAGTTAACAGAATAGAATTTTATTATCATTGTTTTTTCCCTGTCCTTAAGGAGCTTTGACTTCAAACTAAACGGAGAGCTGATGAAGCTGCCCACGTGGCAGTGAAAACGCGAAGCATCCGGACAGCGTTCCTCCATCTTCTGCCTGTCGCTTTCTTCCTGCGCCTGTGGGATTTCAATGCATATGAACTTTATAAGAGTCCTTTGTGACCAACAGCTAAGCGTTGTTAGAAGACATAGTAGATTATCGTGTTTTGATACATATTTTGCATTGTTTTGGTTTGGTTGTATTTAAGTGTATACATTGTAAGTTTCCTTTATTGAATGTTCATTCCTCACATATTTTCACTAAAATTTGTGTGTATTACATAGAGCCTGATACTATATTTTTTCTAAGTACCTGGCAGTTGGCAACCCTATATAAGTGGAAAAGTAAAAAACAGGCTTCAATCTTCCTGTGAAATACCTTGGGGAAAATATTGACTTTGGCTGGATTGTTGTGCCCTGGAAGCTTTATTCTGTTTTCCAGAGGAAACCCTATACATCACACTATGGCTGCAATCCTAAATACACTTTCCTGAGAGTAAACTCCACTGAATAAACAGGATTTACTTCTGCATAGACCAGCTTAGCCTTTCCCCCTAAATCTATATGCCTGCTAAACCAACTCAGTTAAAGGTACAGGGGTCGGATTTGCTTCCATATGCTTTCCCCACCCCAATTTTCTTTTATTATAGATATAGGGTAAAAAGGTAAAGGTCCCCTGTTCAAGCACCAGGTCATTCCTGACCCATGGGATGACATCATATCCCGACGTTTCCAAGGCAGACTTTGTTTGCGGGCTGGTTTGCCAGTGCCTTCCCCAGTCATCTTCCCTTTACCCCCAGCAAGCTGGGTACTCGTTTCACCGACCTCGGAGGTCCGTTGGGATCAAACACAGGTTGTGAGCAGAGCTTTTGACTGCAGTACTGCAGCTTAACACTCTGCGCCACGGGGCTCCTGCAGATATAGGGTACAGGAAAGGAAAAAAGGGAAGGGTAAAAGCAATCTGTCTGCAATAGGCGAACATTCTTATTGGTCTAATATATTCAAAAACATTTTACATTTTTATATAGTTATGTTATCTAATTTCTTGTACTATGTTTATCTATATGTTGGCTGATATACAAGTATAAAATGACTGCCATTTCTCATTAAACTGTTCCACAGACTCATTATCTGTTAGATTCATCATAAAGGTCATTTTGGCCATATTTGCATATTCAAGCATCTTTCCATTCTTCTATGCCAGGTATAGACGTTTGTTTCCAAGTTCTTGCCAAAACAACTCTCACTGCCATTGTAGCATATCTGAACAGATCTTTAAATCTCACAGGTAGATCGGATGGTGTTATGCGTAATAAAAAGTATCTTGGGTCTAGATGTATTTTTAGTTTAAGCATATTTTGTATTTCTTCTTCCAGTACATTTGCAACTTCGGACAAGTCCACCAGACATGAAAATAAGAACTGTTCTTCCATATGCTTTGTGGGGTGTGGTGGAGAGTGTGACGAGGACAGACTGTTCTGCTTTGAAGCTGAGTGGATGACCTTGAGCAACTTTCTCTCAGCCCAGCCTTCTTCGCAAGGTTGTTGTGAGTATTAAATGAGGTGCCACAAATGAGGCCCATAGTTTCTGGGAAGAGGGGAAAGGAATCTAAACTCTACATAAATCAAAGAAATACAGTTTAAATCTGGCACTTAGCATGACTGGGCCAGAGTACCCTGAGTGAACCTCTTTCCCAGTTCAGTTGTGTTGTTGCCGCTGTGAACATGCCATCCACCACCAAGGGCTTCTTCTATTTAGTGTTCAATGGTGTGACCTAGCACAGCTCCTATTGCACCTCCTACATGTGCTGTTCCCTCCATAGGAGATTTGGGACTCTCCACCTATCTCCAGAGCCTGGAAAAGACCAGCTAACTGGCTCAGTCCTGTGTTTACTGCCTCCTCGGAGGGTCTGTTTATTTTGTCAGAAATTCTGAGGCACTTAAGAAGCCTTATGGTCTTAGTCACAAGCCTAGTCCGTAAGGTTGCATACCTAATGCATTGTTTCTCAGCAGTCCATCTATCTTCTATCTTTGCCTTTCTTTGATTCCTTATAGCTTGTCATTCCACCCCAGAGAATTCTCAGCACTGTGCTAATGTCCTACTTCTACCATTCTGCTCCAAAGAGAGTCTCGCAGGGCAATCCTAAAAATTCTTTCCTAGGAATAAGCCCCATTAAATAAGCCGGAGTGGGGTTCTGAATAGACCTGCCCTCCAATTCACTGCTGCCCAGTTGATGCTATTTAATCTGGCCTGTTCAAGTACGTATATTATCATCTCTGTGATCCCCTTCCTGCTGAAGCTCCCTGCGGAGTTCTTGGAAGAGAGGTGGGGAGGGAACAACAGAATAGAAGGCCCTTTCTGTTAACCCTTTGCACACTGGATGGCATGCTCCCCCTCCCCTCTCCCCGGTTTTGCTTTTAAATAGAATAGAATAGTACTCTCGCTTTTAAATACCATAGAATATCCTAAATGACAACACCTTTTTCAAGTAGAATAATAGAATCATAGAGTTGGAAGGGACCACCAGGGTCATCTAGTCCAACCCCCTGCACAATGCAGGAATTTCACAACTACCTCCCCCACACACACCCAGTGACCCTACTCCATGCCCAGAAGATGCCCTTCCTCTCATGTAGGAGTGATAATTTAAAACCCACTCCTGGACTGGACTGGAAGACTCCTAAAGGTAGTTATGATGGGGAGGGTGGAGTTAAGAGGAAAGAGTGAGCTGACTTGCTAGCTTTGCAACTGGGGATTCTCTGTTTGATCTTTCTGTAGGTCTCCATCACTTTCTTTGGGTTTATAAGCAGTCATTGTTTGGTTGACTGAAAGAAGTGTGTGGTGCCGTAAGCTTAGAATACATTTATTGCAAAGTCAGCATCCCATTGATAGGAGTGGGACATTTCCAAGTAAATGTGCTTGAGGTATGGAGAAAATGAGAGATGATGGAAGACATCTAGAAAGATGCTGGTGGTAAACATGTACTGAATCTGGCCGTGTGCTACAGAGCCCATTGGAAGACCTATGAAGCAGTGGTGACAGCAGCAAAGAAATGCTATTTCTCTGCAACTTAAGACCATCACAATTGTTTGGTATTCAACATCTTCTTACTTCTAAATGTGAGCCTTTATTGTCTCAGGAACAGACAATTTCCTTTTCCAATAAAGTAGTGAAAATATGTTCTTATCTGGATGTTGGTTGTAATACAGGCCAGGCAGAAGGAATATCTAATACTCATCTATTCTGGGCCATTTTCTGGGTTTCTAGAACCTTATATTTGGTTGGTCACTACAGTTTGAGGCTGCGTTTCCCGTTATAAAAAAATATTTAGATGAGGGGAGTTAAAAGGTTTCACAGTTAATTGAAAGACATCCCTTTTGTCAAATGTGAGAGGGGTCATTGAACCTGAAATGAAAAATACATTCTCGTTCCTCATTTCAAAAAAATGTGCAGTGTCTGTGCTATGATTATTGAATCCTGTTGATTTAATCCAGTTGACTCAAGTTGTTTAAATGTCACTCCCAGATGTAGGGAATGGAATGGGAGCTTTACCTTACTGACTTATTTTTTATTATTATTTCTGATTTAGAAAATAAAAGACAGGATTAGCATGGAGATTGCATTTCCAAGGACCTTGCCACTATTAAATAGACAGTTAAGTGCAGTTTATGGCTGGAGAGGCTGTTCCCTCTCCTGTCTGGAAAGCCATGCTAAGTTCATGTCTACCTGCTACATTACACTCTCACTGACTTAAATACTTCCTGTAGATGTAATACCAGTGTTCTGTAACTTTTAAGTGTATAACAGAAATTGTTTTAGGATGAGTAAAATCTAATTCCATAAAAAGTCTCAGGGATCTAAGTGTTGTCCCTCTAAGAAAATAAGTATCATTCCTATTTGGCCAATTATGTGCCTCCTTTGCTTCATTTATGGAAACTGTAATCCAAGGTGATCGAGGGCTGTATATGGCAGCAGATTCTGCAACAAGCCCTTAAAAATCCCAAGGGGGCTCTGACTCCCACTGACACTGGATCTCCCACTGCATGGATGTACTTATGGCTCTTACCCGATCCAAAAAGCGCCACAGTAGAGCCTCAAGAACCTTTTGTTGTTTTTCATTTCTAGGGCTGATCCCCAGGACATTCACGGTATTCTTAAATTACCCTAAGCAGTTGGTGGCAGAATGACTTGTAAATGTGACAAATAAATAAACAAATAAATGTCTTCAAGCATTTGAAGACCTGAGATGGTGTGAATGTGCATGCGCATATCCCAAGGTTTGAGCCCAAATTCCTCTTGTTTTCAAAATGAAGCAATATCGGAATTTAATAAAAGGTGGAGTTATATCTTGTGAGATATGATATACACATATATATGCATTTACATGTACTGTAAAAGTAGTGATTACACTCTGTGTTGTTATAGTATCTAAGATGAGAATTACAACTAAATTTATACTCTCTGTAACTCTAATTCTTTACAAATCACCATTGGCTGCCATACAATAATGTGCCTATTCCGAGTATAGAATGCTGACAAATGGAAGACCTGACAACTGTTCTGTGGCATTCTAAGGTGCTGGAGCCACCTCCCCCACCAATAATATTCAACTGCATTAACAAAATACTTCTGAAAACATTAGTTTTTTTTTCACTTGACCCCCAATAAGTTGCATCTGCAGAGCTATTTAGAAGTTGCTTTTTGGCCTACATCTTTCCAAAAAGAAGAGTACCAGGCATTGATCCCATTAATTGAAATAAACAGAAAGAAACAGAATGTTTATGTTTTAAACTGTTCTATTAATTCAAATAACCTCACAGTTTTTTGTTGTTTTTTTAAGTCACAGGATTCGTCTCCAGGAATTGCCTTCTTCTTTCCTCTTCTTCCTGTAGGACTTAGCTGAACTGATTCCAAGACAAGGAGCTGGGAAACTGAAAGGAAAAATGGCTTGGAGCACTGGTTGAAGTCCTTTGTAGAGACAGAGCAATTTCATGATTGTCTGCTGGGCATCTCCAATAGAACATGCCTGTATGAGGATCCAAAGCTGCATGAAACAGTGACTGATTTGTCTGTCTGTGTTTCCGTCTACTCCAATTAAAGGGCCTGCTTCTCACTCTTATAATGTAGTACTGGGGGAAAGTTCTGGGGTTAAATGTATGCCTTGGTCCTTGACTAAGATGGTGATGCTGACACCTCTAAAGAGGGCGCCCGAAGGAACATGGAGATTCCCATGTTTAACATGGGGCAAACTGGTAGAAGTAGAGATCCCCGGAGAATGGAATTGTACTACCTCCTCCCAAAGCCATTTCCCCACACACAAAAGCAGCTTTCAGGACTTCATGCCAGAGCACACGGCTGAGCTATGAGCCAGAGATTTTGATCTGAACCACTATCTGGCACCATTCATGCTGCCAGTCCCATAGCTGGGACACTTTGGAGTTCTGTTTGGTACTGAACTATCCATTTCTGAAGGTATCAATCATTTCTTCACGAGAGAATAAAACAGCCCTGAGGCTCATTTGCAGTATTGCAGGTAAGAAGAATGTGCGAGTGTCAACATTGTTAAACTTACAAGCACGAGTTTATGCACATTTATTCAGCTGTAAATCCCACTGAATCCAAGGAAGAGTACATACACTTGTAGCCTTATGTGTGAAAAGCAGTCTCAAGGGCTCAGCTGGAATTTAACTTCAGCGTCCCTTGAACAGAAACTCTTTTTCTGAATTACGTTAATGGACTGAATACTAAAAGTCAAACACATGGGCATCAAATATAAAACAGCATATGGGTATATATTTCCCGTTAAAATACATTTCAGGGGCCCCCTGATTTCCATTCATGGGTATTTTAAATGGGACTAGGGCTGACATACTGCATGTACCCTGCGAACTTGGTGAGACATGCATCTTGCACTCAGGGCATGCCTAGTCAGGCTCACAATTTCAAGTCATAAAAACAGCTGTGCCACACTTTATCTCTGTTTCTGTTATTTGCCACAGTAAACACTGCGTTAAGGAAGAATATGCACCCCCAAACACCTGGAGACATGAGCTTGGCTGTGGCTCCCTGGAATTTATCCTGGGTATTCGGCCACACATATCTACCATTGCCACTGCAGTGTTCAATGGTGAATTCATGCTCCATGTAAGGTGACTTCTACCATGAGCTGGTTTCTCTTACATCCCAAAGCACGACATTGGGCCGGTGAAGGATACTGATTTGCATCTTGTATTCCAAGAGGAAACACCGAGAACTACATTCTTCCGATCTATGGCCAAATGCTCTTAGCTGGACAACCATAGAATTTCCTTAGCACTGTTGATCAATATGCTTGTTGCTGTGAAAGCCACTCCTGGGAACCTGTTCCTGTTTTTAAAACATGTGGCCTGGAATGAATTGATTTTCTAGTTTTCTTCCAGTTTCATAGGATTTCATTGTATGATGTTATCCCAGTTATCATCCAGTCATACCTCTTTTCAGGGTAGGAGAAATATTTTTGGCCACTTGCTCTGCTGATTTTTCCTACTGAAAATAATGGAATCACAGCTTGAGAAACCTCTGACCTTTGGATCTTTCAAGACCACTTTAGTCAATTGTCTTCTTTAGAGCTGTACATCTTGAGGGAAGAATTGCTTGTTGTCCTAACAACAACAACAACAACATCTCCCGCCCCTGAAGCCCTAGCAGGCAAGGTGAAGGGAGTTATCCCTGACAAACTAGCTTTCTATACACAGGAAACGTTATCTGTCAGAGAACATTCAGACATACAGTTCATCTGTGTGGCTTCTATGCAGTGCATGTGCATGGCTGGCCTGCACATGCGCAGTCCCAATGTGTGCCTGCATAGAAGACCACCAGATGAACAACAGTTACAGGTAAGTGAAACTCTGTTGTTCATCTGGTGGTCTTTATGCAGTCCCACATTGGGACTGTGCATGTGCAGGCCAGCCATGCACATTCGCAGTCCCAATGTGGGACTGCATAGAAGACCACCAGATGAACAACAGTTACAGGTAAGTGAAACTCTGTTTTTCTCTCCCCTCCCCACACACAACACACAGTTTGAAGGGATACAAAAAAAGTTTGAAGGGATACAAAAGGGATACAAAAAAACAAAAGCTTTATCATTTGATTTGTCTGAGAGCATAACTTGGTCTTTAATATCTGTCCTGACGTGGATTGAATTGTAGAGTTGCAATTCCATACTGTGAGTGGAAGTGTATGTGTGTGTGTGTGTGTGTGTGTGTGTGGGAGTTCCCCACCTCTTCTCTGTGTGACAGGAGATTAGGCCTTTCAACCCTGTGCTTCTATGGCATGTGTTTGTCCATGGGAAGTGCACCCAGCTCTGCTCACCCTGAAGCAGGGTGGATTTTCAAGTGGAGTCATGGGTGGGTGGGTGGAGTAACTATGATGACAAGCAAGGCAGAGTACTTAAAAAGGTGGCACAAATTAAGTTTAGGAAGTTATCATTGATTCAATGCGGGCATTTCAATGCGGGTGAACGTTTCTGAATTTAACAACAACCAAAAAAAACACCAGTTCTTATTTAACTTATCCATCTCTCCTTCTAACAATCCATAGACATTTATACAACAGGCCTGGGTTTGATGGCAGGGTTGTTGGGGGGGGGGGGAATCACTGATTTCTTTGAAACTCCCCCAGGGCCACAGGGCAGCCTCACCTTGGACAGATGCACATGAACGGGGATTGAACTTGGGACCTTTTGCATGCCAGGCAGATGATCTACCATTGAGCCAGGGCCCCTCCCCAGGGCCCTTCTCCTCCTGGATCTCCCCACTCCTTCTGCTCTTCAGGGAGCCATGGCCAGGCCAGTTATCTCTCTTTCCTGCTAACAGTTCATAGACATTTATACAACAGGCGCCTGGGTTTGGTGACAGGGTGTGTGTTTTTTTGTGGGGGGGAGATCACTGAAACTTCCCCTGGGCCACAGGACAGCCTCACCTTGAGCAGAAGCACATGAACACACCACACACTCAGGCCGGCAGCGGCTCTCCAGGGTCTCAGGCAGAGGTCTTTCATAGAATCATAGAGTTGGAAGGGACCACCAGGGTCATCTAGTCCAACCCCCTGCACAATGCAGGAAATTCTGAACGACCTCTGCCCCCACACCCCCAGTGACCCATATTTCATGCCCAGAAGATGACCAAGGTGCCCTCCCTCTCATGATCTGCCTAAGGTTCTAGAATCAGCATTGCTGACAGATGGCCATCTAGCCTTTCACATCACCTACTTGCCCAGTCCCTTGAACTGGAGATGCTGGGGATTGAACCTGGGACCTTCTGCATGCCAAGCTGACGCTCTACCACTGAGCCAGGGCCCCTCCCCAGGGCCCTTCTCCTCCTCCTCCTCCTGGATCTCCCCCTCCGTCTGCTCTTCAGGGAGGCAAGGCCAGGCGAGCTTCCAAGCTGCCCGGCGGAGGCTGTCTTGGATGAGGTCCCCGGGATGGGAAGGAAGGCGCCATTCCCGCGAGGCCAAGCTCCCGGGGAGGCGGCGGGCCAAGGTGGGGGAAAGCCGGGCTGGCTCCCTCCCCGCGAGGCCTTTTCCCTTCTATCCCCGGGGCTCATGGCGGGTCCCCCCTCCAGCAAACCAGCGTCCCGCACACGACAGCAAAAACCGTAGATGCCCTGGCCTACTGCCACGATTGTGTTGCCAGTTGTCTTCTGCAGGGCTGTGCATCTTCAGGGAGGAATTGCCTGCTGATCTAACAACAACGACAAAAAACTCCCTCACCTAGAACTCTAGAAGTCAAGGAGCCATTTATGCACGGGGTTTTTATTTTTATTTTTTTGCCTTGGATTGGCTGCTCTGTAGATGCCCACTTCCCCCATCCGAATTCTCAAAACTCAACAATAAGCCCCCGTGCAGAGTTTTGAGAATTCAGATGGGGAAAATGTGCGTCTAGAGAGCGGCAAGTCCCAGGCAAAGCCTCCCGTGCATAAATGACCAAGGTGAAGGGGTCGGAAGTTATCCCTGACAAATTAGCTTTCTCTATACAGGAAACGTTATCTGTCAGAGAATATTCTGACATGCAGTTCTCTCCCCCCACCACACACACATACACACAGTTTGAAGGGGTACAGTCCAGCAAAAGCTTTATCATTTGCTTTGTCTGATAATTATAACTTGGTCTTTAATCACGACCGGTGATTTGCCTTTGTGTGTCTGAATTCACTCTTCTCTGCTTAAGGATAGATGGGATCACATTCTAGCTGCAACTGAAGAAGTGAGCTGTGGCTCCCGAAAGCTCACACCCTGCCAGAAATTGTGTTAGTCTTTAAGGTGCTACCGGACTCCTGCTCTTTTCTATTGGTCTCTAATATCTGTAGAGTAGCAATTCCATAGTGTGAGGGCATTTATGCAGGGGGTTTTTTTGCCTTGGAT
The DNA here is from genome assembly GCF_029931775.1 of Euleptes europaea. Taxonomy (NCBI): domain Eukaryota; kingdom Metazoa; phylum Chordata; class Lepidosauria; order Squamata; family Sphaerodactylidae; genus Euleptes; species Euleptes europaea. The sequence goes on from NC_079313.1 coordinate 64,498,685, forward strand.
TTGCCGCTCTCTAGATGCACATTTCCCCCATCCGAATTCTCAAAACTCAACAATAAGCCCCCATGCAGAGTTTTTAGAATTCGGATGGGGGAAATGTGCATCTAGAGAGCGGCAAATCCAAGGCAAAAAACAAAAACAAAACCCCCCTGCATAAATGGCCCAAGTGTATTACTGTATTATGACGGCCCTTGAATCAGAGCCGCGGTCCTCCTGCCCTCTGCGTATCTGTGTCCTAATATAATGCTATTATCACCATATAGGTATGCGTGTTTAAAACCAACACCCTTCCCTTCGAGGTTAATGAGCATTCCCCCCCCCCCCGATTCTGCCCTTCGGTCCCTGCTTCTCCCGGTTCTCAGACAAAAGGACGCAGCAGAAAAGTCGGGGCGGGGGAGGTCCCGCGGAAAGGCTTCTGCTAGCTCTAACACCCCCCCCCCCCAATTGGGGTCTTGGAGTTATGCGCGGAAATACGAGCGAGTAATTTTATAAGTAACAAAGGCTCAGGAATGGCATGAGCCCCCTGCGCTCCGATGTCACGGCCGGGCCCAGGCTCAGCAGCTCGCGGTGCCTTTCCCCTTTCCCAGGGGGATGGGCTAAATATAGCTGCACACACACACGCACACACTCACATACACACCCCACGGCCCATTTGCTGCCGGCGGAAAGGCCGATTGGCCAGGCAAGCCACCGGCCACGGTGCCAGGCTGCCCCACGCCCAGCCTCGCAGACGCGCTTCGGGGCAGGGGAGGAGCAGGGCCGGTGCCAGTCGTTTGTGCGCCCTAAGCAAGGCTAACTACTTGTGCCCCCCCCCCCATTGCTAACCCATGTTCAAAAACAGATGCCTTGTAGAAAAAATAAAAGCACAGAACTTTTTATAAGACATTATACTTAATTATATCCCATAGCACCGTGGTGGTGCTTCTCTTTAAAAATATAAATTGTCAGTTGCATCCCCCCCCCCCAAGAAACTAATTTGTTTAAAAACGGTGCCCCTGGGGCCAGTTTCTCGCCCTCTGGGGTCTGCGCCCTAAGCGACTGCCTAGTTCGCCTAATGGTCACGCCGGCCGTGGGGAGGAGAGAGGGGACGGGAGGGGAGGCAGAGGCGGCCCCACGGCAGGAGCCCCCGACGCTCGATCGCCGCCTGGGCCGAGGGTCCTTCCGGCCTCCCGGTGTCAAGGCTGAGCAGCGCCGCCTGGCTAAAGTTCACCCCCCCCCCCGCCCCGTCGCCCTGCTTGATTTTCGTGCGCGCATCCCGAGGTCTCGATGTTGACTTAGGGTGGAATAATATTGATGGCTCAGAAGGAGGTTGAGGCTGGGTGGTGAGAGCCGCCACGAAGGAGCTAGAGAAGACTCTGAAGGGTAAGGATGTGTCACTGGCCGCCAAGATCAAGTTAATTCATGGCATCGTATTCCCTATTAGTATGTATGGGTGTGAGAGCTGGACAATGAAGAAGGCGGATAGGAAGAAAGTAGATTCTTTGGAAATGTGGTGTTGGAGGAGAGTGTTACGGATACCCTGGACCGCCAAAAAAACAAATCAGTGGGGTTTAGATCAAATCAAGCCTGAACTGACCCTAGAAGCTAAAACGACTAAACGGAGGCAGTTGTACTTATGAGTTATATTATGAGAAGATAAGAGACACTGGAAAAGACCATCCCGCTAGGAAAAGTTGAGGGCGGCAGGAAAAGAGGACGACCCCACAAGAGATGGATTGACTCCATCAAGGAAGCCACAGCCCTCAATTTGCAAGACCTGAGCAAGGCTGTCAAAGATAGGACATTTTGGGGGGACTTTGATGTATAGGGTCGCCATGAGTCGGAAGCGACTTGGCGGCACTTAACACAACACACACACACACAATCGGGCACAGGGCGAGGCCGCCCTCCTGCCCGCCTGCCTGCCTGCCTGCCAGGGGCGGAGAGCAGCCGGCGACCGGGCAGCCCGGGCCCGCGGAGGCCCTGCTGCAGGGCCGGCGCCTGGCCGAGAGACCGCGGCCGCCGGGGGCCGGAGCCTGCCCGGCCCGAGCCTGGAAGCCCCGCTTCGGGCCCCGCGGGGCGGGAGAGAGAAGGGCGCTGCGGGGGCCTGGGTCTTCGGGGCGAGCGCGACAACGAACCGAAGCCGGCCGGGGCGTTCTCTGAACGTCTCCGGGTGGGCTCCGCGCCCCGGCGCGGCCGTGGAGGTGGTGGGATCGAGCCGGAGCCGATCCCTGCAACATTCCCTGCAATATTACATATTCCTTCTGCTCGATCCACAGATCTCTCCCAGCAGGCATAAGCTGCAGGGACACAGAAAGGGAAATGCAGGTGCATTAAAATTAAAAACAAACAAACAAACAAAAAACAGTAGGCACCACGATCACATTAAACTCAATTCCTGCAAGGGGGGGGGAACCATTTTTTATCGACGTCCAGAGAAGGAAGGTATGGATCCCTTTCTCCCACCCCCCACTCCCAGGCCCTTGACGGCCCTGCCCTGGTCTCAGCGGCGCTCCAGATCTTTGGTTCAATTTCTTAATGAACGAGGAGCGGGTTCCCGAGCGAAGGCACAGATCTGAAGCGAGATTTCTAGAGAAGCCCCCGTCACAAAAAAGAACAGGAATGCGGTTTGTATCGGTAAAAAAAAAAAAAAAGTGGGGGGGGGGGAGAAGAAGCCCAGGGTTTATGGCAGGGAGGAAAATCTAGGTGGAACATTGCAATATCCACAGCGTCTAAAAACAAAATGTGGGCTAGGGAACGGTATGTTTTCCTGATCCGGTTTTAATTCGATTCCATCTAATTCCTCCCCCAATACAAAACAGATTTATTTGTATCCACTTTTTCACCACTGCGGAGAGAAAATATTAGCTATTGAATGGAACGGACCTGGAGTGCTTTATTTTTTTAAAAAGGCACCTTGCTAGCTTGAACGGATATTTTATGTATCTATAAACGCATATCCAATTTATCAAGAATTACAGCTCAAGTCGGGAGACGTTTCTCTCTGGCATTTCGAAGGGGAAACGGGTGAAGGCAGTGAGATCCAGGGGAGATCCTACACTCAGTCGAAGGGAACAGGAATGCCGGGCATCTCCAATCCCCCGGCCGCCCCGGCAGTGCCGCGGTTTCCGACCCAGAGGCGAGGCGAGGGCCGCGGATTTCACCGGCAGCGCCCGGCCGACCGGCCGCGATTCCCCGCCGCCTGGAAATCAGCAAGTCCACACCAAGAACACCCTTTTAAAAATTTATTTACAAAGCTGTGTGTACAACACGAAGGAGTAACATTTAGAATACATATATTCATTCATATATAAACAGACTTCTATAATAGAATGGCAGGGACATTTTCCCTCCTCGATGTTTTCCCGTTTTCCCCCCACCCTCGCTCAATTCCTTGCCATTTCTTTAAAAATCCCCCTTCCCTTTTCGTTCAGGCGCGTTTGGGTTCATTTCGGAGGAAACGACCCAGAAGAATAAGAACCTTCAACAAAAGTGAAAGTTCGGGGCTCCTCGTCCCTCCGGAGCGAGTGGGCTTTAAAATCCTTTTTTCCCCTTCCAGATCTGGACTGTAGTTTAAAAAAATAAAAACCGCAAAGGAAAGTCCGTCATATCTTTACGTTTGGGGCCACCTCCCCATACAAATATGTACAAATCGGTCGCCCCGGGTGGCGCGTGAGGTTTACCTGCCGGGAGAGGCTCGGTGCGCGGCCGCAGAGGGCCAGAGTCCCGGCGGCCAAGGAGTGCCCGCCGCTCGGTCCCCGGGCAGCCCCGCCGGGGGAGTCCCCGCAGCCGTCGGGGCGGAGGGCGGTGGGGCCTGGCGTCCGGGCCCCGCAGCGCGGCTCCCTATTGCGCCGGCCACTTGGCCTGGACGGGGGGCGCGGCGGAGGCGGGCGGCAAGAACTGTCCCGAGATCATGTTCGTGGGCACGCCGAGGATGGGCGCGATGGCCGCCGTGGTGCGGGCCAGCGAGAGGGGCTGGTGGGCCAGCAGGCCGGACTGGACCGAGACGGGCGGGCGGAGGAAGGTCTGGGCCGTCGCGGCCCCCGGCCCGCCGCCCCCGCCGCCGCCGCCCGCCCCGCCGATGATGTTCTCGATGCTGAAGGAGGGCCGGCTGGGCGGCTCGGCCTTCACGGCGGCGGCCCCGACGCCGGCCGAGGCGGCGGCGGCGGCGGCGGCGGCGGCGGCGGCGCTGAGGCTGCTGAGCTGGAGCTGCAGGCTGGGCCCGAGCTGGGCGTTGAAGGCTTTGCGGCCCAGCTCGCCCGAGGGCAGGAGCGGCACGGCGGGGGGCAGCATGGGCCCGACGGGCGGGATGTAGGGGTACTGCAGGGCGGCGGGGTGCGGGTAGGCGCCGGGGGGCAGGCCGTAGGCGCGGCCGTAGGGGCCTGCGGCGGCGGAGGAGGAGGCGGCGGCGGCGGCGGCGGCGGCGAGGCTGTAGGCGCCGAAGCTGTGCATCATGAGCGCCGTCTGCTCGCGGAGCTGCTCCTGCTGGTGCCGCTTGAAGCGCTTCCTGCGGCGCAGGAAGGAGCCGTTGTCGAACATGTCCTCGGACTGGGGGTCGAGGGTCCAGTAGTTGCCCTTGCCCGGGTTGCCCGGCTCGCGGGGGATCTTGACGAAGCAGTCGTTGAGCGACAGGTTGTGGCGGATGGAGTTCTGCCAGGCGGGGAACTTCTCCCGGTAGTAGGGGAAGCGGTTGCTGATGAACTCGCAGATGCCGCTCAGCGTCAGCTTCTTCTGCGGGCTCTGCAGGATGGCCATGGTGATGAGCGCGATGTACGAGTAGGGCGGCTTCACCAGGCTGCTCTTGGGCTTGCCGGAGCCCGACGCCGCCCCGGGCCCCGACGACCCCCCGACGCCGCCCCCGCCGCCGCCGCCGCCCTCCTCGGCCGCCTTCTCCTCGACGGGGCTGCCGCTGCCCGAGCTCGCCTCGCACGCCGCCGCCGCCGCCTCCTTGGCCAGCAGCAGCTCGGCCGCCTCGTCCAGGGCCAGCTGGGCCGGCAGCCCCGCCGGAGGGCTGCCCCCGCCGCCCCCGCCGCCGCCCTCGGCCTCTCCGCCGCCGCCGCCCCCCTCGCGCTCCTCCGGGCCCTCGTCGCCTTCGCCCACCACGTCGATGTCCACGTCTTCGGCCGTCAGCACCGTCTGGCCGGACATGTCGCTGGCGCTCAGGCTGCCCGACAGGGTCATCCCCGCTCACGGGAGGGTGGGCCGCGACGGCGAGGGGGGATTAAGAGGGGGACGCGCCGGCCGGGGGGACTCCGGGAGCCACGCCGCCCCCCGCTCCGGTCCCAACTCCGACGCCGCTTCTCCAACAGGTAGGGAGCGGGGCTGGCGGCCGGGGGGCTCCCCCTCCCTCCCCCTCGCGTCCCTCCCCCTCGCCTCCTTCCTCCTCCTCCTCCTCTCCTAGCTGCCGGCCTGGGCGCCTTCTTCTTCCCCAGCAGGCATCCGGGAGCGGAGCGAGCTCCTCTCCGCCGTCGGCTCGGGCCGCGCTGCCTCCCCGTCGTCTCCCTCAGCGGCGGCGACGGTCAGGGACGGCGGCCGGGCTCTCCCCCCCCCCTCGCCGAAAGACGGCCGAAGGCTGCGGTGGCGGCGGGGGGTGGGGGCGGGGGGTGGGGTGGGGAGGCAGGGATCGGCTCCAACTCCTCGGCCGGCTCCTCGTCCCGCCTGGGCTGGGCTCCCACGTCCTGCCGTCAGCAGCAGCCCTCGGGCTGGAGAGCTCCCGTCCAGGCGTCCGCGATCCCAGGCCCGCCGGAGGGACCCGCGGGCTCGGCCAGCCGCTCGCCGCTCACGCCGTCCGCTCCCGCCGCAGGTCAGCTCTCCGCCGCGTCGGTCGTGCCATCTGGGCGCCTCTTCTTCGCCCCCACTCCCTCCCTCCCCCGGGCGCAAAACCTCCTCTCCCCTGTTCGCCCCCTCTGTTTTTTAGCAATTTTTTTTGGCCTCCTCTTTTCGCCTTTATTGTTTTTTTCTCCTTCCTCCCCCTGCAGGGAGGGGAGGGCCCCTGTCCTCTCTCTCCCTGGCAGCCGGGCGAGGGCGAGGGGAGGGCGGGGAGTCGCCGGGCGTGATCAGGAACTCGGCTGCCACTTTGAAAGTCCCTTTTCAAAAAGGCTGCCTGATAGATTACTTTCCAGTTGCAGATATACTGGGAGGCGGGGCCACGTGGTGGCCTGACGTCAGCGCCCCCGCCGCCAAGCCCGGGCAGGCACCGCTCGAGGGGTTCCAGGGGGTGGTCGACCTAGAGGGGACGGTGGGGCTCTCCGCCCCGGGGGCCCGACCCAGGCGTGCTGGGGCCGCAGGCCCCTCCAGCCCCGGCCCCAACCCCCCAAACCGGGCGCCCCTGCTGGGATCCCCCTCCCCAAACCCGGGGGTCGGGTCCCCCTCCATCTCGGACAAGTTCTCGGCCTTCCGGACCCAGTGGGGGAGCCGGAGGCCGAGGCGAAGGGACCAGCCGCCGCCGATCCCCTTCCGACGAGCAAACCAGCCGAATCCCGCCAGCGAGAGCAACTGGGGACTGCTGGGTATCACTTGGAGGGCTGGCCTGGGACCGGCCGCTCTCTAGACGCGCCTTTCCCCCCATCCGAATCCTCCAGACTCTGCACGGGGGCCGATGGCTGAGTTTTGACATTTCGGATGGGGGCAAGGGGCATCTGGGGAGCGGCCAGTCCCAGGCCCCTATTGTTATGCGCCGGTCCTCTCCCTCCCCCCACCCCCAGTCCCCCAAACCGCAGGATCGGCTGGGGGACCCAGGATCAGGAAACGGCTGCCGATTGACCGAGGAGGTCCGCGGGGGAGGGAAACCAAACCCAAAGAGGGGACGGAACGGCGCGAAACCAAAGCCGGAGCGGCCCGGGGCGGGGAGGGTTCGGGTTCGGATCCCGCGGAGGTGTGGAAAGGAAGGGAAAGGGGGCGAAGAAGGACGCCCCGACTGCGCCTTCGCCTCTGGAAGGCTGGCGAGGGGGAGGTCGCGGCGCCAACGGGGGGCCCGTCCGGATCGCCTCCGCTCCAGGGAAGCCGGAGGAGGGCCGGCTCCGGGGGGAGGAAGCAAAGTTCCCGGAGCGTTTCTCTTTCCCTCCTCGATGGTATTTGTTCCAAGGACCCCTTTCGATGCAGAGACGGTCGCGTCGGTGGGGCCTTTCCGCCTTCCGCCCGGTTATAACGATTCCGGGGGATGCGGAGGACCACGGTTTCAGCTTCTTCTGAAAAAGGGTCGGGGCGTCCGCCTTTGTCCTTGCCTTTTGTCCGGCCATGTAAATAGATATAGATATATAGATAGATATAGATATATTGATATATCTAACTATTTCTATATATCTATATATATACACAGTTATCTACCTAGATCTATATAGATGTATGGATATCTATCTATCTATCTATCTATCTATCTATCTATCTATCTATCTATCTATCTATCTATCTATCTATCTATCTATCTAGATATAGATAGATAGATACATAGATGTAGATCTATCTATCTATCATCTATCTAGAATCTAGATTCTATATCTATATAGATATAGATATCGATACAGTTATCTCAATAGATCTAGATAGATATATATGGAAATACTTAAATAAACTAAGTCAGTTTTTTAAAACTAGGGATTTGTGTGTGTGCGTGCGTGTTGTGAGGGTGTTGTGTACCTCACCAAGGTTATTCCCTTCCCAGCAATAGCTGATGAGCCGACAGCTTTCCCGGCCCCTCTGGAGAGGAGAGAAAGGGGACTCCTCGGGTGCAGGGAAAACGATCGAGGAGTTCCCAACAAAACCCGGCGGCGGGGATTAGGATGGAGAAGGGCCCTGGGTGAGGAGGGCTTTGCTCTGTGGCCGGCGCCGGGGAGGGAGCGGGGGAGAGGGGAGGGGAAGGGAAGGGCGGGTCCGGGCGTCGGGTGCGAGTCTCCGTCCGCCCCGGTTACCTGGGGCAGGGGCGACGCCTGGGGGAGCGGCCAGGTCCTTCTTCGCCCGTCTCCGCCTGCTCGGTGCGGACCGGCCCTCCTCCCCGAAACGGAACCGGAGCGTCAGGCCGGCCCGGAGCCTCCGTCCGTTCCTCGGGCGCCGGGCCCTGGGACACGGGATCGACCCCCAGGCAGAAGCCCCCACGGGTCGTTCCAGGGACATCAGCCGTGAACTTCGCCTGCGCGGCCGCGGGCCGGATTCGAACGCGCCTCCGTATCGATCGAGCCGGCGGAGAGACCCTCCCCTTCGCTGAGAGGTTGGTCGGGGCTGGGAGGTAAAGGCCGGGCTGTCTGGGGGACGTCCACAAGGGGTGGGGAGTGGAAAATACACACGAAACCAACCTCCCCCCCACTTGTATTGTTTCTTTCCCAAGCACCTGGGAGGCGCAGCGAGAGACTCTCCCCCCCCCCCATCCGCGGCGTCCGCGCTGTCCTGGGGAGCGACACGTCGCGTCTTTGGGGGCTTTTTTTCCAAACGGTCCTGATTGATGCTGGGCCGTCGGGGCGACAAATGGCTCTTCCCCCCAAAAGAAAAGGAAAACAAGAACGCCTTGAGCATATAACGAGTATGAGCAGCCAGGCGAATGCATCTTTTTAAAAGGAGCGACGCCGTTCTGAAATGGGGATTCTTCGGGGGGGGGGGGGCTTTCGGTAAACACCACCGGGGTCTCTCGCTGAGTTTGGGCCTGAGTTTGGATGGAAGAACTCCCCCCCCACTCATTCATGGGCGCAGGATCGCAAATGCGCCGGGTTCATTGGGGGAGGGGCCGTGGCTCAGTGGCAGAGCGTCTGCTTGGCATGCAGGAGGTCCCAGGTTCAATCCCATTTGTCGCCCCGACGGCCCAGCATCAATCAGGACCGTTTGGAAGAAAAGCCATCTCCAGTTAAAGGGATTAGGCAGGTAGGTGATGGGAAAGACCTCTACCTGAGACCCTGGAGAGCCGCTGCCTGTCTGAGTAGACAGTACTGGCTTTGATGGACCAAGGGTCAGATTCTGTATAAGGAAGCTTCACGTGTTGGTGTGTTCACTGGCCAGCCTCTCAGGGGAACGGGGAGAGGAGATCGCCTCCGAAAGGCCCGGCTTTCATTCGTTGCGCCCTTTTCTTTCGACACAATAAAAGTCAAATTAATTGATTCATGCCATTCATTACGGGGCTGAGCGTGAAAAGAAACGTTTCCCTTCGATTAGGGGTCTCTTGCGCTAATCTCTTGTTCCGTAGGTGTTGCCATCTGATACGGGGAGGGGGAGGGAAGGCTTTTTAAGACCAAAAAGTTTGGGAGGCACTCCCCCTTTCGCGATCGAGTGAGTCCAAAGGGCTGTTTTTTGGGGGGGGTGCGGAGGGAGAGGGGCCTGGCTTCTGGACCCTCGGTCTTGTTTTTAGGGCCGTCCGTCCATCCCTCTCCCACCGCGACGGGAAAGGTCCTATAAACGCTCCGCAGAGCGGTGGGAACGGGACGCGTGAGCTGCAGGACTTCCTTGTGTCCAGAGGTTAATGTTGGGGTGGGGGTAGGGGAGTCGTGGACGGCGGGCCGCCCTAAGAAACCGCCCAGGAGCCTCTGCACCGGGCCAGGCCCTGGGACAGAGCCGGAGCGTTAAGTCAATCCTGTTTTAAGCCTTAATTGAAGTTTGCTCTTAAAACCCACAAGTCTTCAATCATCGGCACTGGGCTTGCCAGGGATTATGGGGGGGGGGGGGCGGGGGCAGGAAAACTCTTTCGTAATGAGAAGCCAACTTTCGGGGGGTGGGGTGGGGGTGGCAGCCTTCATTTAGACGAGCTTAAGGAAGGGTGCTGTCCCCAGACCTCGCTGGGTGGGCTGGGGGGACACAGATGTTTAGCTTGAAAGTTCCTGTGTGTGGCCATTTATGCATGGGAGGTTCGGCCTTGGGTTTGCCCCTCTCTAGATGCACATGTCCCCCATCCAAATTCTCAAATCTCAACAGTAAGCCCCCATGTAGAGTTTTGAGAATCCGGATGGGGAAAACGAGCATCTAGAGAGCAGCAAACCCAAGGCAAAATCTCCCGTGCATAAGTGGCCTGTGCGTGCGTGCGTGCGTGCGTGTGTGTGTGTGTGTGTGTGTGTGTGTCAGAGAGAGAGAGGGGGGAGTGTATTATATATTTTGTATTACGCAGAAGTGTGGGCACGCACACACATACACACAAACAAAGAAACGGGAGGCGAGACAACCGCACCGTCCAGATCGATACGGAGCCTGATAGAGACATAACCGGCATTGGGGAGGGGAGCCGCGCCAGGAGGCCCGCAAACTTATGAAGGGAGCGGAGGAATTAATTACAGCTCGCTTCGGTTCTAAGGCGACCCAGCCGGTGTCTGGCCGGGAAAGCGGGTTAAAAATGAATCCGGAGACTAGGTGGGATTGGGGGGGGGGAGAGGGAGGGATCGCAGCGCCGGCCGAAGCTCCTCCGCCGGGGAATCGTGGGAAGGCGCGGGAGGCATCCGAGGGCTCCTCTTTCGTCTCCTTAACCCTATTACTTGCGCTAATGAATTGCATAAATCGCCGGCCTGACCTGGGTTACAGCCGTATGGCGGTTTGTGCTCAGGAAAGCGGGCGTTTGGAAAGCAAACCGAACAAGGGCAACCGAGGAGGGAAACACAGGCCGTTTATGCACGGGAGGTTTTGCCCTGGATTTGCCACTCTTTAGATGCACGTTTCTCCTCATCTAAATTCTCAAAAGTCAACAGTAAGCCCCCATGCAGAGTTTTGGGAATTCGGATGGAGAAATCGGGCATCTAGAGAGCGGCAAATCCAAGGCAAAACCTCCCGTGCATAAATGGCCACAAACGCAAATAGATACAGATCCTCCTTTTTGGGGGGGGGGCACTTTCACGTAGACCAGCCGGACGATGGGAAACGTCTCGTTTCTGCAGGGAAACTGACCCCTCTTTGGAAGGTCCGGCTTGGTGGGGGGCATCTGCTGACCCCTCTGGGCGGTGGGGTGAAGCCAGGCTTTCTTTCCGCCTGGATTTCTGGAGGACATGCCCGGGAGGAGGGTGTTGCGTGCGGGGCTGGGACCGTGCGGGTGGTCTCCGCAAAGCCCCGCCGGGATCCGATCGCCCCCTGCCCGGTTTCAGTCGCGGCCGCAGACGCAGCTCGGTTATTGAGCCCAACCGGGGTTTCCCGGGACCATCGGTCGACCGAAAACGAAACAGAACAAGCTTTTAATCTAAACCTGCCTTTCTTTTGGCCATTTATGCATGGAAGGTTTTGCATTGGACGTGCCACTCTTTAGATGCACCGTTTCCCCCACCCGAATTCTCAAAACTCTACACGGAGGCTTATTTTTGAGTTTTGAGAATTCGGATGGGAAAATGTGCATCCAGAGAGCAGCAAACCCAAGGCAAAACCTCCCCTGAAGAAATGGACTTTGCAAAAAAGATTTCCTTTTGTAATAGTTGTGTGAACCAAAAGTCACGCTAACCAGCCGTCGGTGAAAAAAGCAGCGTCGTGGGGGCGGGGGGAGAAATGCCCAAACCCAAAAATAGAGGGTCATGTTTCCAAAACGATACATTTATGCTGGAAATGTATAAACATCCATTCGGCAAAAGGCAACACGTTTAATTAACGATGAGAGAGCAGTTAGGGGCAGAAAGCTAGTAAAATTGTGTGATAAATTTATGGCATTGTTAGCGTGCTTTTAATTATGGCTATTATGTTAATTATTGCACATTAGCATGGAGTTATCAGCGGCATGTCAGATTTAATCAAAACGGGCCTTTCTCTCGAAAATTGTTCTTTTCATCCTCCGTCAAGAAAGGGAAGGGAGGGGTGCGTGGAGAGGGGGGGAGGGGAGGGCGCCGGAGAATCCCAGGCTGGGAGCTGTCTGGGTAGCAAAACAAATGACTTCCCTATTGAAAGAAGCCGCTGGACGTGATCCTGCGCGGACGTCTTTTTGCCGCAGATCCCCTCCAGGCGAAGGCGAGGAAAGCAAAGAGGTTTTTTTTTTTTAGGAAGTCACCCCTTTTTTTTTGCCTCTCTTCTCGCCCCCCCCCGCCGCCCCCGTTCGGAGAAGGCGCTTCATCATCCTGGATCACTCTGTCAAACAATATGTTCTTGCTCATTTTTATCTGTCCCGTTGTACAAAAGCCCCTTTCACGCTGGCACACCGCCGGCCAGGGCAACACTCGCTCCGGAGCAGAGAGAGAGAGAGAGAGAGAGAGAGAGAGAGAGAGAGAGAGAGAGAGAGAGAGAGAAAACGGTGACAGGAGAGGACAGATGGAGACGGGCAGAGAGAGGCCGAGAGGTCTGTCCGGCCCATCGCGGTCTTTCGCTTGGGAGCCCCGGCTCTTCTCCTGCCTACCCACCCTCAGCCTCTGGGAAGCAAAGCTCTTGCTTTCGTGTCGAGCCAGAGCCGGGTTCAAATCCCACCTCATTCGCTGGGTGGTCTTGAGGCAAGTCGTCCCCCTTCTCTTTCTCAGCCTAGTTGAGAGAGAGAGACAGAGAGAGAGACAGAGAAAGAGAGAGAGAGAGAGAGAGAGAGAGAGAGAGAGAGAGAGAGAGAGAGAGAGAGAAAGAGAAAATGAGAGAGAGAGAGAAAGAGAGAGAGAGAGAAAATGAGAGAAAGAGAGAGAGAGAAGGAAAGCTGGGGCTAAAGATCTTAAAAAGGAATCGATGCAGCTGCCCCGGCAGGTTTAAAGTGAGGACAGAGGGAAGACTGGGAAGTACGTGGCTCACAGAAATATTAACAAACCAACTCTCATAGGATTTCGATGGGACGTTGCTTTTCCCCAAAGTGACCTGGGGACTAAAGGGGGGGGGGGAAGCTCTTTTCCTTCCTTGAAACCCAATGTATGTGTTTCAGCACACATTCCCGCGGCCCAGGGGCCACAACCTCACAGGCCCTGAACGGATCCTTTCTGGAAGCGGCTCTTCCTTTGGGGAGGGATGAGCCACCACTGCAGTACCACCCTGGACACAGACAGGGTTCCTCCTGTGCTGCGGTGGGGGCCCGCCTTGGGCTTTCAAACTTGGCCCTCCTCCGGCGCAACGCCTGGTGGGCAAGAGGGCATCTTCGCTTCGTCCCTCTGAGCCGAAGTGTGGTTTTGCGAAAGTCTGCGCTTGGCTTGCGCCGCTCCAGAGGGCAGGGGGAGATGGGGACAAACATCCTCCCCATACAAATCCAACGCAGCCAGGGTGGTGTAGCGGTTAGAGTGCCAGCCTAGGACCGGGTTCAAATCCCCGCGCCCCCATCCTAACCTACCTCGCAGGGCTGTTGCGAGGACGAAATGGATGGGAGGGGAACGACGTTAGCTGCTTTAGGTCTCCACTGGGGAGAAAGGCGGAGAATAAACGAATAATCGTTTTCTGTTTGCAGGGCTATTTTTAAGGAGGCGCATTCAAGCATGCCAGCACGTGTAGGATAGCGTGATACAGCCCGGACACGAATCAGTGGGAAGGAATCCAGAGACGTGTAACCACAAGCAATCGACTGGTCCATTGCTACGACCTATTATTGGTTGTACTCTCCTAAGCCACCTTTTAAGGCAATCGATCGTGCCAGCTTTAGACTCTTATTGGGTTGGTTTCCCTTCCCCTCCCCCCTTGTCTCCAGCGGTCCCATCCCCCTGCTCCATGAGCTGCGGAATTATTTTGGGAGCGAACCTCGCCCGCTTGGGAAAATAAGGTCTCCTGGTGGGTTGAGACGAACACCTTGAGCCTGAACACATTCGACCGGCCCTGAGAAGTTTCGACGGCAAAGGCTCTCGAATCGACCGGAGAGCTTTAAGGATCTCCGCCTGTCCGCTAAACCTGACCCGTAAATCGGATTGAACGCGGGCACACAGCCATTTATGCATGGGAGGTTTGGGCTTCGATTTGCCCCTCTCTAGATGCGCATTTTCCCCATCCTAATTCTCAGAACTCAAAAATAAGCCCCCATGCCGACTTTTGAGAATTCAGATGGGGAAAATGTGTATCTAGAGAGCGGCAAATCCAAGGCAAAACCACCCATACAGAAATGGCCCTTGTGGAACGAATGCTTCTGCTGTATTCAGCGAGTTAGGCTTTGGGATGTTTAAAGCGTGGTCGCAGGGTGGTTTTCCTTCCCTACCCTTCCATTTCTGCACGGGAGGTTTTGCCTTGGACTTGCCGCTCTCTAGACGCACATTTTCCCCCTCTGAATTCTCAAAACTCGACATGGGGGCTTATTGTTGAGTTTTGAGATTTCGGATGGGGAAAATGTGCATCCAGAGAGCGGCAGGTCCAAGGCAAAACCTCCCGTGCAGAAATGGCCTCTTAGAGGAGAAGTGAGATTCGGACCCGAGTGAGTTGTTGTGGCTACAGAACCATCCCGTTTATTCAGCTGCCCTGAGATCAGACGCTGTAGCACGAAGGGTGTGCGTGTGAAAAGGCGCTCGGTCGTTGCAGCGTTCCCAGCGCTCGAGCGGATTATAAGCGTTGAACACGGCGACGGTAGTGGACGTTTATGCATGGGAGGTTTTGCCTTGGATTTGCCACTCTTTAGATGCACACACATAATTGCAATACTAACAGCCGTAAAACGCAGCAACTGAAAGGCGTCGGCCTTCTATGGCCCAGACACCAGCTTGCGACCACTTGGGGGGGGGGGGTTGGTTGGTGGTTCACGTTGGTTCAGCTATCCCGTCCGAATAAACTAACGGGGAAATCAGCAGAAAGGGGAGGGAGATCCCTGTTTGAAAAGTAGCACTCTCTCTAGCAAAGATGACCAAACTTGTCGGGACCCCTCGACCGAGGCGCTCCACATCCTAACACTGACATTAATTCTCTGCAACCGACAGTAACCGTTGCCTTCCTCCCGCAGGGATGAGGCCGCCTCCTACCGCCGGGATGCCCGCAGCAGCCCGAGAACTCGCTTCTGGCCCAGCATCCAAGCCATTCCTGAAAACTTTGGGGCAGGAAAAGTCAGAGGAGAGCCCTGCGGAAAAGGCGCTTGCAGATCCTGCTGGTGTTACGTTTACCGCGTCTATCCATCCCCCCCTACAAATCTCATTATTTCTTTTGCAGTGGGAGAACTTTCTTTTGACCCGGAATTCTGCCGTGCCATCCACCCAGGGCCGGTGCCAGTCATCTTTGCGCCCTAGGCAAGGCTAACTACTTCTGCCCCCCCCCCCACTGCTAACTCATTTTCAAAAACAGATGCCTTGTAGAAAAATAAAAGCACAGAACTTTTTATAAGACATGATACTTAATTATATTCCATAGCACCGTTGTGGTGCTTCTCTTTAAAAATATAAATTGTCAGTTGCATTTTCCCCCCAGAAACGAATCGGTTTAAAAGGGTGCCCCTCTGGGGTCTGCGCCCTAGGCGGCCGCCTAGTTCGCCTAATGGCAGCGCCGGCCGGGCTGATCCGCCTGGCCCGTGGTCAGCATTTCCATTCCGTTCGCTCTCCGGCCTCCGTTGACCATGGTGCAAAAGCTGTGTGCTGTTTCGTTGCATTATATCAGAAGTCGATTCATTCCCCATTTAGAATGACACTTTCTCGCGGCTTTATTTCATTTCATTTTTGGATGACGAGGATTGCCATTAGCAAAGCTTGGCCGGGTACTTTGCTTTTAAGCGCGCTTCATGCTCAGGATGTTCCGACGTCTTGTTTTGAGAGTCCACTCCATGTTACTCCTAGGGCGCTTTCACACATGCGGAATAATGCACTTTCAATCCACTTTCAATGCAAGTGGCTTTTGCCCTTTCACACAGTGAAATCCACTTGCAAAGTGCATTGAGATGGGACTGAAAGTGCATTATTCGGCATGTGTGAAAGCTGCCCTGGATCGGCTACACTTTTGTTCGCCCGGTAACATTCCCAGTCAGAGAGATAAAATGGGAGCCCCCACCCCGCGATCATGTCTATGGGAGAAATACCGCTTCTAACGCGTGTTAGTAATAACCAGAACCAGGGAGTGGTTGTAATTCCAGAATCATTCCTTTGGATTTGCCAGAGTCTGACTGGGTGCTCATGGTCTCCTTTCCTCCCTGGTTCTCTGCCTTTCCCTTCCTAGCTCCATCTGAATTTAAAAAAAAAAAAAACTATAGTTACCTTTGAATATTTTAAAAAAAATTCCCCCAAACATGGAAGGGGCCATTTTTTACGCTAAAACGGAAATATCTTGGTGCGTTTTCTCGAAGATAAAGACGAAGGAGAATGAGGGAAATAATAATAATAAAAAAAGGCCAGCTGTATATTTTCTGTCCTCTAATCTTGTTTTTTAAGGTTCTTATAATATAGACTGTCCCCCCCCCCGTTTAAAAAACAACAACAGTGAAGTGCCGTGGGATTCAAAGCGGGTCAACTCAGGTCTATTCGATGGGGACTACTCTCAGGGAGATTTTCTTAGGATTTCACTGGCATTCGATTTGGTTGAACTTTATGTAGCTTTTTTTTTTGTGGGGGGAAGGTTCTGGTTTTACCTCCGTTTTATTGCACAGTTTAGGATAAAGAATTAACTGCCAATGTGTGTAGCTTTTTTGTTTTGTTTCCTACAACTAAGTAGCTCAGCTGCATAGACCCTGAAAGGGTCACAAAGGAAAAGAATACCAAGGGACACTTTGCTTTTCAGCCCCTGCTGCGGGGATGATGCGGCGGGGCGATCTGCTGCCCGCGCACCCCCTGCCTCCAGGGCGGAGGCTGGCGACCCCTTCCGACCAGAATCGGGGCGGCTGGCTTATTCCCTTCCGAAGGGCAAAGCGGCGGTAGGGGGAGGGGGGAGAGGGCCTGGGCTCCCTCTCCCCAGTCTCTTGTCCCCCCTCCCCGCGGCCCCCTGCTTTGATGGACCCACCCAGGCGCGATGGGCACCGAAGGGGAGGGCTTTCCTGAGGCTTGGTGGAACCTGAAGTGAGTTCGGGAAGGGCCAGGACAGACCCTGGGAGAGGGAGGGCTACTGCTCCCTGGAGTCAGTCCAAAGTCGCAAGAGATGTGCCCGGAGCCCTGGGCTTTGTCCGAAGCAACCCGGTGCCTCCTTCAGAACCAGAAGCGCAGAAGCAGTGGCTGGACGGACCTCTGTTTCTTTGTTTGGTTACTTACTTACTTACCTATTAATTTCGTTTATAGGCTGCCTTTCTTGCATTAAATAGCAGATGGAAAGAAAATTTTCTTTCTTTCTTTCTTTCTTTCTTTCTTTCTTTCTTTCTTTCTTTCTTTCTTTCTTTCTTTCCTTCCTTCCTTCCTTCCTTCCTTCCTTCCTTCCTTCCTTCCTTCCTTCCTTCCTTCCTTCCTTCCTTCCTTCCTTCCTTCCTTCCTTCCTTTCTTTCTTTCTTTCTTTCTTTCTTTCTTTCTTTCTTTCTTTCTCTCTCTCTCTCTCTCTCTCTCCCTCCCTCCCTCCCCCCCCTCCCTCCCCCCTCCCCCTCTCCCCCCCTCTCTTTCTTATGCACACACAGAAAAATGTATGGATGCTGCACCTCAAGCTACCCTACTGCCCCTACCCACTCAAAAAGCCAAATGCTCAGGAAATGACACCCTGTTAGAATATGCTTCTAAGTTTTTTTCTTTCTTTCTTAGAACAGAACCAGGTTAGTTTTGGGTGGCGCTCTCTCTCTCCACAGGTACGCATGTTTTCCTATCTAGGCTGTATCCAGCACTTCCAGCTGAGGGAACCATGAAGGAGCCGCTCTCCCAGTGTTAACAATGGAACATCTCACTTGCATGCAGAGTTGAGCTGACTGCCTGGACCTCCTGAAAGGTGGCTCAGGTTCTTCTTTCCATTGCAGGGGCAACTATAACTGTCACCTTTAAATAAGACACAAATCCCTCCAGCACTGCCTTATTCTAGGCTATCTAACAATAGTCTGTGCACCCGAAAACCCTTATCGGATGGAATGCTGGAATGGAAGAATTATAATCTTCCTGTTTATCCAAGAGGGATGCAGAATGCACAGAGGTGGAATACATGGATGCCTTCAGAACTTAACTTCTCAGGATTATACATCTGGGGGGAAAGCCCCCATCCTGGCTGTTCCTTACTAAACTGCTAATCCTCCCTTTTTATAGCCATGCTCTGACGTGGGCACTCTTGTCCTTCCCGAAGGCCAAGTCTTACCACCACCAGCACCAATCCCACTTTAGGATCTTGGTTCACACCATGTTGCCTCAGGGTCTTCAAAGTCATGGAGGGAAGAGCATGACTGTGCATGACTGGTCACACAGCAGCCCAAGTCATGCTGAAATGCTGAATATTAAGTGGAGGGCACAGGGCTGCTCAAATGAATCAGACAGAGTGGAGGTGGTGACTTCTCTCTGGAAACCACTAGGAGAATAAGCAAGGCTCTTATGCCCACTTACTGGGGAGTGAGCCCCATGGGTTGTTATAAGGACAAAATGGAGAGGATGCTTTGGATCTCCATTGAGAAGAAAGGCTGGGTATAAATGAAGGAAATAACTAAATGGAATAACGCATAGTTAAACTGTGGAACTCCCTGCCCCAGGGTGTGGTGATGGCTGCCAATTTGGAAGGCTTTAAGAGGGGAGTGGATATGTTCATGGAGCAGAGGGGTATTCATGGCTGCTAGTAAAAATGGATACTAGTCATGATGCATGCCTATTGTCTCCAGGATCAGAGGAGCATGCCTATTATATTAGGTGCTTTGGAACACAGGCAGGAGAATGCTGCTGCAGTCGTCTTGTTTTTGGGCTTCCAAGAGGCACCTGGTTGGCCACTGTGTGAACAAGCTACTGGACTTGATGGGCCTTGGTCTGATCCAGCTTGGCCTTTCTTATGTTATGTTCTTAGAGTGAGATTTACTTCTGAGTAAACATGCATAGTATTGTAATGCATGCAATGCCCCGTGTAGGTTTGCTCTAATTCAAATCCCAGAGTGTGATTTTTAAATGGGGTAAAACGGGCTGGGGTCACTCTATAACACACAAATACCTTTGCAGCACCATCTGAACTCTCCTAAGCCCACTGAAGTCAATGTTTGGGACTGCACTCTTCTTCTCAAAAGTTACAAGTTTGGGACACAAATGTTGTCTTGTGTTTTTGGGAGCCCCTCTCCTGCACATCTCAGGTATTGATTGACAATACACAAGCAAGTCACTGACATGGTAAACCCACTTAGACTGCAGATAGTAACAGTTGGCATTCCATGGCTGAAAAGGGGGCGGAGATCACTAAATGAGGATGTCAGGAAGAAGGCTAATCTAAAACCTTCTCCCTTACATTTAGTTTTCTATATATAGGGAGTGTTCAGACACTCCTTGTACCATAAAATACAGGAAGAGCTTGAAGACTTCTTGTTTTCCATCCAGGCTCAGCTACTCTTACTGTGAATCAGTCATAGGAAAGATTCATAATGAGCCCAAGTGAAATTAAACAACAACAAAAAGTACTTTAGGGAGATTTTCATCTGTGAGCAAATTGCAGGTCTCATGCAAGTGATGTCATCAGAGTGGGCCCCGCGATATGGAAATATGGATTTTATGCATCTTTAATGGAGAAAAGATTATGTTAAATACCATGGATGACCAGTGGACAAATCCAAGATTTTACTTATCCCTACAGTAGATTTAATAGTGACAATCTATTGGAAGGAAAAGGAAAATGTTGACTTTGGCTGACAAGGAAAACCTGGTAGCTTTGGTAAAATGGAAGAGGGATCTTCTGATGATTGTGCCTAAATGGAACTCCTTTATGGATGCAGCAAAATCATTTCTGAATATAATGTACTATATACAAAGTAGTATGTGATAAAATATAATAAAACAAGGAAAAAGAGGATAATCTGATTTATCCATGGCCTTTAGTCCTTGGAAGACATACAGTTATGTAACCCTGAGACAGTGCTTGTTTGAGCCTGATCAGTGATTGGATGGAAAATTACTGGGAGCTCAATTTCAGCCAATCAAAGATCGCCAAAGGAAGAGTGGGATATAAACATGGACTTATGGAGAACAACATTATTTGCTTGAGTGTTCTCTGTGTATGTGTTTTGGGGAGGATATGACATGACAGCAAGCATGGTGTAGTGTCAAACTAGGATCTGGGACATCTGGATTCAGATTCTCACTCTGTCATGGAATCTTACTGTGTGAGCTTAAATCAGTCACACTCTCTCAGTCAAACCGCAGGGTTAGGACAAAATGGAAGAGGGGAGAATGAAGTGAGCTGCTTTGGATCACTGTTGGTGGGAAATGTGGGGTACAAATGAAGTAAATCTCTTCAACACATAGGGCCATTTCCCCACATTCTAAGCATCAAAACACATTTTGAAACAGTAGCTGAATAATCTTGAGCTTTGCATATTAGGTCAGTATTTTTTAAGATAATAAATGATAGGTTGGAGAGGGATGGTTGAGAAAATGTGAGGCTAAGGTAAGATTTGGGACCAACAAAACAAAGGAAGCTATACCAAACCCATAAAACAGGCTAGGAACCTAGAAGGTTGAGCCAAAATCTATCTGGGATCCACCGGTTTATTTTGCCACCCTCTCTTTGCATTCAGGCGAGAAAGAAATCTCTGAGATAAGGTAAGATTTGAACCAGAGACTTCCCTGGCTGTAACTTACGCAATAGTCTCTCTCTTACAGGTTGGTTCCAAAATATGGGCAGAGTTAACGATTAAGAGCTAATATGTATGGCATAAGCATGTGTGCGACTGATCCTTACTGCAGTTTTAAAAAATTGAGGGTGGGATTTTGAGGAAAGAGTCGACAGGGGGAGGGAATGGATACTCAGCCTTCACCTCTCAGTTCTCTGAAACTACATCTCCTAAGCATCCTTTCTCCGGAAAAATACCAGACATCTTTTAGAGGGTGTAAGTTGCAGATAGTCTTAAGCCTCAGCACATGCAATAATTATTCTCACCAAATACTCTTGGGTTTCTGGTTTGGAACTTTAGTTCCTCTTCCATCTTCACTTGCCCTTTTTCTACAGTTCTTGGGAGCAGGAGCCCGAAGTTCCAACGCAGAGAGCTTTGCCCTTTCACATGTTCCATTGTTGCCATGGGAGTCAAAGGAAGCTTTGTGTGTGTTTTTCCAAATACATTTTTTTCAGCCTGTAGCACTGACACATGGGCAACATCCTTAGTTTCTTTTATTACCCAGAACAGAACATGTGCTGAATTGCTAAGGCCATAAATAGAAAGATCCTGAGTGCACGCACGCATGCACGCACACACAGTGCTCCCAATACAATCAATATGAATTCAAGCTGTGCAAAAGTTTTGCATGCACACAACAGCTGTACCAGGGCTGTGTTTCTCTTAGGCCTTCATAGCAAAGCCTCTGAGATACAGCTTAGTGGTACATATTTTTGGCCAGAAGTAAGTCCCATTTATTTCCAAAGCTGTATGTACAGGATTGCAGTTTAAACAGACCTCTTTTATTTAAATGCAAATCCAGAGAAAGTTAAGTGGCTCTTGAAATCTATAGGATGTTGCAGCTATCAAGTGATAATTAAACTGCCTCTCCTGTTATAAGCCTATTAAAGTGGTCTGGTCCTCAGCAGAGTTTATTGATTGTCCCTTCAGTGAAGGAGCTGAGATGTACAGCAGGTTTTATTTCCTGTTGGGATGGTGATGCTACAGAATGGCCTGCTCAGCAGACCTTTTCAAGACAGGCTTTGGCTAAATTTCTGATATTTTATATTCTTAACTTAAATTGTTTTTTTTTTACTTCCTGTTTTTGTTGGAAACCTCTTGGAGTGACAGCAGTATAAAATAACTAAAATAAGGAGAAAATATCTTACATATGTTAGATGGAGATTCTATGGAGCTGCAGTATTCTGGAATAGTAATCCTAAAGCAGTTTTCAAAGGGACAGTCTTTGGTAGTTCAAATTCACAAACTGGAGGCATTGGTAGTTTTTCTTTTGGTCTGTGGGCAACTTTCAGCAGAGTACCTGCTTTCTGATTGTAGAACATTATGTTTTGTGGTCAGCTGAACTGATAGAAAAGTGAGGGTGGATGGATCTGCTTTGACTTGGGATTGGACTAAGTTACTTTGTTTGGCCATATCCATTGTCATAGGATTCAACACCATTTCTTCGGGGTGATGGGATGAACACTTAAAGCTGCTTTTTTCCGCATCAGACGCTTGGTCCATCACAGTCAGTATTGTCCACACAGACTAGCAGCAGCACTGGGGATTGAACCTGCAACCTTCTGCATGCTAAGAAGGTTCTCTATCACTGAGCCACAGCCCCTACAAATTGGGATTGGTTCTACAATACTGTATTTGGAACCAAAGAATCTCTTTATCAAGTCTTCAACTATGGGATAGATTCAAGGAAGATAAAACTAAACAGTTTCCTAGGGATACTATTATAATGCATATGGGTGTAATACTATTAGAATGCATGCATGCATGCACAAACAACACAAGTTGGAAGACCTCTCTCAAAACACGGATTTTCCCCCCTCCTTACTGAGAAAGCTCTTCTATATTGACCCAATTGCAAGCCAAGCTGAGTCAATTTCAGCTGCCATTAGCATGGACAGCTCATGTGGGTGGGGCATATGTAGGTGAGCACCAGAAGTTTTACTTTTATGCACGCATGCCTGGGATAAGCACAAAGTTGAGGCTCTGAGCCAGCGAGGGGTTGGAATAGGCCCAGGTCTGAATCCCCATACAGCCATGGAAGCTCACTGGGTGACCTTGGGCCAGTCACACATACTTAGCCTAACCTACCTCACATGGTTGTTGTGAGGATAAAACGGATGTGCAGAGAATGATGTAAGACTGTTGGGGGTCCCCACTGGGTAGAAAGATGGGGTATAATTGAAGTATGTAAATAAATAAATCTTGCATCCTGTTTCCCCATGCAATGAAACATTAGAAAACACGTTTTTGGAGTTGTCTTCAGATACAACATCTTCAGTCTCTTCAATAGTAGTCCACCCGCCATTATGTCATCCTATTGAAGTAATACTCCTTTTGATATTAATAGATATAGACTGGCCTCCTGAGTGGATTGCAGGGGTGTGGACAGCATTTAGAAATTATACGAAGGTAGAAAACCTTGACTTAGGACTTGGTTCAGGGGCCCTATGGTTGAGACAGGATACTGTCACAGAAAAATAATGCTGCCTTTTCTAGAAGCAAAAAGAAGAATTAGAGTTGGTTTTTATATGCCGACTTTCTCTACCACTTAAAGAAGAATCAAACTGGCTTACAATTACCTTCCGTTTCCCTCCCCAGAACAGATACCCTGTGAGGTAGGTGGGGCGGAGGGAGCTCTAAGAGAGCTGTGACTAGCCCAAGATCACCCAGCTTGAGTCATGTGTAGGAGTGGGGAAACCAACCCAGTTCACCAGATTAGTGTCTGCCACTCACGTGGAGGAGTGAGGAATCAAACTTGGTTCTCTAGATCAGAGCCCACCACTCCAAACCACCGCTTTTAACCACTATACCATGCTGGAATAGATACTGTCCAAATAAACCACCCAGTTTTTCAAACTTCAGAAAGTTCCTTCAAGGGATCAATATATGCACCAATCTGAATACATGATGAAAAGCAGAAGACAGATACTGTTTTTAAATCCATAATATAGCTCATTCAAATAATTATCGTTATTATAATGCTTATTATGTATAATTTTTTTCTGAATCTTTTCCTTGAAATTTAATAAAAATGTAAAAAAATAATTCAGATGTTATTTTAATCGCACCGCTATAATGATACACAGCAAAATAATCTTACAAGGGCTGTGATGCCAACTCTTTATCGCCCCTTCTTCTGTTATTTTAACAACCATATAACACACAGAAAAGTGATGCTTTTCCTGACATGGAGATGGGATGGGAGAACCATTCTAAGAATTTTGGTCATGTTATTTTAAGGGACCTGGTAAGGGACCTGAAGGTAAAGCAAAACACTCAGACAATATCTATAATGACCAGAGGAAACAGGCACCTTGCCGAGATTGTGTTGGGTGTTATAATTTCTACCACCCTTGGAAATAGGATAGCTGTGGTTATCACACAGCATCCTTCTTGCGCAGCGAACATTCCTCACGGTTGTGACATAATACAGTTTTTAACATGATGAGCAATATAACACAGACTACCATGGCGGAAAAAAAAATGTGAGCAGAGTCCAGTTCAAAATTGTTTCAGCATGATGTAAATGGGAAGCTGGAAATCCTTTTATAATAAACGGCCCTTCATAATGAAACTGCTATATGGGGGAAAACACACACACAAGTATCCTAGCTTATCTAGACTTAAGTAATCAAATTAAATATAGATTCATCATGTCAATAGAGTATGATTTATGTCTGTTTGCCTATAATTGACTTGTATGTAGAAGTGCTAGGCAATTGGTCTGAGTGTGAACTCTGTTTTATTTCTCACCTGCTCATGAGACATTATAGGCCGGTCTCTGGGGGCCTTTTCGCTCTGATCACTTTTCAACAGCAGTTTCTCTGTGGCTCTTGTTCAAGGGAGTCACTGGTTCTCGCAGCAAGCAGCTTATTGATGCAAGAGGATTCTAGGGTCTTTGAGTTTGCTTCGGCTTATTTTTGTTTTCAGGAAAACACAACCACACACACAATTTCCAGATCAACTGAAGTTTCTCATGCGTATTTTATTTCATGTCTTCACACTTTAAAGACAAAAAATATTTTCACCACATGCATGCCCAGATTAGATTTTTTCTTTCCACTCTTTTATTTTGTTTCATTCTTCATTCAGCTGTGGAAAGACTTTTTTCCTTTGAAGTGTTAAGGAACAAAATATAGTGGTTACTAAATTGAGGAAATAATGGAAACATAGGACTCATTCATACATGTATAACTTCAAGAACTACGGTTGCCAGCCTCCAGGTAGTCTCAACAAACACAGTACCTGAGGGCAGCTTGCCCGTTTACATGTATTTTGCTTTGGGTGTACTTACCTTGTGTTGAATTGATTATATGCATGAAGTAATGCTTTTTCTTTTTTGTTCATAATTGTATTATACTGCCAAGTTCTTCAGCAACTGTTTTCATTAATAATTAATACAATATTGACATTATTCTGAGCCCTAGTGCTGCTGTTTTCACAGCCTCCAGGTAGTAGCTGGAGATCTCCTGCTATTATAACTGATATTATAACTGATAGAAATCAGTTCACCTGGAGAAAATGGCCGCTTTGGCAATTGAACTCTATGGCATTGAAGTCCCTCCCCTCCTCAAACCCCACCCTTTTCAGGCTCCACTCCAAAAACTTCCCACTGGTGGCTAAGAGGGACCTGGCAACCCTATCAAGAACAATGCGTGTGTGTATGTATATGGATGGAATGGACACACTTTAGGGAGGGTTGGAGATTCCAGATTTGTTATCCCCTTTCAGTGCTATGGATCTTTCCTGCTTCTCCTTTTCTTTTGAAGCCTTTTGCACCACCTGAAAAGCTGTTCCTGAGGATCGGGGAACTCTTGGGAACAGCCTGGTATTCAGCATAGGGGACTGCAGCTGGAGATGGCAGTCTAGAAACCACAGAGCAAAATGACTACTGCTTCAATAAAACCTACTTTGGATCCAGCAACATAAATATAACTTGCTATCATTGTAAATGCAGTGCTTTTCAGTGGAATAACTTCATGCATTCGGCAGCCAACCATCAAGTCTACAGCCATCAAGCAGACGTGACCATACTATCAGGGTTACAATAAAATCAACACTGAGAAAAAAATAATGAGCATATAAATAAACTAGCAACATAATACCAAACAGACCCTGAGATACCAAGTTCAATATAGGCATGTTTTCTTACATCCATATGACTTGGACCTGTTGAAATTTATGACATAAGCCTGGAACACTGATTAACTTCAAGAAAAGTCCTGATGAAACAAAACTTTTAAGCAATTTTATGAAAACTAAAAGGGATGGAGTCTGTCATGGGGAAGAGCGTTCCATAAACTCAGAGCTACCATCAAGGCAGCCTTGTCGTGAGTCACTGCCTGTTAAGCTTCTGAAGGGATGGACAACCATGGTCCAGTTGCATGGTGGGGAACCCACAACTTGCAAGGGGCAGTCTTTTCTCCCCGTATTCCATTCCCGTGCTAATTTTGCTTTCCCTTTTCCTGGCAACCCCAATATCCTCAGCTTTCCCTGATTCCTTCTCATTCACCAACAACCTACCCTTTATGTTCAGCTATACTTAATATTTATTTATTTCATTTATACCCCACCGTTCTCTACAATGAGGACCCAAAGCAGCTTACCTCATTCTGCTCTCTTCCTAGGGTTGCCAGGTCCCTCTTCGCAGATTTTGGGGGCAGAGCCTGAAGAGGGCAGGGTGTGGGGAGGGGAGGGACTTCAATGCCATAGAGTTCAATTGCCAAAGCGGCCATTTTTCTCCAGGAGAACTGATCTCTATCGGCTGGAGATCAGTTGAATTAGCAGGAGATCTCCTGCTACTACCTGGCAGTTGGCAACCCTATCTCTTCCATTTCATTATCACAACAACCCTCTAAGGTAAGTCAGGTTGAGACTGTGTAACTGGCCCAAGGTCTTCCAGTTAGCTACCTTGGCAGAGTGATGATTCAAACTGGGGACTCCCAGATCCTAGTCTGGAACTCTAACTACTACACAGATTGGCTTTCTTGGAGTGGCTGCTGTTGAACAGTAGCAAGAAGCCAGGCTTGGGTGAGTTTTAGGGTTGCCAGGCTGTAGCTGGCAATTCCCAGGAGAATTAAAGGAGCAGGGACCGGTGCACTGGCATTGCTCTGGCATGCTGATGTCTCTTCCAGTGAAAACTAGAAGTGACATCAGGGGATGCTCAAGGATTTATAAAAACACTATGGTAAAACCATAGAGTTTTTGCAAATCCTACTACATTCCCTGATGTTGCTTCTAGATTTTGCCAGAAGTAATATCAGCACTCTGGCACAATGCTGGAATATCCCCCCAAATTTTCCCATCATTTCTTGGGCAAGATACTGGGTTACCTGGAGGTCCTGCTATAAAGGGAGACCTGGCAACCCTAATGAATCATGTAAGTCAGTTGGTAGCAAATCAGCTGGTGGTTTCTGTTGGGCCTGGTCCCAGGAGGTCCTTCCTCAAAGGACAAAACAACCCTGGAAAGGCCCCTGTCGCTTGCCCTGCTTTTTTATGACAGAAACCAAGACCTGACGCTGGCAATACTGTTGTGGCTGCCCAGCAACAACCAATGAGGGCATTCATTTCTTTATTTACAGGTGCCACTTCTATTATTTGGGGGGCTTTTAATCCACAGTATGTATGTATGTGTGTGTGCGTGTGCGTGTGTCTGTCTGTTCCAGATTTTTCTGCAAACTTGGGCCATTTTCAGGTTTCTAAAAAAGATCTGTCTAGAGAGCCAGCATGGCTTAGTGGTTAAGAGTGGTGGTTTGGAGTGGTGGAGTCTGATCTGGAGAACTGGGTTTGATTCTCCACTCCTCCACCTGAGCGGCAGAGGCTAATCTGGTGAACTGGATTTGTTTCCTCACTCCTACACATGAAGCCAGATGGATGACCTTGGGCTAGTCACACCCTCTCAGTCCCACCTACCTCACAGGGTATGTGTTGCGTGGAGGGGAAAGGAAGGTGATTGTAAGCGGGTTTGATTCTTCCTTAAGTGGTAGAGAAAGTTGGTATATAAAAACCAACTCTCCTCCTCCTCCTCCTCCTCCTTCTTTTTTCATGGCTGCAATCTCTGTTGGGTCATGTTAAGAATTAGATATACCTATCCCAGCAGAAGTTGACATTTACACCCCAACCTTCCTCCAAGTTGCTAAGGATGGCCAACATGGGTTGCTTTTATCATCACCCTGTGAGGTAAACTGAAGACGAGTAAAGGGCAATTGTTAAGAATCCACTGAAATTAAAGGATGTAATTCTGGTTAGGAGTGCACCGTAAGAAGTCTAAAGTTACCCAATGAGTTTCTTTGTAGGGATTTGATCCTGGCTCTCCCTGGTCCAAGACTCTTGGCAGTTCTTATACAAAAGGCTGATTTTGCTATCCTTAAATGAACTAAAACTCCTGGATCTGTTTAATATCTGGGATGTGGGTATGTATCATTCTGCAGGCTTGCATACTGTATTTATTCATTTTTCATTACTCCTGGTGAAGTTTACATGCAGATTTGACTTTAATGGAATGAAAAACTCTATTGTGCACTTGTATTTATCTCTTTCCCAATTTGCCACTCTTTCCCAACCTGCCACAAGCTTCTTTGCCTCTAATGATACACGTGTGATATTTGGATTAATAATCTCTAATTTCTGACAAGGGTAACTGTCACCTTTCCCCTCTCATTCGAGGCTTTTATTTTTCAAGCACCACAGCTGACCCCTGAACTCAATTTGCACTTGCCTATTGATGCATAAATATCTATAATATCACAGTAAATTAAATTCCATCTTAAAGGGTTTCTATTTAACACTCTGTCAGAACTTTCACAGTATTTGATTTCTGGTTTCCTCTGTCCATTGACAGGTTTATCTCAATGTGGTGTGATTAATGGAACTTTATATTTAGGGAAAGCATACCTATCATTACCCTAATCTCTTAATGCTTGCTTAGGCAACAATGTCTTCTGCCAGCAGGGCTCCAAAAACTTCCAGCCTCTTTAGTTCTAGTAGAACAAGCAGGAAAGATTAGGAGGCTCACCGAATGTGTAGTATTGTAATGCACAGTGATCTGATGGCTTGCTAAATTATACATCTTTCCACTTAAATGGATCCGGCAAAGCACATTGAAGGTGTTTGTGGGTTTAAAGGCATCTTTCCTTTCAGAAGTGTAACCACCAGGATGTTGGAGGGGGACGGGTCTTTCTCAGGTTTTAATGAGGCTCTTCTCAAAAGTTTACAGAGCAAGACCCCCGCTCGGCTCTTAATGGATCCTCTGATCCTATGTGCATTTATTTACACACGCAAAAGTCCCACTTAGTTTAATGGGGATTACCCATGTCCTTGTTTTATATAACCAGTATAGAATAATGATCCGTTTTTTGGGGGTGGGGGTGGGGGAGAATTAGACAGCTGTGATGATTAAAGTACAGGATTAGAACCAACATGAGGTGGGTTCAAATTCTTACTCCACCATGAAAGTCACTAGGTAAATTTGGGCCAGTCACTCTGTTATATCTTTTGGATTCAAGCACCACAAGAAAATGGATGCAATAACTGCTGTTGGAGGAGAAGGCCCAGCAAATGCTAGGGAGAATCTAAACTGTTATCCATAGATTAACAGAGGGGCATTTAATGTAGTGGTGAGGGAAAGTGCCATGAAGTGGCAGCCAACTTATGTCAAGGCAAGGCAAGAGATGTTCAGAGGTGGTTTACCGTCGCCTGCCTCTGTGTAGTGATGCTGGTATTCCTTGGTGGTCTCTCATGAGCCCTTAACTAAATGCAGCTCCCTGTTAAACACCGTTTCTCCAACAAGAAGTTATGGACGTTTTAATTAGAATCTAAAATGACTGTATAATAGAACCTAATCTAATGTAACATCCTAAGTGGCTAGGACAAATATATGATCTCCACTATAATATTTATTACATATGTCATGTATTTCTACAGGTTAGCGTGGTGTTCAAACACAAGACCGCACATGCTTTTGTGAGCATGCACATGCTATAAAATTATGCAAATGTGCTGTGAATGGACATTTACAGTCAATAAAGGCAGTGCACTTCAATAGTAAGGCCATACTATACCTGCTGTTATGCTCCTAGGTACAAAAACAAAAGAAGGACTCTTTTGTTCCTGAAATCCTTGTTGTAAATTATTACAATTCTCCAGCACGTTTCAGACTTTTGTGTTATTTCACACCCTGCTTTTTAACCTTCAACAACAAATATTGTCGTATCATGAAGACAGCAAATCCAAACAATTGCATATGTAGTCCAAAGGCATATCCGAGAAAATCAATATTTGACATCTTTGCAACTCCTTCCTCTGAACAGCGTTCAATAGCTCTTATTCATTATACACTGATATCTCTTTCAGATTTGCCTTTGTCACTGGAAACCCATTTTTTTTCTCCTTTGACTTCCACATAACTTCTTTGCCCTGTACTTTTACAGATGCCTTCTGGCTATAAATACTAATGAAATCTCTTTGCTTAATTCAATTTTGCTGGTACACTTACAGTTATGACCTAACTTTCCCACGAGAGAGACTGATTGAACATTCCAATACCTTATGGATGGGAGCAAACATTCTGCAGATCTGGACCGATAATTTCCATAATTATAGAATTCACAGCCTAATGACCTTAAAAAACAATAAAAAGATCTCTTGTTAATTCCATTTCTGTTACTGACATTCAAGATATTTCATTTTTCACAGGACAACAAATTTACTTTTTATTTTCAAAAGAGCACTCTATCCTTTTACCCTAGATTAAATTTTCTGAATGTTGAAGGATTTCATTGAATATTTAGCATTTCTTTGTCTTTTAAAAGTTAGAATATTTATGATCCTTAGAATGCTTTTGACTGATTTATAGTGATCAATTATAAGACTGCGTTTTCAAATAGCCACTTTAAAAATGAAGAATAGAATAATTAAAAAGATCAGAAGTCCTCCCTTGCATATAATTATTTCATTATATCATTACAGAGCAGAAATTGTTTTTGCTGACTGTGAACTATTTTAATTGAGCAAAATCTGTAGTAATGTACAGTAGCAAGCAGTTCTTCCCGAGAATTAAGGACACTAATTGCTTAAATTTTTATGCAGCACAGTCATCCACATTGTATATAAACCTAATGACTAGGTTCCTTTTCTGTACTATAGGCAGACTCAAAGCATAACCTTGCAGTACAGTTAAATTATTTCTTGAACAGGTTTACTGCTTTATTAAACATTCGTTTGGGTGACAATTCACAATGTGTTCACCACAGAGAGCACTGCCTGTGATCTATGACTGCCACTCAAGCACAACCCCCCCCCCTCTGTGCTACATTTAATGTAATTATGAGGCTTCCAAATTATAAACAGTCATTGAGGATGGGGCATTGGCAAAGAAGAAGAGTTGGTTTTTATATGCTGATTTTCTCTACCACTTAAGGGAGACTCAAACCGACTTACAATCACCTTCCCTTCCCCTCCCCACAACAGACACCCTGTGAGGTAGGTGAGGCTGAGAGAGCTATAACAGAGCTGTAACTTGCCCAAACTGGCTTTGCGTGTAGGAGTGGGGAAACAAATCCAGTTCACCAGATTAGCCTCCGCCGCTCGAAACCACCGCTCTTAACCACTGCACCATGCTTGCTCTCATGGAAGAGAAGCATCCTTTGACTTCACTGGCATCTATCTAGCCTAACATTGGCACAGCTACCTAGGTGATCAGCAGCCTTTGCAAGACCAAGGTTAAAACTGTAAGAGGAAGGAAGGCCATATTCACACGCCAGACCAGTAACATCAAAGGACTGGCACTGATAATAACGCCAAGGTCAAACGACCAATTGTTGGACAAGTCTGAGATGTAGGTAAGCAGGGCTGCAGAATGTCCAGCTATAGTGTGAGGATACCAAATGATACGGTAGTAATGGAAGCCAGACCTCCACAATTTTTACTTGGTTGAGGCTGCAATGGTACAATACACTCCCTGTTACCTAACTAAAAAATGTCTGTATTACTTCACTGCCAAAGGAGCCTCTATAGAGTCTTGGGCAGAATTTGAGCTATATGATAGGACTGGAGACAGACAATGAGCCTGGACCTTTGTACCACCAAAAGTGAGGTGTTGGTGCTTCCACAGCAGCAGATGAATTCACTTGATGACTGATTTCTGGGCAATGAGCTATATTTAGGGTACAGTTGGGGACTCGGTCATATTTCATTTCTGTTTTGTCTATGACCTGGAACAAATTCATATTTTCCAGATGTGCCCCAGATAGGGTTGCCAGCCTCCAGGTTGTAGCTGGAGATCTCATGCTATTATAACTGATCTCCAGCCAATAGAGATCAGTTCACCTGGAGAAAATGGCCACTTTGGCAATTGGACTCTATGGCATTGAAATTCCTCCCCTCCCCAAACCCTGCCCTTCACAGGCTCCACCCCAAAAACCTCCCACCAATGGTGAAGAGGGACCTGGCAACCCTAGTCCCAGAATTGTGGACTGGATGGGATTTGTTTCTTAATAAACAATGTCTTTGTGCCTGCACACCCATTTACTATTCGGTGTGTGAAATAATATAGGCATGAGAGAACCTTGATATTGGGTTGTGAAGAAGTTTAATTTCTGTTGAAGAGATGGTTGGGTGTAAGGGTATGATACATATTCACTGTGGTAAGAGAAAAAGAAAAGAACTTTCATCATTGTCATTCTGTTTGCATAGCTGGATCAGGCCCTAGACATTATAATACAAAAGATAGGACACAACAGAAACTTGGCTTGCTCTCAGACTAAAGATATGAGGAAATGGCTCCCATAACAATGTGAAAGAAATCACATGTGGCAATAATCTCTCATAATGTTCCATAACATCCTAAGCCTGTATTGTTCTATAATGTCCTAATCAAAACCTATTCAAATTAGGAGTCAGGTTATGAAACCTTCGTTTGTGCTGTCATGGGAAAAAGTTTGTGACTCCTAATCAGAAGTATAGGCTAGCAAGCTTTTGTGATCATTTTGGTCCATCTTTTCTGTTTGTTCATCTGATGCTTCAGGAGTCATGAACACTTCGGAGTTTAAATCTCTCACTCCTCACTGTTGAAGAAGACAAGACCTGTGGAAGACTCAGTTTGTTGCTGTGAACACTGATATATTTGTGAGCTGTTCTAAATAAATCTAGTTCTTGATTTAAAAGAATGCAACTGTGTTTGTGTGAGTTACTATTTTTCTTCTCACCCTTAACTTGCAAACAGGAAGATCATGAGTAAGACATCCTCAAAGAAAGTTTGTCCGGAACTGGTTTCTAGAACAGTTATTCAAAATCTTGCATCTCTTAATGGGGTCAATATTTTTGTATGGAGACATTAGGAAGTGGAACATATACCATGATGACAGAGTAGATCGAGAAGTTATGACAAAAATTGGTCTAGCTGTATCCTAACTACCCATTGGTTATATTAGATAATTTGTACTGAAACTGAGCATGAAATGTTGTGGCATTTAGGTGGTCCTTAGCCTTAGACAAGCCATTGTTCTCATCCTCAGCCAGTAGCAAACCAAGAGGCCCTGGAAAATGGTGATGTTCCCATGCGCCACTGTATCTTCCTTACTGATTGGAGGGCCGAACAGCTGGTTGGAGAGAAAGAAGGAGCCACCATGCTCTTCATCACTGGCTACATTGTGCAGAATTGTGTACCAGAGTTCTAATGTCTTTAAGAAAAAAGAAAATTAGCATTGAGAGAGGGTCTGGAATTGAAGGAATGTCAGGGGAGAGGTCAGGGGAGGGTTGCTTTAGCTCACCCATTGCCTGTCTCCTCAGACATTTCCACAGCCACTTCTCATCCTTGAGATTCCACACAAAAGTCCCCTTGCAAACATGGGTTTGGATTCCCACAGAAGGAAAGTCAGCTACCAAGTAGTGTTTCAAAACATTCAAAACATACATACCAGAATATTCCCGAAGCGCATATGGCAGGCTTTTTCTTCTCTGTCCCCTGTAAACTGAAAACTGTGTTACCCTGGAGTATAGCAAGGTAAGTTCTGGGTTTTCCACATCTCTTTCTTGGCACTTAACGCCACTGGCTGCCAAATGTCTGAGTGTTCTTTTCTCTGAAATGCATTTTACTTTATTAGTCTTGGAATCCTGAAGGCATCTGGGTTCTTAGCCCTTCTCCAGTCTGATCTTTTGCAGGACTGACCCCAGGCAGACAATCCAGTCTTTTGAAAACTTTTGGGCAGTTCTGCCTTCATGAACGCTGCCAGTGTTTCAGCTGTGCCCAGGATCATCTGTACCAGGCCTATTTCCTTGCAAGCTGTCAATCCTGAGACAGCTGTGATCAGAGTTTTGATTACGTTTTAGCTGCCATCTGTGTTCTCTGGGCATGCCCAAAGCTTCTCACCCCCAATGCCTTCAAAGACAAGGAAGGTTATTGATCTCTAGTTTGTTTTCTGCATTAGTGTTCTATCCTTGTTGGCTGGTAATTTTATCCCATTGTGAAGACTAACTTCAAATTTTTATTGTAATATAAACAATTGCAATAATTATTTGTATTATTATGTCATTTGGTACTTCCATTGGTAAAGCATTTGCAATCTTTATTTTGATCATACAGCAGTCCTTTGAGATATGTCTTTAGGGTGTATCTACCACCTTGCTTTTACTGCACCATCTTATATAGGGTTGGTAACCTCCAGGTACTAGCTGGAGATCTTCTGCTATTACAACTCAACAGAGATCAGATCACCAGGAGAAAATGGCTGCTTTGGGAATTGGACTCTATGGCATTGAAGTCCCCCCCTCTCCAAACCCTCCCCTCCTCAGGCTCCACCCCAAAAAACTCCCACCAGTGGCAAAGAGGGACCTGGCAATCCTAGTCTTATACCTTGTGATCCACTTTGTGTGTTGCTTACAGTTTGTTGTTTGTATTGTTCTCTAATTCTGTAATCTTAATCCTATTGCATTGTTCATTGGTTGTTTTATCCTTTCTGATTGCACTGCCTTATCCTGTAATCTGCCTTGAGTCTCAGCAAGAAAGGCAGACCATGTACAAACAAACAAACAAACAAACAAACAATGAGCATTATACAGAAGGGACATGAGAAGAGCACTTCCACAGCTGAAACAAAAACTTAATCAGGGATCGAGATTCAACACTCCTTGGTCTGTTTTAGCTTGAAAATTTTTAGGATAGTTGAACTAAAGGACTTGAAGATCATTTTGTCTAAAGCCCTGGTCTGCCATTCTGGAATAGTATTTGATTCCATTCTTCAATGAAGAACATCCTCTCATGTGAAAATATGCTAATTGATTGATTGACCGGACTCACCCCTACAAAAGACTTCAAATGAGTACATCAACATCTATTTTGAAGAAAGACATTTCACAATGTTTGAATCAGTTCTTCAGGATCTTCTCTTGCACTTTTTCCATTGAAATGAATGTATTCCGGCTGATGAAGCTTGAACAGGGGAACTTCTCTGTGGATTGCGACAGTAAACTTTAATGGACTCTGCTTATATATTTAAGGAGATAGAGCAATGAAGACATAGGCAGGCATACAGTAATGCTGATAACATTATCTGTGTGCTTCCCAAACAGCATTCCTTGTAAGTAGGACCAATCAAAATTGCACAAAACAGCAAATAAACTACTTAATTTCAGAGAACCCTTCATCAAGCTGGATACTCAGTAAAAAAGGGGGGGGTGAGAAAAAAGTTATTGCAGGGTGTAAAGGAGGCATCCCTAGTCTGCCATTTCTAGAATCTTGAAACAGTACACCTGCTGTGCTTTTAGAGTTGCCAACCTCCAGGTACTAGCTGGAGATCTCCTGCTATTACAACTGATCTCTAGTCAATAGAGATCAGTTCACCTGGAGAAAATGGCCGCTTTGGCAATTGGACTCTATGGCATTGAAGTCCCTCCCCAAACCCCACCTTCATCAGGATCCACCTCAAAAACCTCCTGCCGGTGGCGAAGACAGACCTGGCAACCCTATGTGCTTTAGACATCATTGGATTACATGGCAAAACTGGTTACAAGATGCACCAAATGTTACTGAGACAGAATCAAGCAAAATTAAACACTCTCCCTTTGAGAATTAGCCACAATTAATCAATTTTTCCAAAGACCAATCAGAACACAAAGGTCTGTTGCAAGGCATAGAGGAGAACAAAATGTTCAAAATAATGTTTCAGGAAGGAATTCATGTAGAGGAGGCAAAGCTGAGGAGCAATGGGTCAGTTCAGGAGGTGACATTTATTAGGGATTTATTAGGGAGCTTTTCCTACACAGATGGTCTTTTTGTCTTAAATATTTGTGTACATTGGTTTCTCCCCCCCCTTTTACCCCTGTTCTACAATCTCAGCACAACTGCATTGTTTTATTTTACTAGGAATCTTTGCTGTTAGATTCAAATGTTATCTGATCTCATTATCAGATTACTAATCTATTGATGTTATCATATTTTGTAATCCACTTACTGCTTGACTGAAAAGTTTTTATCATACTTGTAATCCACTTTAAATCCTAGTGAGGAGGTGAGGAAGGTGGACTATACACAAAAATAACAACTGCAACAAAATTGGAGATTATTTTAAGTGATGCATTAGGTAAAGCGTCAATGGAAGCCAAATTGGATAATATTGAAGGGAAGAATCCCCCCCAATAAACAAAGTCCCAATTAAAGTATTTGTCTGTGTGATGGCTTAATTTGGTGCTTCCTAAAATAGACAAAGATAGCTGTGTTGATCCATAGAAAGTCCAAAATTAACAGTTCTATAATACCTTTTCATTAGGATCAACCATCATTTAACAAAACAGTGAGAAAACTTCCAAGTTTCCCAGATACAGTTTGATGCCTATTTACTCTTTGCCTAGTGCATCACCAAAATGTTGCCTGCCTACAAGGGATTTGTGTATTCCTATTAGCCCTAAGGAATATCTGATCAACCATTAGCTTAATTTTTTCCCCAAAAGGGGATCCTCCCTCACCTTTATTTCTCTTGACTCAGCAGCTTTTGGTACATTTTGAAACTGTTTTGCACTCAGTGCCTTGTAATGCAAACAAGCCTGTAGAATATCCTGGATTCCATTTTAAGACTAAACAAACTGCAGATTAGACTCCTCCTTCACGTTCTGAAAAATCTTCTTTCTTTCTTTTGCTTTTGTCTGGGGAACTGGAAAGTTTATCTCATTGTTTTGTGATATGTTGGTTGATTCTAATCTGGAGGTGTTACTGCACTGTTGTTTTTGGAATTTTTCTACGGATCATCATGGCTACCTGCAGTCTTTTTCTATCATTAGCATGAGCAAGCCTGTGTGGGGTTCTGCTATTCAACTCTGGCAGCTAACTAGTTCCTGACTAAGTTTCAGTGATGTGTGAAAAGAGTACTCCATTAGCGGATCTTTCAAAGGTGTCAATGCAGGATACATTGCTTTGGGGCTCCGGCTTGGATTATGTTGAATGCAAATGGCTTTCTTCAACCTTGTGAATGGGGATTTCAGGAAGTGTGTCCTTTTCCGCAACCCAGTTGGCCAAGCTTATTATGTGGAAGAACAGAAGTGCTCCGACACTGGAAGAAAGAAGTAGAGTTTGTTTAAATTAAATTAAGCATATGCATACATACCTGGATATACATAAATCCAACACAAAAATATTATTTAGGTTATATTGCCTGATTGTTCCAGATATTATTTCAGTATACCTCAGATTCTACACTGTATTTGACAAAGCCTCTTGTTCTGTTTGCAAACCACCTGTGAAGGTCACTATAATTCCTTGTTTTATATATGGAAATGTATGGGTGAAGAATACTTCCTGCCCTGACTATCCGTGACTCAGCCACAATTTTGACCATATGTTTCACATTCACCTTGTTCAGGAACATTGTGTGAAGTAACTAATTAGCACTTCTAAGATGTTTATCTGTCTGAAGAGAAATAAATTCCACCTTAGTAAAGAGAGTCTAAATTATGATGCCAATAGCTGTTCAGGTTTGATCAGAGAATGATTAATTCCACCCTGACAACTAAACTGGATGACCCTCACAATGATGTGAAGGGAATGCCTCTTATCCACTGTCCAACTTATCCAATTTGCCTTCTAAATCCCTTTGAGAGCTCACTTTAGTTCAAAGCCTTCTTCTTTTTATTATTTCATTGTTCAGTATTTTAAAGCCAGGCAATCGGTCTGTCTCTTCATCTGTTTATCTGTCCATCACATTTTTATCCCACCTTCTCTCCTTACATGTATGAAGTATTGTGAACATAGTACTGCATCCCAAGGGATAAACTGCAGATGAGTTATTGCATTTAAAAACTTTTAAAATATTGACAGACCCTGCCATTTACTATAACCCTTCTACTGAGTACAAGGAAACTAAGGAGTACAAGGAAACTAAGCATAATAGAGTAAACAGGATTAGTAAGGTGTTCAGGTTTTTTTTCTGCTTCCACACTGTGAGGAAAGCTTGGATACTGTATTTAAAGCCTGAGTGAGGCTGGGGGCACAAGCCGAAGTCGGGCTCAGGGCAGCTGATAATAATATATATATAGATAAATACAATTTTAAAAACATAATTAAAACCATAGAATGTAAACTAACAAACTCCATGCAGGTGGCAACTTGACTATGTTGTTACTTTTTAGGGAGAAGACATTCCAGTAAGGTGGAGGTGGACTAAAGATTAGTGATCTCAACCCAGGTGAAATCCGTGATACTTTATTTCCTATTATATACTTGTTCTTCTGTGCAACCTGCTTTAAACAATCACCTTCAAATCACTTGTATTTGGTGCACAGTAATTCCAAGATGCTTGACAATATCTATGCATATGCTCAGGACTTATATTCTCATCCTCATAGTGGCAAAAAACCTACAACACACAAAACAAATGGTCAGGATTTTAGCTGGCGCAAAAGTATGTGTTTGTAGCCAAAATTTGGAAGGTCTCCCTTCCATGATTATTTCTAAGGCATAAGCAACAACCACAAACAGAAAGCTAAACAGAGGATTGGAATATGGGTAGAAAGGATGGGAGACAAAAGGCAGCATGTTCCAGCAGAATGGGCCAACTAGAGCTGAAGCCAAGGCAGACATGTTTCAAAGTAAAAATCAGGCTGTCCAGGAAGTAGACATAGAACAGATTGGCTGACTCAGGGCTGTGGGATGACCAGCATGAGAGGCAGCATGGCATAGTAGATAGAGTATCAGACTAGAAACCTGGGAGACCTGGGTTCAGAACCCCACTCTACTCACTGGGTTACTTTGTGCCAGTCACATTCTCTCAGCCTAAACTACCTCACAGGGTTGTTGTTGTTGTGAGAAAATGGAGACAGGGAGAACCATGTTCTAAAGCTACTTTGGGTCACCATTGTTGAGAAAAAGGTAAAGGTAAAGGTCCCCTGTGCAAACACCGGGTCATTTGTGACCCAAAGGGTGACGTCACATCCCGAAGTTTCCTAGGCAGACTTTTGTGTACGGGGTGGTTTGCCATTGCCTTCCCCAATTGTTGAGAAAAGCAGGATATAAATAAATACATGCAAATGCATCAGAGCACAAGGGAGATCATGCACTAGTGTGACGGACAGGAGGCTGTCCTGCCCCTGAAGGAAAAAACAGCCGCTCAGGTAAGCCCATAGGAGTGTTGCTCCAGCATCCAATTTGAGAAGGGGGAGGGAATGTTGAAGAGAACATGGGGGGGGGGGAAGAGGAAGAGCTGCCTCAGGGAGACTGCAGTGATAGCTCAGGTCTGGCTCAAAAGAGTAGGCAGAGGGAAGGGTAGCTCTGCTTGGTAGTATGGCAGAGTGGTTTAGCTCTATCTGTAGGAGAGAATAGAGTACCCTGTTGTTAATCCTGTCTCTGGTAATGAGCAGACCTCGTACCATTTAGTCTGACTCTTGGGAAAGGGCAGGCTGGTGTGAGTGGAATCCTGAGTGTGTGAGAGGATCCAACCTAGGGGCTGGTCAGTAATCGCCTGTTTGTGCCTGAAAGCATTAAAGAAAGGTCTAACTATTCTCTGAAGCCATAACTCCTTTAAATGTATGTGTTCCAGCCAGGTTTCTCCTTTGTCTACCTGGAGGCCTGTGCTGCTGATTTGTTCCTTTAAACCAACCTGTAAATAAATAAATCTTCTTAGTTGCTTATATACTAATCCTGCTTCGGTAATCTCAATAATCTCCTTGTACACCATAAAATGTACCTCAGGGCAGCGAACCCAAAGCCTACACACTTGCTACCTTTAGAACACCTGGTAAGTGAGAGGAAGGTTTCTAGTTCCAAACAAACCGAGATCCCAAAAATCACAGGAGGCTGTGTGCATCCCCTCAGTAGCCAGGAAAGGTTTGTCACAACTACCTTGACAGAAGGGAAATATCTATGGCTTTCCTGAATATGAGATGAGACTTTACTGGTGCTGTATTTACATCTGTGCACAGTGGTGAGGATCCCCCACCTACCAGACATGCTTGTCATAGCCTTAGGCCAACTACATCTACATGTTGGATGTAAGGTTTGCAGAGGGTTTACACAGATATATAAATACAGGGAAAGTTAGCGGGTGTTTTTACACAGGAGGTTTACAGCACCTCTGATTTTAGTAACTTTGTAAATGTAAATCTATATGGGCCAGAATGCTCATTTGATTCCAAACCTCTCCTCTGCACTATCCTTTACCCTCAGGAGTTATATATACATATTGGGTGCCATATTATCTAAATATAAAAAAGGAAATAATTTATAGATAAGAAAGTTAGTTGTAAGCAAGTGGCTTGCTTTCCTTCTTACCAGAGTCAGCTTGCCATCCTTGGGGTCAGTCTGAACAATGTGAATAAGCAGGATCTGTTTTACAGTGCATTCCTAAGGAGAGTTACTCCAGCCTAAGCCAATTGAAATGAATGGGCTTAGACTGGAGTACCTCTCCTAAGGAATGCACTGTTAATTATATTTAAAAAAGCAGTCAGGCAAAATATCCAGGATCTTGTTTGGTGTGTGTGAACGTGTTTGAACCTACAAATAACCACCAAAAGCATGCCATTGTTGGCTAGAGAAAAAGAAAGGACTAGCCATTCACAAAGTCTCCCCTCATGAGAAAATAAATTCCTTATTTTAGTGTGAGAGGTTGCAGAAACAATTCCTTCCAAAATTATTATCTCATGTTCTTGACTGCAAAAAAAGGGGCTCATTTTAAGAAAGTTTTAAATTAATAGTTGTTTAAAAATGTAAATACGTGAGATCGTTTTGCAATATAAACCAAGCCGAGGCTGGGGAGATGGAGGAGGGGGAGTGTTTGATCACATTGCGATGATACTATATTATCTTATGATACAGGCTGTATCTTTTTTATAACTGAAAATGGAAACAACGGCATCCTTGACCTTCAGAAAGAAATTGACTTGCCTAGCTTAACTATTCAAACAAACAACCGTATACACTCTTCAATCTCAGCAATGATTTTGATTTACTGTAAATGGCTTGACTTTAATGAACTAAATTACGTTATTGAAATGCATTCAGCGAATGATACCACTGTTTTCTCCCAAGCATTCTTTCTATGCTAAAGTGTGCTGTAAATGATATGATATGGAACATATGTGCTGTATTCATAATTTAACTGTTCTATAGAAAGCCTACTTAGGATGCTGTGAAAAACGAGCCTTTATTTACCTACCGAAATGAAGGTGATTTCTCAAGAAATCTCTGTGTCTCCCTGACCTTGACAGAATTACAGTTTTCACATGGATGAACTGTTAGAACAATTCTCTAAAAATAAATGGCATAAGTAGAGAGTTTCCATTAACATCAGACACATACTGTATACCTTGAGTCCCTCACTTTTGAACTAACATTTAGTACCACTATTACAAAGACAATCTTGTCTTTATTAGTGGTCATCTTTCTTTTTGGCCTATTAGATGGAATGCTGGGTCTAATCCTTCATTTTGGAATTGTTCTCTGAAACAACTGGATGATGACCCTTTCCTCAACTTTGTGGACTCATATAAATAAGGTTTGTGATGACAAGCCTCTCTTTGTCTTATTTCTTCAAAGTGAAGATCTTTTTGCAATGTGACAGTCTAGTCACCAGGAGGGAAGGCGGCATGGTATATCTCGATCTCATCAGATTTCGGGAGCTAAGCAGGGTCAGTACTTGGAAGGGTGACCTCCAAGGAAGACTCTGCATAAGAAGACACCTCTGTTTCTCACTTGCCTTGAAAGCCCCTTGCTGGGGTCGCCAGAAATTGGCTGTGACTTGACAGGACTATATACACACACCATCTTACACATATGCAAACTAGCCACCACTTTGGCAAATGGTTTGTGTCATAACTTTAAAGATGGGAGGAGAAAACTTCCTGCAGGTGGACTGATAGCCTTGTCTGATCCACAGACATTTTTATCCTGATCGCAGTGTGTGGATTAAGAAGCTGTTGGCAATCTTACACATAAAGTATGTTAGCTTTGATAGATAGTAACCATTAGGGTAGCCAGGTCCTTCTTCACCACCAGCAGGAAGTTTTCGGGGTGGAGCCTGAGGAGGGCAGGGTTTGGGGAGGAACTTTAATGCCGTAGAGTCCAATTGCCAAAGCAGCCATTTTCTCCAGGTGGAGATCAGTTGTAATAGCAGAAGATCTCCAGCTAGGACCTGGAGGTTGGCGACCCTAGTAATCATTGATAAACCAAAATGGAACTTCCACATATAAAGCCAATATAGGTCTGAATACCAGACAGTGGGATGGGGGAAGGGGTTTGTTTGTGTCTTGCTTGTGAACCTCAAAGGGAATTTGGCTGGTTGGAACAGAATGCTTGACTGGATGGATTTGTGTGTGTGTGTGTGTGTTAAGTGCCATCAAGTCGCTTCCAATTCATGGCGACCCTGTGAATCAATGTCCTATCCTTAACAGCCTTGCTCAGATCTTGCAAATTGAGGGCTGGTGCTTCCTTTATAGAGTCAAACCATCTCTTGTTGGGTCTTCCTCTTTTTTCTGCTGCCTTCAACTTTTCCTAGCATGATTGTCTTTTCCAGTGATTCTTGTCTTCTCATAATGTGTCCAAAGTACGACAGCCTCAGTTTAGTAATTTTAGCTTCTAGGGTCAGTTCAGGCTTTATTTGATCTATAACCCACTGATTTGTTTTTTTGGCAGTCCATGGTGTCCATAATAGTCTCCTTCAACACCACATTTCAAAGGCATCTACTTTCCTCCTATCAACTTTCTTCATTGTCCAGCTTTCACACCCATACATTGTAATAGGGGATACGATGGCATGAATTTGAGTCTGATACAAATATTCTTGTGCTCTCAATGTCTATTTTCTACACAAGAACTCCCTGTTGTCTAATGATTATCAATATCCAGCAATCCATGTATTTTTAAAATATAGCACCTCTACAACATCAAGAGTTTGCAAAAAGCAAGAATGCTTTCTTTTCAAGACTTTTTCTAGGCTAGTTTCCCGAACAGCATATCATCAGCCACATCTTGCCCCAGAAATGTCAGTCACTGCTCGGAGCTGACAGAATAAGCATAATTAAAGATACTCTGGCAGGGTATTTTAACAGTGATGGTGACAATGTTTAAATTTTTAATCAGGCATGTAACATAAAAAGCACATCACGTGAAATGTGTGGAGAAAATGGGCAAATACTGGTATGCTGTTTGACACTTTATTTCACTGAAGGAAATGAACATCAATAAACATTATTTATCATAAATGACAAAGGAGAAGGTATGTTGCTAATAAAACCTACATAGTGAAAATGTGAGCCTTAGCAACATGCCCAACCTCCTGTTAAGACAAATGTGTAGATAATGAAAAGTCGTTTCATTCTACTATGTAATATATGTACAAAATACATTCAAGGAAGGATGGGATATATACATTCATTTTTAAAGTCCAAATTCTGCGTCCAAATAAACTAATAATTTGTTGTGTTTTGGCCAAATGAGACAAATGAAATTATTTGCTAACTGTTTTGTGGAGGACACATTTTAAGTGCCATTAAAAAAAAAAGACCTTGGAATTTTTTACATGTCATGTTAGACAGGAAGACACCATATCAAAGATAAAAGGAGAAAGGAATGACATAGCATAATTCAAGGCTCTAGGTGCAAGAAGGGTTGCTGGGTCCCTCTTCGCTACCGGCAGGAGGTTTTGGGGGCGGAGCCTGAGGACAGCAGGGTTTGGGGAGGGGAGCAATTTCAATGCCATAGAGTCCAATTGCCAAAGTGGCCATTTTCTCCAGGTGAACAGCTCTCTATCAGCTGGAGATCAGTTGTAATAGCAGGAGAGCTCCAGCTAGTACCTGGATGTCAGCAACCCTAGGTGCAGGGGCTGCTGAGACAGTGACTTAGGACAGGTAACCATATGATGCCATAGGAAAATCACTTCACAGATCATGCGGCAAATTATTTGCATAGGGCAGTCTCATATTTGGGAAACTTTCTGACACACTAGAAATATGAACTTCCTTCAGATATCAGCACTGCATTTTAAAATGTTCATTTGAAAAACATAGTTCATTTTTGTTATATGCTCCCAGGGGTTGCTGCCTGCAGCTTGGCAACCTTAGCTGGCACCTTTGGATTTCTGACACAGGGTGGTGGGCATAACCACAAAACTGGTTGAGCCAACCACAACATGGCAGGGAGTGAGGTTATGCATAAATCTAGTAGTAACTCTTCACCATTTGAGGCAGAAGCTCTGTTAATAGGGTTTTAAAAAATGAACATGTTGTTTAAAAATATTTTCTTGCATACACAGTAATGCAGTGAAGATCCTAGTGCTGTAGTCTCAGCAGCTGAAGCAACTTTTAAAAAATCTGCAAAGCCAAT
The DNA here is from genome assembly GCF_029931775.1 of Euleptes europaea. Classification (NCBI taxonomy): domain Eukaryota; kingdom Metazoa; phylum Chordata; class Lepidosauria; order Squamata; family Sphaerodactylidae; genus Euleptes; species Euleptes europaea. The sequence goes on from NC_079313.1 coordinate 64,542,931, forward strand.
CATAAGAACATAAGAAAGGCCCTGCTGGATCAGACCAAGGCCCATCAAGTCCAGCAGTCTGTTCACACAGTGTCCAACCAGGTGCCTCCAGGAAGCCACAAACAAGACGAGTGCAGCAGCACCATCCTGCCTGTGTTCCACCGCACCCAAAATAATAGGCATGCTCCTCTGATACTAGAGAGAATAGGTATGCAGCATGACTAGTATCCATTCTAACTAATAGCCATGAATACCCCTCTCCTCCATGAATATGTCCACTCCCCTCTTAAAGCCCTCCAAGCTGGCAGCCATCACCACATCCTGGGGCAGGGAGTTCCACAGATCTCCAATGTCCAATCAGAAGCCCTGCCAGGCAAAAGCACCACCTGGCCCTGCCCACTTTATAAAAAATACTTAGTCTATGCTAAGAAAGTTGTTGGCTGGCACCATGGCACTCATGGACTTCATACTGGGGACCCTTATCTTAGTGTGTATATTTGTATGCTATCTATTTAACCTATTTAATTGGAGTCCACTTCCATACGCCATTGAAAAATCTCCAGGTCATCTCAGCCAGTCCATTGTACAATCAAATAAATACTGCATCATGTGCATGTTTGTGTGTGTGTGTGTCCACGTGTAAGTGAAATCATTAAGTAAACTTTTCCAATATATACTCGAAACATTATTCATTTTCTAGCAAAGATTCTATCACTGCCTTGTATGTAGTGATAGAATCTAATTTACTGTAGTGGCAGAGAGCTCTTATTAGAATCCTGGGAAAGATACATTTCAGTCATTCATAGTGGTAGAGGAATGCTAAAAATGTAACGAGTTACTTATAGCTTTTTTCTGCTCTAAAGATGTTGTAACTAAGCAGATCCAAAAAAGCGGTTGGCCAAGATGGGTCATTTGGGTTTTGCAAGTTTAGCACCCCATCCATTGAAAAATTTACATATGCAACTAAAAACCCTATGTTGGGGGAAATTAAAACAACAAAACTTGATTGCATATCATGATTTCATATTTTGCAGATGTTAATATTTAATCATATGCAGAGCCATTTAGCTTAAGTGCATTAATGTAACTCATTTAAAAGAGACCAGTAATGGTCCCTATTAACTCCCAGTCTAGATGTTATCTATGTTGCCCGGCTGGTAAGGCCAGAGGGAGTGTATCGTATTGGCACCCACTGAGATTGCTCTGATCTGTTGAAAATCCTGTTAAAATCTAATTACTTAGGAGAATCATCCAGGGAATAGCTAATGAGCTGTAGGAAACCCACTGCAAGAAATTCTCCTCTAATGCAGAATGAAACATCTTCTGTCTTTCAATTATAGCCATCCTATATGAACATAATTATGCTCTTATGGAATGTGACTCTTATTTGTTGTTTTTAATTACATGCCATTGGTCACATGCACAAAGTGATTTAATTTTCCCCATCCTGGGTAAACGTTAGTGAAATGCTTAATATTCAAGAAAATGTAATAATGTTTTATAGTAATTTCTACCTCAGATGTTAACAACACAAGAGGCACTCAGGCGGAAGGAACTGGTGTGTGTGTGTCCAGAATACACTACAGGGTTTTAAATGGTAGTCTTGTTGGCGATAGCCTTTCTTAAAAGTTGTGTGGAATAATTATTCTTTCAGCAGTTTTTCCTGGATCAAATGTTAGTCTAATTTTGCTATGCACAGTTATTGAAACATGAAAATAGCAGCAAAATGTATCAAAATAAATTATATTCTCTATTATGTTGGAGGAATGTACGTTTTACAATCCTCTTTGTACAGAATGTGAGTTTTTAAAAATAAAAAAGTAACATGACATCAAGTTTTTTATGTGAATGAAATGTTTTTGTATGAGGAGCATTTCAGACCACTCTGACAGTGCATTCCTAAGGAGAGTTACTCCAGTCTAAGCCCGGGCTTAGACTGGAGTAACTCTCCTTAGGAATGCACTGTGAGGAAGCCACCTTTAAGCTGTCCAAATTTTGTGCTTCAGCTTGTTTAACAAGGAAGCATAAGAACATAAGAAAAGCCATGCTGGATCAGACCAAGGTCCATCAAGTCCAGCAGTCTGTTCACACAGTGGCCAACCAGGGGCCTCTACAAAGCCCACAAGCAAGACGACTGCAGCAGCATTATCATGTCTGTGTTCCACAGCACCTAATATACTGGACCTCTGATCCTGGAGAGAATAGTTCTGCATTATGACTAGTATTAATTTTGACTAGTAGCCATGGATAGCCCTCTCCTCCATGAATATGTCCCTTCCCCTCTTAAAGCCTTCCAAGTTGGCAGCCATCACCACATCCTGCAGCAGGGAGTTCCACAATTTAACTATGTACCTGGTTATATCTTTGTATTTACTATGTGCGTAAAATGGAATTTAGTTATAAGAAGGTTATGATTTTACCAGATGTGCATATTTCCTTTTATGTGTTGTTGACTGTTGATTATGTTATTGCTGATCTATGATCATAATCAAATTAGGTAAGTAAGCCAAGTAAGTATGAGGAGCATTCAAACTCATGAGCTGCCTGCTTAGACACTGATAAATAAGAAACATCAAATAAGCCTATGGCACAAAGGGCTGGATCAAACCTACTTTTGAATTGCTGAAAATGTAAGGTCTCCTTTGACTACCAAAAAAAATCTACTCTGGGACACACAGAACCTACATGTTAAAAAGGCATGTGGAATCAGGATTGTAGCTGTGCAGACAATTAGGTGAGACTAAATGAGAAAAAGCTGTCTAGATCCAGTCTCCAAAACCAAACAGATTTATAGAGACATAAGTTTTCAAAGAGCGGCAATGCCTCATCAGATGGATAGAGTTTTCTGGAAAATTATTATGGTGTGGCTAACATGCTGACTGGATATCAAAATCGTGGAAAGTGCTGACAAGTTGCAACCCAGTTATGGTTACTCCCTAGGATTTTCAAGGCAAGGGTTCCTGCCTCTTCATAGCAACCCTGAACTTCCTTGGTGGTCTCCTATCCAAGTACTAACCAGGGTCAACACTGAGTAGCTTCTAAGATCTGATGAGAGCAGGCTAGTTTGGGCCCTCCAGGTCAGGACAACTAGCTATCATACCATAGTAGGGGGAGTAGTAGTAAGGGGAGAAGATTGTGGAAAGGGACTTTGTAAAGTTGTGGTGGAACACTCGACTACTAGTGAAAAGGAAGTGATTTTATGAAGAAGCAAGGCAAAAGATCTTACAATTTTTTGTGTGTCAAGTCACCGCTGATTTACGGCTACCCCCTCAGATTTTCAAGGCAAGAGACATTTGGAGGTGGTTTGCCATTGCCTGGCTCTGTGTCATGACCCTGGTATTCCTTGGAGGTCTCCCATCCAGATACTAGCCAGGGTCAGGGCTGAGAGTGTGTGACTGGCTCAAGGTCACCCAGCAAGCTTCCATGGTATGAGTAGGGATTTTAGTCCAACACCTTAACCACTACACCACGCTGGCTCTCTTGATCTTACCATAGCCTACGTTTATACAGATGTGCTATTGATAAAAGGAATTAAATGACATTATGGAATCCCCACTTCTGTCTCTCAACTAGAAATTATGAAGGATCCAAGAGAAGGAGAAAATAAATATCCAAGGTCAAATTAGTGAATCTCTAGGCTAGAATTCATGTGAATTTGTTTTGACTCTAAGATGCCTTATTTGACAAACGGGGCCTCTTCATATATTCATTCTAAAACAATACCTTTATATATACCTTTATAACAAGTCAAAGTAATTATTTGATATCATATTGCATTGTGCTCTCAGGACCGTAAGGAACCTATAAAACTGACCTCAATGAATCCTAACAAATTAAAAGGTTTTATTAGTCCATAATTTGAAAATTATTGCTGTGATTATCACAGGGATGATAATTATGCTGGAGGGAACAACTTAACTGGGTCAAAAGTGCCTCAAACTTTACTGATTACAAAAATGTATTTAGTGTCAAGTTGCAATCCTATGCTCAAAGACTTTAGGCGCAAGACACCTTTGTGGCAGGCATCAGTCTCTCCTTAGAGCAAGAGAGTGGTCTCAAACTTCTACATCATGTTCTAAAATATTGTGCTTTTGTTGATCAGTTAGATAGTTGCCCAACTCAAAGCCTTGTGTGTACATCATAATAAATATAAGTCCTTGTGTATGCAGTCTTCTCTAGCCTCTTATTTTATTTTTTATTTAATAAAATATTTATATCCTGCCTTTTTTCACGGTTCAATTTATATTCTGCCTTTTTTCATGGTTCAAGCCAGTTTACAAATCATAATTTAAACCACTGCAATTTAAAAGCAACAAATTAACCCCCCAAGAAACCCCCCCAACCCACCCAGAGATACCTACAGTTATATTCCACTAAAAGTCCTGGCAATTATTATTAGTAGTAGTAATGATAACAACAACAATATTATCAGTAATAATAATTGTTATTAATAATAATTAAGAATACACAAATAAATAATAAACAAACTACCTTTGGACACAAATCTGTTTATTTGCACAGAGCCGTACCATTCACTAAAATTAATGAATACATTTTTGTATTACTTACTAGCCAGGGCCATCCTTGATTAGCTTCTGAGATCTGATGAGATCAGGCTAGCCTGGGCCATTGAGGCCAGGGCAGAAAACATTATACTCTGTAGCAAATAGGTTTGCTATCACTCTGCATCTAGTTGTAGGATGAACAAACGTCCCCTTCTAGAGAAAACATTCTTAAGTATCCACAGCTAATTTGAGAGCCATTTGGCCCTTTGATATGCTTGTGATGCTGAACAGATGCCAGATGGTATTATTGACAAACAGTATCCTGAATGTTTATAGCCTAAACCCTTTTCATTCTACTAAATTTGCCAAAATTCACTTCTGGTGTCCACTTCTGATGTCAAGGCCAGTAAATAGCTTTCCTTGAAACTTGCTGGTGATTTCTTTTTCAGTAGTCTATTGAAAAACTCTTTTACAGTTTTTTTTTGGAATATATTTTTATTTAAAACTCTTTTACAGTTGTTTTGTTCACATTGCTAGATACAAACATGTGTTTATCTGCGGTCTACCAGACTTGGCCACATATGCCTTATCAACTTAGTGTTTCAATATTATAAAGCTGATTTTGAACTTTCTCTCTTATTGCCACTGGGACCTTCTGAGTTGTATAACTGTTACCTATAGATTTATTTTTCTGGAAAGCAGGGTTAAAACACACCTTTTAATCTGTATCAGAACCTGTGAATTATACAGGGGAGGGGCTGTGGCTTAGTGGTAGAGTATCTGCTTGGTATGCAGAGTTCCCAGGTTCAATCCCCGGCATCTCCAATTAAAGGGACTAGGCAGGTAGGTGATGTAAAAGACCTCTGCCTGAGACCCTGGAAAGCTGCTGCTGGTTTGAGTAGACAATACTGACTTTGATGGGCCAAGGGTCTGATTCATACAAGGCAGCTTTATGTGTTCATGTGATAATGGACAGGTCGATCAATGGCTACTAGCCATGATGACTAAAGGGAACCATATCAAGAGTCTTCTTCTCTCTGAGTCTTTTGTGATGCTTTATATACCAGTTTCAGCAGTATTCCAACTGTAAAGAACATGTAGTCTTCACGATGCTTAACATATCAGTGTCAGAAACCCTAAGAGATGCTAGGGCTGTTGATTTGGTAAAAATCAAACCAGAAAAATACCAAATAAATGCAAATTCAGTAAATTTCTGGTTCGGGTTTACCAAGTCCACAAAATCCGGGAGGTTGGCAAAGCCGAATTTGCCATTCCCAAATATCTGGCTTTCCGCTGCTCCTAGGGGGAATTTTTACAGGTAGAGGTCCCAAATTTTCAGGATAGCTAGAAAGGACTCACCTTGCAAGAACCCCAAGTGTGGTAAAGATTGGGTCAGGGGATCCAGAGTTATGGGGTCTGGAAGGGGTCACCCCATCCTCCTCCATTCAAATGCATTGGCAGACTCTTTGATATGATCTTACCAATGTATCTGAATGGAGAAGCTGGGCTTTAAACGGTGGGTGGGAAAGTTCGCCCGGTGCCTTCATAGAGATACAGTGTGATACACTATGGAGGTGTGGGATGAATTTACCCACCGTTTAAAGCCCAGCTTCTCCATTGAGATACATTGCAAACATCACATTAGAGTCTGAACACAGCCACTTTGCCAATGCATTTGAATAGAGGAGGATGGGTGACCCCTTCCAGACCCCATAACTCTGGACCACCTGACCCAATCTTTACCAAACATGGCGGTTCTTGCAAGGAGAGTCCCTTCTAGCTACCCTGAAAATTTGGGACCTTTACCTGCAAAAATGCCCCTGCAGGAGCCGTGAAAAGTCGTGAAATGCATTTAATGTGTTTAAATGGCAGAATTATTCAGGAATCCCAAATTTAAAGCCGAATCCCCACCTATACTGGTATAGGGGAATTCGCATTCGGGATTTCCCAAATAAAAAAAGGCCATTTAAACCTGAAACCAAATTAAACCAATTTTTGTTTTGTTTTAAACAGCCCATTTCACAAGGCTTCTGGCACTTTAAGAACATAAGAAACATAAGAACATAAGAAAGGCCATGCTGGATCAGAACAAGGTCCATCAGGTCCTGCAGTCTGTTCACACAGTGGCCAACCAGGTGCCTCTAGGAAGCCCACTTTAGATACTGCTGAAGGTAGTAGGAGAGCCAGTGGGGTGTAGTGGTTAGAATGTAGGACAAGGATCTAGGAGACCCCAGGTTTGAATTCCCACTCTGCCATGGAAGCGTGCTGGGGGACCTTAGGCCAGTAACTCACTCTCAGCTTAATCTACCTCTGAAGATAAAGTAGAGGAGAACAACATAAGCTGCTTTGGGACCCCACTGAGGTGAAAGGTAGTGAATAAACGAAGCAAATAAATAACAGGAAGTAGAGAGAAGCGAGAGAGATACCTTTTCATTCTCCAGTCCCATGCTTTTATTTACCAACAATGAAGAAAGGTGGCTGGGATTGGATAAGGAGGGGTGGGAAGAAAGCAGGGAAAGGAGAGGAGTAGGAAGAGAAAAGTGCTCACCTAACAGAAGGGACAAGCATTATGAGCTGCCAAAAGTTGCACTCTGAGACTAGGGAATATAAATTCCAGTAGCATCATGAATGTACTGTTAGAGTTTCCTCTGTTTTGAGGGTGACTGAATGTCTTTCAGCTTTTCAAAAATGCTTTTGTGCCGTAGGGCATCTACTTGTTTTTGTGCTACCCCAGCCCTTTACGTAGTCCATATCCATGGCATGCTTCAAGTTTAGATGTGTCCTTCTCAGTATCTGTCTCTCATCAGAATGACTTTATACTACACACTACATAGTCCCTACTGTGTGATTCCTCAAATTCACAAGTTTGTACTAAGAGCTTTAAACCCTTCTCACATGAGTACACACTGGATTTTTTTACATAAGAACTTGTGTTTTTCATATGTAATACTTCTTCTCAGTGCACAGTATGCTTCAATTTTGTCAATCAAAACTTGAATTTTCTCCTCATCTGCATTGTAGTCCAACTGAAAAAGTATTACATTATTATTTTGCTTCTTCATATATTGTGTGAAGAAGCATTGCTGACTGAAGACTTCAATTTCTTATGTGCCCCACTTACAATACATTTAGGGTTGCCAATCTCCAGGTGGTAAGCAACTCCGGCTATAAATTTTTATATGAAAATGTATATTGCAAACACTTCAGAAGTAGCAGTTAGACATATTTTTCATGAATTAATAACAAATTAAAGAATCCAACTATATAGAACAAAGTCAGTATTTATGACATATATCCATTCAATACATTAGTCAACAAGACAACAACATATAATGTCTCATATACATAGGTGATTCTTCACATAAGTGCTTCACATATGTGTAGTTAACAACAAAGTAAGCAACAAGGTACTACAAGTATGTGTCCATTATAGAAATCTTCATTAATATTCTTATTTTCTCTTTACAGGAATCCGGTTAAGTCCTGTTTCGACACAATATCTTCCTCAGAAGACAAGCATGGACCACTTGTAGTTACAAAAATGACCCTTCACATATGATCCCATATGCATCCCTTGTAGGAGTAATGAACTGATGGTACAGCCATGTATGAATAGAACCATATGTGAACGGTCATTTTTGTAACTACAAGTATTGCACCCTGCTGAGGTCCCTCCCCAAACCCTGCCCTCCCAAACTCCACCCCCAAATCTCCGGAAATTTCCCAACCCAGAGTTGGCAACCCTACTGAAGGAGGAGACTTAACTTCCCTGACCCAAAGTGACTTGCATGGTTCTCCTTCCCTCCATTTTACCCTTACAAAACCCTTTGAGGTACATTAGGCTGCGAGTGTGTGACTGGCTCAAGGTCATCTAGAGTGTGGATTAGAACCTGGATCTCCCAGAACCTAGTCCAACACTCTAACCCCAAACCACACTGGCATGCTGGTTCCTACTACCATTAAAATCTTTTCCTTCCTTGTGAAAAACGGAGGCAGCAGGCCTTGATCTTGGGTTGACTCACAATAGATTTTCTTCTGAGTCTTGGACTGACTGGGTCAAGTGTGGATAAGAAGTTAGTACTATGAATGGTGGGCAGGTCAGGAGAAACAAAATCCAAACTTGCTGATTTGGTTAGGAAACAACATACATTTATAGCAGGATAAACAAGTTCAAACTTGGAGGAGATCATGGATTATATGTGGCTGCTATAAATAGGTCGGCTGGTAATGACAAAGCTTTCTATGAAGATTTCCAAAAACACACTATTAGCCAGCTCACCAGAAGATGCTGAGAGGATGGAGCAGAGATGAGGAGGGACCTGAGACTCCTAGGAGCTTTGGGAACTCAATTCAGTCAAAAGTGAGAATGACATATAACTATACGTATTTTGTCTTCTTGAAGTTTATTTCAGGTTCAAAATGACAGCAGCCCTGTTCCCAAGTTAAAGTGAATGCACATCTATGTACAAGGTACCCTTTATTTTTCTTTATATATGTGTTGAATAATTCTCACACTACATTCAACACATGTACAGCTGAAAGTTTGATTAAAACCCCACAATTATCCAGGCACTGGTCTTTGGTTTCACTTATAAAGTGATTGTACCTTGGCTCCTTCTTACAAACAGATGCATGCATGTCCATGCAGGATATATGTGCATTCACTGTAACATGTGGACAGGGCTAGTGTTCAGCAGTGATCTATGGTATTCCTATGGCACATCACACAGTCTTAAGCCTTAAAATTTGAGAAAAACAAGCATAGGGCTATAAGAGACGTGGGGGGGCATCTCATTTCCCCCTATCCCACTATTTCTTCTTTCCCTTCCCTGAAAGCCCCCGTAGCCTCTCCCCTTTTCTTGCTTCTTTTTCGTCTGTCCACCCACCAGCCAGCCTACTGTTATCTGTCTCCTTGTTTTCAGCATTCCCTCCTCCCCTCTCCCTGGCAGTCTCTCCCCAAGAAAAGTGTGGCCAAGTTGTGTGTTGCCAGCTGCCAGTTCAGTCCCAGTTGTGTGGTTCTGGCTCAGCTGCGCAGTGGGGAACCTACAATAGGACCTCACTTTCCCCTGTTTCCCCTTCTCACTATTTCCCTCTTCATGGCAGCCCCATGTCCATCTTTCCCTGCTTCCTTCTTTCTTTCCCACCTACCAATGAACCTACATTTTTCTGCCCCTCATCTTCAGCTATGTTTATTACTTATTGACTTCATTTATACCCCAGCTTTCTCCACAATGGGAACCCAAAGCAGCTTACATCATTCTCATCTCCTCCATTTTACCCTCCCAGCAATCCTGTGAGGTGGGTTAGTCTGAGAGTGTGTGACTGGCCCAAGGTCATGCAGTCAGCTTCCACAGCAGAGTGGGGATTCAAGGCTGGGTCTCCCAGATCCTAGTCTGAAACTGTACACTGCACTGGCTTTTGTGGGGTGGCTGCTGTTGAACAATAGCAAGCAGCTGGGCCTGGGTGAGTCATGCCGGTCAGCTGGTAGCAAGTCGCCTGATGGTTGCTGGCAGGCCTGGCCCTGATGAGTCCTCCCTCAAAGGCCAAAATCAGCCTGGAAAGAGCCCTGCCTCTCTCTCTGCCTTCTACTGATGGAAACCAGGGTTTAAAGGATGTAACACTGTTGGCAATGGCCATTGAGGGCGTTTGTTTCTTAAAATTACTGCTTCTGTTATTGGAGAGGGGGGTTTCACCCCCCCCAGTTTGTTTGTTTTTTAGATATCAGATATTTCTGCAAATCTGGGTTTTTCTCAGGTTTGTAGAAAGACCTGTTAATGGCTGCAATTTTACTTCTTTCCCTCCCCCTGGCAGCCAGAAAAACTCTGGCTAAATTGTACAGTCTTGGCTGCCAGGCTCAGCTTTGTGGTGCCAGCCACCAAGCCTGGGCCCAGTTATGATATGGGATAACTGAAAGGACTTGCAGGGGCACATCACTTCCCCCTGTATTTCCCTCCCCATACTATTTCTTCTTTCCTCCCTCCTAGTAGTCCACATAACCTTTTCCTCTCCCTGCTTCCTTCTCTCCTTCCCACCCATCAATCAACCAACCTTTTACTGCCATCTATCTTCATCTATGTTTATTGTTTATTTACTTCATTTATACCCTGCCTTTCTCTATGATGGGGACCCAAAGCATCTTACATCCTTCTCCATTGTATCTTCACAATAACCCTGTGAAGTAGGTTAGGCAGAGCAAGAGGGACTGGGCCAAGGTCACCCAGCAAGGTTCCATGGCAGTGTGGATTGGAACCTGGGTCTCCCAAATCCTGGTCTGAACCCCTAATCACTATACTGCACTGAATTTCATCTGGTGGATACTGTTGAACAATACTGAGCAGCAGAGCCTGGGTTAGTCAAATTGTGTGGTAGCCAGTCACCTGTAATTGCTGCTAGGACTGGCCTCAGTAAGTCCTCCATCAAAGACCAAAACAGCCCTGAAAAGAGCTCTCTCCCCAGCCCCCTTGCCTTCCACTGACAGCAACCAAGGCTGGAACCAGCTGGCAATATTGTTGTGGTTGTATAGCAATGGTCACAGAGAGCATTCATTTCTTAATGCTACAGATGCTGCTTCTGTTATTTTGTGGGGTTTTAAATAGGATTGCCAGAACCCACATGGCAACCGGTGGGGAATGGGGGGTAGGATTGCCAGATCCAGGTTGGGAAACTCCTCAAGATTTGGGGGTGGAGCCTGGGAAGGACAGAGACCTCATTGGAGTACAATGACATAGGGCAAAAACGCATGGTCGCTTTAGCCTCCTTTATTCCCTGTTTCAGCCAGGATTCAGTCAGGATCGAAAGCATGCATTTTGCCAAACGTGCGTTCGATCCTGGCTGAATCCTGGCTGAAACAGGGAATAAAAGGAGGCTAAAGCAACCATGCGTTTTCGCCCATAGACTCCATCCTCCAAAACATCATTTGTTCTCCAGGGGAACTGATCTCTGTAGTCTGGAGACGGGCTATAATTCTGGGGGATCCCCAGGTCCCACCTGGAGGGTGGCATTCCTAGTTTTAAACTCCAGTGTATTTTTGTTTAGATTCCAGCTTTTCTTAGGTTTGTAGAAAGATCTCTCTGGTATGTTCATGGCTCCAGTCTCCAGATTTAAGAATCCACAGATGGGGCCATGTTGAGAATTAAATATATTGATACATACAGAATAAACACTATATTTATTGTTGAATGGCTATGTTCATTGCGGAACAGGTACGAGAGACTTAAAATTACAACATCATTATAATGCTGTGCCTCTATGTGGTGTTCAGCTATTTCTGAAACAATAGTATAGCACCCAGAGGGAGAAATACAAGTGTAGTGTGGCATACTACTTAGGGTGTTGGACTAGGATCTGGGAGAACCAGATTAAAAATCCATTCTGCCATAAAATTCATTGGTTGACTTTGGGCCACTTTATCTCTTTCTCAGTCTAACCTACCTCACATGGTTGTTATGAGGATAACATGGGGAAGAGAGAGCTATGAATGCTGCCCAGAACTCTGTGAAGGAAAAGTGAGTTAAACATTTGCTGGACAGATTGTTGGGGCAGTTAAATCACGGACTCACCTCAGTGGTATCTTCTGCTGTTGTAGAAGATATAGTGTGTTATCTGACTGGAACTCCAGCAAAAGCCTAACAGTGCATCTGCGTTGCTGACGTTCCTTTTTCCTACCGCTGGGAGTGCAGTAAATTTGGCCCAGGCTTCCATAGAACAGCAACAGCTAGGCCTAATAGACTGATTCAGGCAGTTCCTGGAAATGCTGGTTTATGGCCTGTCCTGGGTTTAGGGTCGCCAACCTCCAGGTGGTGGCTGGAGATCTCTGCTATTACAACTGATCTCCAGGCGACAGAGATCAGTTCACCTGGAGAAAATGGCTGCTATGGAAGGTGGACTCGATGGCATTATACCTCTTGAAGATCCCTCCCCTCCCCAAATCCCACCCTCCTCAGGCTCCACCCCTAAAATCTCCAGGTATTTCCTAACCCAGAGCTGGCAACCCTACCTGGGCTGCACATAGGGTTACCAGGTCCCTCTTTGCCACTGGCGGGAGGTTTTTGGGGTGGAGCCTGAGGAGGGCGGGGTTTGGGGAGGGGAGGGACTTCAATGCCATTGAGTCCAATTGCCAAAGCAGCCATTTTCTCCAGGTGAACTGTCCTCTATCAGCTGAAGATCAGTTGTAATAGCAGGAGATCTCCAGCTAGTATCTGGAGGTTGGCAACCCTATCCAGGACCCCAAAATTCTACTTCTGCCACTGCCTTGAAAATAACAGGACAACTATTACTTTGAAGACATTCTAAGGCCGCACGACTTGGAGGTAATGCAAACTTTAATGGAATTTACTTTAAGTAAACATTCTTGTGGTAGATTTCCAAAAGCTACCTCAGGAAAGATTGGAAAGCCAAGGCCAAAGGGTGTCATATTGTTTTGGATGTATCTCCTCCTGTCGCTTGTCCCTTTGCATAAAATGTATGAAAAACAAAATCCAACTGGACTTTATGTCATATCTAATTTAGATCCCGAAATGGGTGGTTTATACCAAAAAAAAAAGAGAGAGGGAGAGAGAAGCTTATAAATCATTCATGGAGACAAGGAAATAAATAACTTTTTATGTCCATATAAATACTGATCTGACACTCATTAGGGAAATTTACATGGAACCTTATTCAGTATTATGGGCCAGTATTTCACTTTTCCTTCATAGGGCTGTGAAGACCATACACGGAATGCTGGAACAAATTTAACCTGCTCACTCCTGTCTCCAAAACCACTTTCAACAATAGTTTGAAGTACAGCGAATAGCAGTATCTGTTTTGCTGAGTTGTTCTCCGTAACTGGATAAGATTTCTCTGATCTTTTATTCCAGTAAAGAATATAGTTCAGTTTCCCTAAGGGTTGCTATATGAACTCCTTAAGCATTCCATGATAAGAAGATCTGAAATAGTGTACTGTATGTTTGGATCCCAACTTACCCTTCACTGTGTGTGTGTAAAGTGCCTTCAAGTCGCAGCCGACTTATGGCGACCCCTTTTGGGATACTAATCTATAAAACAGGTTGAAAATATTTTATTATTTTTGCTTAGGGCAGGAAGTATTGTTCTCCCTCTGATTTGGTTTTGTTGGTGTTGTTATGTAACCAAATATGATAGGTTATGTGTGCTATCATATCATTACTCTGAATGCATATCATCAGTTACCTGGGTCAAATAGCCAGGAAGTAGAAGACTTCTTTAAAACAAAAAATTGGGACCGATGAAGCAAACAGAACAAAACTGAGTGAAACTGTGGAGGGAAAGTAAGTTTTTTTTTTAAGGGAGGTGCTTTACGGGATTGTTTCAGGCCCTGTGAAAGTACCTTTTTTTGCAGTAAAAATGAAATCCCAACTCATCCATAGGTAAGAATGTAGTCTTGTTAGGCTGAAGAATAAAAGAATGATGGCAGTCACAGTTCCAGTCACCTGCCCCATAGGGTTGCCAGGTCCCACTTTGCCACCGGCGGGAGATTTTTGGGGCACAGCCTGAGGAGGGTGGGGTTTGGGGAGGGGAGGGGCTTCAATGCCATAGAGTTCAATTGCCAAAGTGGCCATTTTTCTCCAGGTGGTCTGATCTCTATTGGCTGGAGATCAGTTGAATTAGCAGGAGATCTCCTGCTACTACCTGGCATTTGGCAACCCTACTGCCCCATCATGTGATGATGGTCATACCATTAGCTACTAAACGTATGGGACAACTCACTGTTTAAATAGTCTTTCCCCATGGATTTCAGCATTGGGGGAAGGGGGATTTTCAGATCCCCAGCAGTGACTGTTTTTTTTTTTTAATAATATTTTTGTTATTTTTTATACTACTTAAATAGAACATTCAACAATCAATGTAAGTAAGCATCAAAATGTAAATTCTAATAATCAATTGTTGAAACTGCATATTTATATACTTAAAAGTAGAATCTAAAGACTTCCCCTACACCTCCCTCAATCTTTTCATTTATTTGTAATCTCCTTAGTATCAAAATTTATTCCTAATATTATTATAAACATCCATAAAATATTTTTACTTATTATTTAATCTTACTCATAATCTAAGTATTTACTGCTTCACTTATCTAAATTAAAATAAAAAGAAATTGAAAGCAAAAAAATGAAAAGAAAGGGGAAACAGAAATAAAATAAAAAACACTGTTTTTTATAGTTTAAGAAAGGATTAAATAGTAGGTACCTTTCTTAACTTCTTTCAGTAATAAAGATCATTTTAGTTTCTCCATTTTTCCACATCATATAAATGTTGGTTATGTTAATGCCATTAGTTGTTTCCTTTCAATCAAATCCCCCCAAAAAAGAGAAAATCTAAACCCTTTGGCCGAGTTTCTTCATCTTATATTTCCAAAATCTTCCTCTTTGTCTCAATGAGTCCATCCGTCGAAGGACATCCATGGATGATGTTAATGCAATTTCCTCTGTAAGTGACGATGAAAAGTAGTAAATCTGCAACATTTCCTCTTCCCTCCCTGAAAATAGGAGGGACTTGGTGTTTCCAAAATTTTGCCTTTGTAAATTCTCCCAGTCATTTTCAGAAAATTCATCCAATAAATCATACAAGCAAAAATCAAAGTCTCTTATATTCATAGTTGTCACTTGAGTTGGTTCTGTTCCTTCTTGCAGAGATGTTTCCTTTGATGGTGCTTCATCTTGTACTGGCTTGTCATTTGGGTAAATTCCTTCTCTGAATATTGAGTTCATCGTTGCAAGTCGGTCCTTTATTCCATTGGCAAGGTAATTGATACTGTTTACCAAAAAAAAAAAAACTTGATATGTAAAGTTGGTTTCGTTTTCCATGGTGTAGCTTGTGGTAGCTGTAGTTAATTTGTAAAGTCCGGACAGGTATGAGTTAAAAAGTCAGATGATACTGCGAGGGGTGAGTTTAAGGACGCACATCTGCCGTTCCTTCCTTTTGCCTTGGGGCTTGGGAATTGTTAGCCGGGTACACAGCAATCACACATCTGATCCCAAATCCCGTGATGTTCTCGTGGTGTCGAACGACAGCTAATGCTTCCGGATAGAACGTAGCTTCAAAATTTGTTTACTCCGAAAAGCCTCCTCCCGGAAGTGGGGGGGGGAAATCTGCTCGTCCCTCCTCTTTAAGCTTCAGGCTTTCTGATTGGTAGCCATAACGTCATTCAAGAAGTCCCGATTGTTATGTCTACCCGGCGATCAGTTTGATTAAGCTCCTGCCGGTTTATCCGCTATTTTTAGATGTCAAAAAGTTATCCAAACCTCAGATGAGGAGATACGGATTTTATAGATGGGTTTTTCCACTCCTATGTGACTTCCGATTCCAGGTAAAACAAAAGAGTTCTTATTACTTACTCAGATCTTGGAAGAGTAGGTATTCCTGCTTAAATATCGTTGCATAGATGGTAATAGGTAGGGGGGAGCTGAGCCTAATTCCAAAGAGACACTCGCGGCAATGGTTTCCCCTCATAAGCCAGGCGGGACTCCAACCAGGATTCCGAGAGTCGTCAGATGGCTCTCTCGGCAAAACTGGGGGTCAAACAGCTCTTCGTGGGCAGCAAGAGAGTTCCTTTACCCCAATCCACTTTTTAGGATCAGGTAGGAGTGCAAATATGCACCCCAATTTCGAGCGAATCTTGGTTCTCTTGGGAGCTTCCAAGAGACGTGTGCTCAGCCCTGCTCCCCTAGTGGAAGTCCCCCAGTAGTGACTGTGTTGATGGATCAGTTGAGGCCTGAAATATGAGGCTTCTGGAGGCAATTGACAGTCTTCTCCCTCTGGTACAGTTTTTTAGTGGTTATAGGTGGGAAAGGGGGAAATGTCAGCTGAGCTGGATCCTGGAACAAGGAAAGGTAACTACCGGCTGCCTTTGGCTTAGCAATAGCTGTTGTAGCTGGGAGTTGTTGGTTGCAGGCCTGATGGAAGGGTGCCTGGCTGCTTTTTCTCCTTCTGGTTTCAGCTTTGGCTTCAGCTATAGGTAGGGTTGCCAGGTCCCTCTTTGCCGCCGGTGGGAGGGTTTTGGGGCGGAGCCTGAGGAGGACAGGGTTTGGGGAGAGGAGGGACTTCAATGCCATAGAGTCCAATTGCCAAAGCAGCCATTTTCTCCAGATGAACTGATCTCTATCGGCTGGAGATCAGTGGTAATAGCAGATCTCCAGCTAGTACCTGCAGGTTGGCAACCCTAGCTATAGGGGGAAGGTTGACTCTCAGCTGAAGTTGGATGCAGGCACCATGCTACGTTGATACAATTACATAAGCTAGCAATTGATTAAATTAGCACCACCTTCAAAAACAACGCTTCTTGAAGGCCTTCACTGAATGCACCACATTTTCAAAGAGTTCTACGTACATCTAAATTTCAGGCACTCAAAGAGAACTTACTGATTTATGAACAGACCATTTGAGAAGCTCTGAAGGGTAGTTTCTGCTCAGTATTTAACGACAATGTTGTTTTTCTTTCATGGGCCTGGCATCATGTCAGCTATGAAAATATGATGATTCATACATTTTGAACAGCTCTATGAACAGCTTTTGAACAGATATGTAGGAATTGGAACACCAACCCTAAGAACAATTATTTGGGAAGCATCTATAATTTGTATTTAGTTAGTAGTTGATTAACAAACAGGAGCAACTCCCAGAGTGTAAGCCACAACCACTTTTGGACAGACCAGCAGCTGTGAGCTGGGTTGCCATGTTTGTCTGTTCTCATTTCAGTGTAGCATAATAGTGCTACTGAGTGAAATGTAGAATATAGGAGATGTTTTGTGTCTTGCAGCTTGCAATTGATCTTCATGGGGTTCTTTCACATATAACCATTACAAAGTAGATTAAACGTATTGTGGGTTACTTCCTGATGCTGGAATGCTTTGTTAGACATTCACATGGCTTTTATGCCTGCCCCAGGCTTACAAATGCATCATTATGACACTGCTTGTAGCCTCCTTCTACATGACCTCCGGACTGATGATAGTTAGGGGGGTTTGAAATATAAAAGTTTCCTTATATGTTGAATTAAGAGACCCAGCATTCCATAATAAGGGAGTCTGTCTGGCTGATCAGACAGTCAGACGTCCATGCACACTGCCACCTAATGGCTCACGAGCATATGCAGCTAACACCACGCGTGTAAATAAGGACTCTGACTTTTGTTTTAATGTTGTGGACAGCTTTGTACACATATCCCCACTGAAAAACCCTTGCTTATGCAGGGACATCAGAGCTCCTATGGCTGAATGTGAATAAGCTTGTAAGGGTTGTAGTTTAATATGCTAACTTCTGATTATTGATATTTAGACCTCATAAAAAACAAGTTTGTGTTCTAATATCAGGGACCATTCCATACAATTAGTGTATATGGCAACATATGCCCAGTTACGTAGTTGTTGCACTAGATCCAGAAATCTGCCTTCAAGGTCCCCACATTTTCCAGCTCTCAACCTGCCGTATTTTATCATAGAAGAAGAAGAAGAGTTGGTTTTTAAATGCTGACTTTCTCTACCACTTAAGGGAGAATCAAACCGGCTTACAATAGTCTTCCTTTCCCCTCCCCATACAGACATCCTGTGAGGTAGGTGGGGCTGAGAGACCTCTAAGAGAGCTGTGACTAGCCCAAGGTCAGAGCAGATGTGATTCTTGTTTCATTGCTACTGTGGTTGGTGCACAGGACATGGCTATGAGGGTATCACAGACTGAAAGGTGACATAACTTTCCGAATGACACAGCTCTTCTTCCAGACCTATGTCCAGACTTTTGTTCTTTTAATTTTTATTTTGAAAGTTTTACAAATGTCCTTGGTGACTCTTCTATGGACTATAGAAAAAAATGAGTTAAATTTGTGCTCCTCCCTGTTATCAGATCTTCATAAGTAGTTAGACTGGTAGCGCTCCCTTCTTCGTCTTAGGATACTCTTCAGTATATCAAGAATTAAGTTTCGGCTGATGGCGATTTTCGAAACGGGATTACATCCAAATTCCTGTATCTGCCACTGCAAATATTTTGTCTTACTATTGTAAATGTTAATATTTTGTCTATTTACTGTGTGTGTGTTAAGTGCCGTCAAGTCATTTCTGACTCATGGCGACTCTATGAATCAATGTCCTCCAATGTGTCCTATCCTTAACAGCCTTGCTCAGATCTTGCAAATTGAGGGCCATGTCTTCCTTTTTTGAGCCAATCCATCTCTTGTTGGGCCTTCCTCTTTTCCTGCTGCCTTCAACTTTTCCTAGCATGATTGTCTTTTCCAGTGACTCTTGCCTTCTCATAATATGTCCAAAGTACGACAGCCTCAGTTTAGTCATTTAGTCTAATTAACTTCAAGGGTCAGTTCAGGCTTGATTTGATCTATAACCCACTGATTTGTTTTTTTGGTGGTCCAGGGTATCCGTAACACTCTCCTCCAACACCACATTTCAAAGGAATCTACTTTCTTCCTATCAGCTTTCTTCATTGTCCAGCTCTCACACCCATACAAAGTAATAGGGAATACAATGGCATGAATTAACCTGATCTTGGTGGCCAGTGACACATCCTTACACTTAAGAATCTTTTCTAGTTCCTTCATGGCTGCCCTTCCCAGTCTCAATCTCCTTCTGATTTCTTGGCTGCAGTCTCCCTTTTGGTTGATGATGGAACCAAGGAATAGAAAGTCTTCAACAATTTCTGTTTCCTCATTGTCAACTTTAAAGTTGTGTAATTCTCCTGTAGTCATTACTTTTGTCTTCCTGATTTTCAGCTGCAGTCCTGCTTTGGCACTTTCTCTTTTAACTTTCAGCAGTAGTCGTTTCAAGTCTTCGCTGTTTTCTGCCAGTAATGTAGTATCACCGGCATATCTCAAATTGTTAATGTTCCTCCTCCCAATTTTCACTCCACCTTCCTCTAAATCTAATCCAGCTTTCCTAATGATATGTTCTGCATACAGATTGAAGAGGTAGGGAGATAAAATACACCCTTGTCTATTTACTGTTTGGCCACATTTTGTAATTCTTGTAGGTACCTGTTTGTTACTTGTTCTATCTTCGGCATAGTAAATAATTGTTAATTTTTTTATCATGGTGTATTATGTTTCTCTTTTATGGACTATTACAGCACTGAAATGCTCCTCCAGTGCTAGGTTTTTAAAAACTTTGTAAAACTTTCTGGAAATGACTTTCAGGAGGCAACAAGAGAGGTGGTGGTATATTAGTTTGTCTAGCAAAAGCCAGGACACCTCATGTGAACAAAATCTGAATAGCATCAGATCCAGGGTTCAGGGGGGCCCCTCAGACAAGACATCCTTAGTGGGCCCCATTAAAAAGTTGGAGGGTGGAGATGTTGCGGTGACTCTTCTTCACCATTACCCAGAGAAAGAAGGTTTTCCTCACGGTCCCGAGGGGAAGGAACAGCAGCTTTCAACAGTGATTTTGCCAACCTGTTTGCTGCTGTTCCACCTCCATACCCTATATCCTGCTTGCCCACAATCAGTTTCCTTCTGTCTAATGGTGAGGCATAGCAGTAGCAGTGAAGTAGTCTGGTGAAATCACTGCTTGTCATGTGAGTTGCACAAAGACAAGGTTGGGCAGGTGGAAGCAATTCTTCCTCCTCATGAAAACATGAAGTTCCCTTACACTGAGCCAGATCTTGGTCTACTGAGGTCAGTATTGCCTGACTGGCAGTGGCTTTCCAGGGTCTCAGGCAGAGCTGTTTTACTACCTGATATTTTTAACTGGAGATGACAAGGATTGAATCTGGGACCTTTGACATGTGAAGCAGACATCCTATCACTGACCCACAGCCACACCTCCCCTCACCATTATCAGTGTTTGAATTCCAATCAAGGCAAGTCATTGACTATTAAATGGGCCCTACCAGATTCCTGAACAATGACACTGGGCCTGATTCTAAATGTACCCTTACTTATTTTATGGTTCCTAATTCTACAAAATGTGCAGAAATGTACCAGAGGACTGTTTAATATGTTGTTTCTGCAAGGCAGACAAGTTAAACAATTCAGATCAATGACTTAAACTATTACAGAGAATCTAGGCATTGAATAAAACTTACAGTGCAACTCTATGTAGAGTTGCTCCATTTGGTAGGCTTAGGCTGGAGTCATTCTGCATAAGTGTGTGTTGCTAGACAGGCTGATAAACCACATTCCAAGTTAATGATATATGCATATGCCTCTGTGTAGTATATGAGCAGAAGTTTTGTGTTAATTATGATAATTATTACCTAATACCTGAATGAATAATCAGCCTTTGTTTAAATTCTGTGTACTTTCCCATTTCAGTTTAAAGTAAATCAGACAGAAAGCATGGACATAAAATGCAGTAGTTAAATCGAAAAATGTAAGTGCCACAAATCAAAAATCACAAGATTACAGCTGTGAAGTGAAAGACTCATCAAAGTAAAAGTAACTGTGACTAAAGACTATGAAAATAAAAAGGGATTAACATATATGTTAATGGGGTAATTAAATCCTGCGTTTTTTCACTGTAATGATTTTATAGCATCTTTTAAAGCTTGCCAGTTTGGAGGATGCCAGTAAATATTTTCTTAATTGCAAAACAAGACAATATGTGTCCCCCTGTTTCATTCATAATGTTTGATTAACTTGACGAGTCTGCTTTTTTACATTAGAGAACAAAGAGTTTGAATTGGCTGGAGCTAAGACACATTACACGTTTGAAAAGAGGTCCCTGGAACAAATGATTAACCAGAAATTTTACAGCAAGGAATGAATGAACCCGGAAAAAAGAAGAGAAAGAAGTCTACTTGTCTTGACAGAATAGCCTGATCCTGTAATAAACCTTCTCAAAGTCAACAGTTCATAAAGTCTTTTGTTCTAGTAAGAGGGTCTTTAATTTTTAACACAAACTCACACTTTGGTATGCGCACGCTTAAGTAAAATTAGAAGACATGTATATAATAGGATTTAATGGATTATCATCTGCATTTTCCAAAGATGTCAGGTTCTTTCAGCTCTGATGGAGTAGCCCTTAATGTAAATTTAATTTGAAGTGATGTATGGAAGGCTTGAGGTGATACTCTGTGATTCCCTAACTGCCTAGAGAGCCTCTGTGGGTAGCATCTGGATTTGGCTGCTCCACATGCCCAGCAGCATCTACTAACTAGGATTAATGAGGTGGCATGCTCACCAGTGATCCAAAGGAGGTATGCTACATTTACTCCCGACAATATGAAGAGGAGGGCGAGTTTCCTTTGGGGGCACACTGTTTGATGAAACTTAATGATGGTCTTGTGATAAGGTGTAATAAATACGCTGTATTGAAAGCTTGTTTGCTCTGTCCAATTTAAATGCCATCTCATCATAAAATGATGTTTAGGTTAGCAAGTCATATTTGAGAACTGAATTACATTTAGAGGGGGAGCGTAGCCTAGTTTTGAACGTATAAGATTTCCCTCATAATAGCCCTAATTATGTTTTGGGAAATTGCTTTCTTTCAGGGGGAGTTCAATGGGATTAAAAAAAAAAATCCTAGGTCAACTGTTTTGCAAAGTTAAGATATTCCTTTGAAGGAGGGGGGAAATCCCAATGACCTACACATGCTTGTGTGTCTTTCTATTTTATACAAACGAGTGGCTTTTAAATTAGACAAAACTTCTCCGTGTGGCCTCTGCTTCATTTAGGCATCTGGATTGTCTTTTGCCTTTGTGTCTAACTGCGCACTGAATGAAACCTCAGCTAATTTCAAATTCCCTTTGTCATCATGGTTTTCAGCCAAAAGTCTATAATAAATGGTCAGAAGATGAGCTGAGAGTGAATGAATAGTGAACGGTATTCATCAGCCAAACATAGAGTCCAGATCCAATTATATGTATTCATTAAGTGATAATGATATCATGGTCTTTAACTAGGAAGAAAAGAGTGTAATTGAATAATAACAGTTGTACAATCCCAACGGAACACACTTCCCATCCCAGCATAGCGACCCTCGGGGATGATGCAGGATTGATGGAATTCTATTACTCTTTGATAGATTTATTATGAAGGGCTGAGTGGAGTTGCTGCTCCACTTTGTCACTCACGCTAATCAGTATCGTAAGGCCCCAAGCGTGCAGGCTTTTGTATCCCTTTGACAAAGACAAGGTTAGGGGAGGATGACAGACACCCAGACCTTTACAAACCCATACCGCAAGATGAAATGGGCCAGCTGAGCTCTGTGCTGGGACAGAATTTTAATTTGTTTATCAATGGCTCACATGGGCAACACCATAAGGGTATTTGTCAGAGGAGTAACACTGAGGCTAAACTCTTTTGTTTGACAAGTGGAGCTTGGGAAAATATTTATTGAACTGTAAAAATCAAGGGGAAATGAAGGCAAGGTTTAAAAAAAAAGTCTACGCAGAGTGGAAAATCAGTCACATTACTGTGCATGCAATACAGAGATGGGGGTTCTTTCTTGCGATGTGTTACTTTAGCATGGCTTCTGTTCAATATATTGCTAATTTAGTTCTTGCCGGAGATTTAAAAATATGAATGAAGAAGGGGCGTGGAGGTGCAAGGAGGGACAGTGGGTTGTTTCTAAGCTGAATTTACAGTTCTGAAACACTGAGAGCATTCTTGCTTACTATTTTTTTTTTAAAAAAAATACTGCCCTACAGTTTTGGCAAGGAGAACTGAAATTTGCAAATACCGTTTAAACCTGTCCTGTATGCCAAAGCAGGATTCACTCTGTTCTTCTGTTTTGAAATTCAAATGCAAGCAATGGTCTTTGTCACTTTGGCCGCCATCTATCCTCAGCCCTTATGAATCAGTAGAAGAGACAATTTGTTGTGCTTCTGATCAGAGCCGGATCTGTGGCCATGATTGGCATAAACAAGGCCCTGCATAGGCTGCAGCTGCCAGGGTTTGTTTTTCGTTCGTGTTGTTGAGTGATATATATTTGAGTCCTCCTCTTCACATTGGATTGATTCCCAGCCGGGTAATATTTGCAACCTAAGAAGAGGCTGACAGGCTGGATTTTGGCTCACTGACAGTGCAGTATCTCTCCCCTTAGAAGGGAAAACCTGGCCACCCATGTAAATTGTCTATGTTGCTCACCTGTGTGAATTGATAATGCCAGCTCTTCTGCAAACAGTCCAAAGATACTAGATAACCAAAGGTTTTGCAACAGGCCCTGTGAGAAAAGTGCTGGGGTAAAGCAGGGATTAAGAGAGGGAGCTACCCAGTTCAAATCAGGCTCAGCCCAAAACCAACTAGGTAGCCTTAGACAAATACTGTTTCAAAGCCTCAGCAGCCACCCCTCTCCAACAATACAAAACTAAACATAGAAAAACACTGATGAAGCTGCCTTATACCGAATCAGACACTTGGTCCATCAAGGTCTATATTGTGTACTCAGACTGGCAGCTACTCTCCAGGGTTTCAGGTGGAGGTCTTTCATATCACTTACTACCTATAGATGCCAGAGATTGGCTCTGGGACATGCTGCATGTTAAGCAGATGTGCTACTGTTGAGCTATGGCCCCTTCCCAAGGATTGTCTAACCGAGAGCTAACAATCTTTATTTATTAAAATATTTATGTCCTATCATTCCCATGGTTCAAGACAGCTTACAAATTCAAATTCAAAATATACAAAATGCAATAACTTCCCCGTGAACCCCTCCACCTTAAAACACCTATGGCTTATACCCTCATCAACTGGATGACATTTATCTTTTTGGAGTGCCACAGGGTTGTATTCTCTCACCCATGCTCTTTTATACTTCCAGATGCATCTGTCTTGGTTCAGAACCCATGCTTTGAGGTTGTGGTCAGGTGTCTAAGGCAGAACAAGGTGAAGCTGAATCCAGACAAGACAGAGGTAATGCTGATCGGGAAGACTGATATTCTAGAGGGACTTGATCCACTTGTCCTTGTTGAAGGGATGTCGGCTTTTTCAGAGCAGGTTAAGAGCTTGGGGGTGCTCAGCCTTGCTCTTTGAAAAGCAGATAAGCATGGTGGCCAGGATCCATCTAATTCTCCAGCTCTGTCATTACCTAGACTCAGCCACTCTGGCCACACTGATCTTGCTTCTGTAACTTCACAGTTGGATTACCACAATGTGCTCTATGTGGGGCTGCCCTTGAAGACCACCTGGAAACCACAACTGGTCCAGAATGTGGTAGCCCAACTATTGTCAGGGACTAGCCACCATGAACCTATGTTGTCCATTTTGAAACAGCTGCACACACACACATTGGCTGCCAGTCTGTTTCTGAGTTCAATTCAAGGTGCTGGTTATGACCTTTTCCCCTCTATGGTTATGCAGGGAAGAATTTTGAATATACCATATCCAGACAGGACCTGTCCTTGCTCTTCTGGCTCTATCGATTCACTAGCTCATGCCCTCTTGGAATGCCGCTTTTACGAGGAACTTCGATCACATTATATCTCTCCCCTTTTAACATATAAATCTAATGCCTCTGTGTCTGACATAATGCCTTTTTTACTAAGTGACAGGGATCCCAAGGCTACATTGTCAGTGGCAAGATTTGTTTCAGTCCTTATATCCCTCAAACATTAGATATATGCTGCTCAAGATCAATGGATCAAGGAGCTTCTAAGGGATAAAGGAAAGGTTATGACCTTTAAAGCCCTTCATGACCTAGAACTTACATATTTATTTATTTGTTTTATTTATTTGATTTATAACCCGCCCTTGCCAGCAAGCCGGCTCAGGGTGGGTAACATCATTTAAAAAATACAACAATATACAATATAAATATACAGTAAAATCCATAATAAAACCATCAATAAAATTCTAAAAAACTAACATGATGGTGCACAAGTCTAAAAGCTTTAGGGACCATACAGGTGGCAACCCTTTGCTTTTTGTTGTTCCCACTAAGGGGGAAAAGGGAGAGGCAGTAGATGGTATAGATAATATGAGCAAATATAGGTGGCTGTCCTCAGTTGTAGGCCTGGTGGAAAAGCTCTGTCTTGCAGGCCCTGCGGAAAACTTTCAGATCCCGCAGGACCCTGATTTTATTCCCATCAACCACCCTACGAGAAAGGTTAGATGAGAGCGACTGGTCCAAGGACCATCTCCTTCCATATGTCCCTGTGTGCCAGCTATGGTTGTCAGGCAGCTATCTGTTAGCTACCCCACTATTTAAGGTGGCCCATCTAGCATTGACCAGAGCTCGGTCCTTTTGCATCGTGGCTCTGGCTCTGTAGAATGGGCTCCCTGAAGAGGTGAAGGGGATCCTACTCGGGGATCTTCAAGAGGCACTGCAGGGCCTGGTTGTTTGCCAGGGCTTTTGAGGGGGTTTTCATGTCAGGCATCTTTTAAGGAGGGAGGGGGAGAGATCTGAGATGCGCTATTTTATTTTAAATGAAAAATGTTTTAAGCTATCATTGTACTCCCCCTTGAACAATGAGGAAGAGCGGGAAATAAATGTTTTAATTAATTAATTAAAAGCCCTAGCCAATAAAATGGCCTTGCAGCTCATCCTAAACACTTCTAGACATGCTTAGAACACACTAAAGTGCAGAATTGATTGTAAGGGCACTTTCAGGCAGTCCAAATAATGCACTTTCAATCCACTTTCAATGCACTTTTGAAAGTGGATTTTACTGTGCAAACTGGCAAAATCCACTTTCAAACGATCATTAAGGTGAATTGACAGTGGATTGAAAGTGCATTATTTGGGCTGTGTGAAAGTGCCCTAAGTCTTGTTTAGAGTACACCATACTTTTACACGAAAAAGAGGATTAGTAGAGCAGCATGTGCTGTCTTTCTGCATTTGGAACCAAGAAGCCTGAATGGTGATCAATGCAGAAGGCATTTTCAAGAAAAGCATTTTTATTCATTTGCATTTACCAACTAAAACGACTATGGAATACTAATATCATTTTTATGGTAACGTGGACTAACTTTGTTCAGGAGCACAGGCGAAGAAGGCTTGGATCCACTTGAAAGTTCCACAAATGGAAGGGACTCCTGTCAACAAATTAAGATTTCATCCCCCAAATACCATCACCCCCCCACAATTAAAAGTTTTTTACAGTGAACACTAAATGCATTCCTAGGTAGTGTTCTGGCGCACTACCAAGCATGCCTGTGTTTGTGCTCTTGATGTGGGTAAAGCTTTGATGCACCACGGAGGTTTCACAAGGTTTGTGGTACACCGGCAGTCAGAAGAGCCTATCCATTTATGCTTTATTATCCTTGCTCCTTTTTCTGATATACAGAGGATCCCATTACTGAGACAGGTCAAGAGTTACCATCAGTCGCATAGAGAACCACTGCATGCCAAGCAGATGTCATTTGTAATGTTACAGAGAATGCCCATGTAAACGCTGCCTACTCCGGCCAAAGAGCTACCGGTAACTAGCCTGCAGGAACTATGACTTCCAAACAGATGGCCATGAATAAAGGCAGGCCAAAGGATCACACATGAACATGAGGGGACACCGTGGCCAAGGGACATCAATGCCTCTTTCTGTGCTAGGCTTCCCCTACCTCTGCAAAGGCACTTTCAACTTAGTGCTTTGAAGATGGAATAGCATCAGTCTGTAATGGGTGGAGGAATCAAACAGAGGTGCTGCCTACAATTCTCAGTTTTCTTATTAGGACTTTTATCCTACGAAATCAACAGGACATGCTGCATAAGTAGGATCTGGCTCCTTATATGGAAATGGAAGTGTGTTTATTTCTGTGCTTCCATTTTTGTTTGGCCACTGAGGAGAAACACTGTTGGGAGAGGCCAGAACAACACTTTTTCAGCCTGACTGAGTTTAGAATGTGTTGGCCATTTCTGAAGCCTGTGCTGTTACTCAGTAAACAATGGCACATATGGATATGGTTCTCTGCAAGTTTATAGATAGAGGATGTGATCTCCAAGCCATTTGTTGTCCATTGAAATGATTTGAGAATTGCAGCTAAAGGTGTTTGAAAAAGAGAAAACTAATTCAATTTAAAAAGAAAAGAGCGAGAGTCCAGTAGCACCTTAAAGACTAACAAAATTTCTGGCAGGGTATGAGCTTTTGTGTCACCGCTCACTTCTTCAGATACCAACTTCAAAAACTTAACAAATACATTATTGTATTGAGTAGGATTTTTGTAGCTACTGCAGTCAAAAGCTCTGCTCACGACCTGAGTTCGATCCCGACGGAAGTCGGTTTCAGGTAGCCGGCTCAAGGTCGACTCAGCCTTCCATCCTTCCGAGGTCGGTCAAATGAGTACCCAGCTTGCTGGGGGTAAAGGGAAGATGACTGGGGAAGGCACTGGCAAACCACCCTGCAAACAAAGTCTGCCTAGAAAACGTCGGGATGTGACGTCTCCCCATGGGTCAGGAATGACCCGGTGCTTGCACAGGGGACCTTTACTTTACTTTACTATGAAACGTATTATACAAAGGCCCTTAAAAAAATCACCAGCTTTTCAATGCAAAAATGCAAACATCCACTGGTAATTACAAAGTTCCTCACTTATGAGTTAAATGATATTGGAAAGGATAGATCTGAATGCTGACAACTGCTATTTTAAAATCAAAATTATTGAAACAAATGCAAACAGGCTCTGTTTGAAAAATGTAAGTGGGCTTTCCTTCTGAAAGGGTGACAGAGAATAGCTGAAAATACATGCTTCAACTTTAAAATGATTTTGGGTCACTGCATGGAAATCATTGGATGGAGCTAATTAATTTTTTTTTTTTTTTTTTACACCTAGTCAGTGGAGCGTTTTTACACCAGACCAAAAGAGCTTTTGAGCTTCTGTCGTGGGTTTTGTGTTCAACTGGGAATGTTGTTACTGCAGATATAAAGCTGAAGAGCCAGATTTTAGAACTGTATGCATGTTATTGCCAAAGTAGGTTTTATATACTCATTACTGACATGAGAAATGAACCACATACATACTTGAAACCCCACATGTGAAAAATGGCCTTCTAGTTCTCCCTCTTACAGTGTCCAGAGGAAATCTCACAGTTTTCTCGGGTATCTCGTTCTATTGTACTATTGCTGTTTCCATTTGGTAGTTTCCCCCTAATATTTCATTGGGAAACATAATATTTAATTTTCTTCAAAAGAGGTGCTGTATAATGACGCTGGATGCATTCCAACAGAAACTTCTTCCACCCAAATCCAATTGAAATGGATTGCGGGATTGTGTCTCATGAATTATATCTCTCAAGACTAAATCTTGTCACAAGTTGCTACAAGACGATCATTCAGTCGGTGACCTGCTGAAGAACGGAAACTGGGCTCAGAGTCAGCCTGTCATTAGGTAGCAGAATTTGGAGTATCATTAATAAGAAGCAAATTGCCAACTAATTAGTTTATTATTATACTTTCACCATCCTGTGGATGTCATTTGGCTTGCCTGCCTCAGGCTCCAAAATGGCTGCTCTCATCTCTAAATGGGCTTCAGGAATCCACCAACAAAGTGGGGTTGGATCTATTTCTTTGTGTACTGTGGGGATTTACTTCCCACAAGACAGCAGAGTGTACACTAGCTGACTTATCTCTGAACCATGGCAACAGTTTGAAAAGGTAAAGCAGAGAGTCCACTGAACAGCCATTTGTCACGAGCAATTGCAAGCAGTCCAAAAGTGCAGGGAGAGTATATGAATCATGATGTAAAAATGGTGAAGGGCCGGCACTTGGGCCGGTTGTGGTTATACTGGGATACAGCCTAGCCAGGACATGATTTACTAAAGCTCTGTGCAGAGGGACAAGTGCAATGCAGAAAGAATTAAAGTTTGCCTTTGTATCTCATGAGGCATGGGGAATTTAATTTGACATCACACACAATTCACAACTTTGGATAGGAAGGAAATGGTGGCACTGCAATAGCATGATCCATTTTTTTATTGTTTCCTGATCTCTCTCTCCCCCCCCCCCCATCTGCTTGCACATCACTGTACAGATGAGTTGGCATAATATATCTACAGGGGCAAAATGAACAAATGATATGGGATTTCTTACCACTTTCCAAAGAGATCGCTGCCTGCTTTTGATTTTTACCCTGGATATGCTCACATGTACTGAAACACACTTCTGCCCATTACCCTTTTGTCAGGTTCAAAATATTTCTCAATTCAGGTACAAACTCACCACAAGTTCTCAGCTTCAGCCTCTTGCATTACCGGTAATCAACTGGTAGTATTATTCCCCTCACCTCAAAACTGCTGTTGCCAGTGTCCAACAGCTGCTGCAAGAAGCTATTAATGAAGCAGAGTTCTATACCTTGGTCCAATCTATAAAGAGTAGAGAAGCTGCATGCAGAGGAATAACTACAGAGCCCTTTTGTCCCTTGGCATGTGCACCTGGAAGTATATGCAGGAACCAGGCTACTGCAGGTAATAGGAAGACTGTATGTGCATCCCATAGCCCATCTCCTCTTCTTAGTCAGCCTTGGCCAAATGGATGGGGAAAGGATGGACTCTGATCTGAGGGACAGGCATGGGACTTCCATGTCTCACATGGGCCTGGCTTTATGAGTGCCCAAATAGCAGGAAAGGGAAGGACTGGACTCTCTTGAGTCTGAGTGGGCTCTTTTTCAATGCATAGACACTGTCTCTGCTTGTCTATTGTGGTTTCTTGTTTCATCTGATGTGTGCTGAACACAGGCACTGCAAATAGGTTGTAAACCTGAAACCATGTTAAGTCCTGATATGGCTGGAAGCAATCACGGCCGGTGCAATGCCCAGTTGTAAACGGATCCCTTGACAGAACGCCCCCTTCCACCCTCAGTGCACTGGGCTCTTTCTGGAGGTCTCCTTGGAGAAACATAGGAGAATCTTGCCTATAGAGAATCTTGGCCTTCTTTTTGTAGAAGCCCTTAAAAGAGAACTCTGGATTTTTCAAACTGTACGTAACAACAATAAATAAAACGGGCTGTTATTCTGGGGATGAGAACTTATCTGACCTTTGCAGAGGCAAGAGAATGAACTGCAGAGAGATAGATGGATTTTAATAGTGTTTCCTTTTAAGGAGTTGACATCCATTTGGGACGCTTGATTTAGCAGCTTTTCCCCCTTCTGTTGCAAGTGAGTATGAAGTTGATGCACAGTCTCTATTGCTGCAGGCTAAAGACCTGACTCTTATCCCTGTGTGAATTGGCAAGGATGGGCCGTTGTGTTCAGTATGAAGAAAATTTTCACTCCTGTTTTCACACCTAAAATCTGGAGAAAAATAGAAGTAGTCAGACTCTCTTTGCCACTGGGAATACAGAATTGTAATGTTCCCCTCCTTCCTGTTATATTATCAGTGTCAATGGAGGGGT
Source organism: Euleptes europaea (assembly GCF_029931775.1). NCBI lineage: Eukaryota > Metazoa > Chordata > Lepidosauria > Squamata > Sphaerodactylidae > Euleptes > Euleptes europaea. The sequence continues at coordinate 64,573,630 of NC_079313.1, forward strand.
AACCTGCTGCAATATCCAGCAATACGAGTGTGGTTAGGCGCCATTTGAAATTTTGTAATTTTGTGTTTTAAGTTTTAATTGGGATTTTATTATTTTAAATTTAGATTTTTATATTGATGTAGTAATGCTTTTATATGATGTTACCTGCTCTGAGCCGGCTTCGGCCGGGGAGGACAGGTTATAAATCACAAAATAAATAAATAAATAAATAAAATACGAGCCATTCCCAGCTATGGTGAACAATTTGCCCACCTGAACAGTATAGTCTGTTCAGTAAGTATAGTCTCCTGCTAGAATATTTAAATGCACAGCAATGGTTTTTGAGAGGCCAAATAATGCACTTCCAATCCACTTTCAATGCACTTTGAAGCTGGATTTTACTGTGTGAAATGGCAAAATCCACTTGCAAACAATTGTTAAAGTGCATTGAAAGTGGATTGAAAGTGCATTATTCAGCATGTGTGAAAGGTTCAATAGTAATCATAGCCAAATAACCTAATATTTTACAGTGCAGAGTTACTCCAGTGGAAGCCCATTGAAACCAAGTAGTATTGATTCACTGTGCTTGCTTGCTATCCTGGGCAAGCTCCATTGATATGAATGGGAGCTGGACATCAATACAGAAGGGCTGCTGTATAGTTCCTGTGGATTTCAGTGTTAGGAATTTCTCGGGAGATTGTGTCCAGCTCCATTTCAGCCTAATGCACAATTAATGGTGGTGAATCAAAGAGACTTGTTTCTTCTAATTGTGCAATGGTGTATCTTCTGATGCAGTCAGTACAAATTAAGTGGCTGTAGTCCAGATTTAATTTTCAATTAATATATGTTATTACAGGATAATTAGATGCCAATTGTTTAGTACAAATGTCTTTGAGATATAACAACTTTAGTTATTACACTTCAAGAAACATATTTTTTACAATCAATTGGTATTTAATCTTGTAAAAAGTAAATCAAGTATATTTAAGGCATTAATCTAAAACAAACAAATATTCAATTTTTATCTCATAAAGCAATGATTTATTTTGCCTGTTAGCCACTGAATGAATAGAACAAATTGGATTTTCTGGGACTCAAGTGGCCAACAACTCAATCAATAGATATTGTCGGGGGTGGGGAGGGAAGGGTGGCAATCTACTGGGCTTACTCAATGCCCACTGCCAGTTTGATGCCCAAGCAAAGCAAGCAGTGGCTACACAGCCAAATTGGCAGGATTGGCATGGGAGTAGTCATATGCCCCCTGCAATCTCTGCTGCCCAGCTCAGGTGTTAGGCAGGCTGGTTCTACACGATTCCCCCAATTTCGTATTCACAACAACCCTGTGAAGTAGGTTAGGCTGAGAGATTGTGACTGGCCCAAAATCACCCAGTCAGCTTCATGGCAGAGTGAGGATTTGAACTTGGGTCTCTCCTGACACTCTCACTACTGCATCATACTTATTCTCTAAATTATAAAATAGTCAACTGGAGAAGAAGAGAAAGAAACAGAAAAAATATATCCCCTAAACCCAGGTGGATGTCACTGATTTTGCTTGGTGCCTAAAAGACAATAGAGAATGGGAAGGTGCCACATGGGATCCCCATAATTCTACAAATGGGACACAGTCACAGAAAAGGGCACCATTTGTTATCACTGCCTGCTTTATGTTGGAATCTCCATAAATATTTCCACAAGTGGGCAGGCCTGTGCAGAAGGTAGAGGTCTTTTGGGTATCCAGATTTTAAAAGTACTTTGAATTTTACTTGGAAACAGTGGGACCCTGTAGAGTAATTTGCTGTTTGTACTATGTTCCAGTTGATAACCTAGCCACTGTATTCTGAACATTTTCTAGGGGTGGCAACAGCTGGTACTGATGTTGGAAAAGTTGATGCTCTAGCCTTGAATATCCAAAAGCAATCCCAAGCTGCAAATTTTATGTTTAACAGAAAGTATAATGCCATCCCTACGACCCTCAAAACTCATCACATCATCTTTTCCAGAGTCAGCGACAGTTTATTAGTCTTTTTATTCCATTATCACCTGCAGAATGTCCATTGCCCTACCTGGATTTGATGAAAAGTAGAAATAGAGCTGGGTGTCATCAGAATATTGATAACACTTCAGTTAACCTCTTCAGATGACCTACCCCCAGAAATTTCACACAGATGTCAAACCGTGTAAGCTCTGTGGACCTTTGTGGCATAATTACCACAGAACCGGCAGAAATATTCCAGCCCCACCTTCCAGAAAAAGCCTGCAGATGGGAGCAGAGCAACTGGAGCACATCACCTCCCACTCATACCTCTGGCAGCCAATCCAGAAAGATTTCATGCTAGGTATCAACAGCCACTGAGGCTGCATACCCTCCCTAACTGTCTCTTCAGCTAGCATGATATAGGGGTTAAGAGTGGCAGACTCTAATCTGGAGAACCAGGTTTGATTCCCTACTCTTCCACATGACCGGCGGACTCCAATCTGGTGAACCGGGTTGGTTTCTCCACTCCTGCACCTGAAGCCTGCTGGGTGACCTTGGGTCAGTTACCGTTCTCTCCAAACTCTCTCAGCCCCACCTACCTCACAAGGTGCCTGTTGGGTTGTGGGGAGGGGAAGGGAAGGCGATTATAAACCAGTTTGAGACTCCTTAAAGGTAGAGAAAATTGGGGTATAAAAACCAATTCCTCCTCCTCCTCCTCCTCCTCCTCCTCATTATTCACCCTGGTGACCAAGTCAGTTTCAGTTCAAAAACAAAACAGCTAACAAGTCAGAGTGAAATGGGTTGTCTTAATGGTGGTAGAGTCTATTTTTTTTGTTACCGACCAGATACCAACCTAAGCAATAACGTAATCACTATACAACATTTACCGTATATACTCGAGCGTAAGCTGACCCGAATATAAGCCGAGGCACCTAATTTTGCCACAAAAAACTGGGAAAACTTATTGACTCGAGTATAAGCCTAGGGTGGGAAATGCAGCAGCTACTGGTAAATTTCAAAATAAAAATAGATACCAATAACACAGTAACACAGTGCGTACACAGCGCAGCGTGTATATTATGAGTCCTAACACGCGCTCCCCCGCCCCCAGCCACGCCCCCTCATCCTACGCTGTGCGCGCGCTCCCCCTCGGCGTTGGGCGCCTCCATTCTTCCCCCCTCCTCCTCCTCCTCTTCCATCCTCGCCGCTCCGTCTTTTTTTCCCCTCAGCGGTGGCGGCTGCCGGAACTCTCTGAGGAGGAGGAGGGGGTCGGAGGCACCCCTCCCCCCCCACTGCTTTCCCACCTCATAACCGCCGAAGCCCTAAATGGAAGACTGACGAGATACCAGAAAAAAAAAAAAAAGAATGGATAAGTAAAATGCTAGATATGATGGAGATGGCTAAACTTACAGCCTTTATAAATGAGACTGATAATGTACACTTTTCGGGGGAATGGGAGGCGTGGAGAATCTATTGTGAAGATTATTTTTCGGTAGGTCAATTTAAAGGATACTCTTTGGTTTGATCCCTGATTTAATTTTTACTATAGTTATTTCAAAATATTGTATGAACAGGATTGGATAAAATAAGATAAATACAACTTAAATATATAGATGGGGATTATATTTTAGCAAAAGTATATACAATTTATATTTTAGACGGAAGAGTGTGAAGGGGAAGTCATTTTTGTTTATATTAGATACTTTGTTTTTTCAGTTTTCTAATTTTGTTATACATTTATAAGATTTGCATAATTGAATAATGATTTATGAGATGTATTAAAAGAGAAAACAATAAAAATTTAATTAAAAAAAAATAACCGCTGAAGCCCCCCCCCCCAGCCGGAGAACACCCGCACTGCACCGGAGAACAGGTAAGTGGGACCCTCACTCGAGTATAAGCCGAGGGGGGCTTTTTCAGCATAAAAAATGTGCTGAAAAACTCGGCTTATACACGAGTATATACGGGGTAATTTCCTTATGTTCTCTTATGTCACACAGCAAGTCTTGTAACTGAATGGATCAATGTCTGTAATTTCAGATATTTATTCATTGGCACTATTGACAAAGTATGCATTGACTGATGAAACATTACTGAGAAGCATAAAGTGTGTACTAAAATGCAAACATATTCATTTAGCTCAACAAAACAGCTATCAGCAGACCTCTTTGGTGTTCATATATCCTGGAAGAGAGATGCCCTTACTTATTTCCAGGACGATCCTTCCCCCCACCCTGAAATTTCATGGAAGTTTAAATGGCAGTTCTCTGTAGTTTCCAAGGCCTATAAAAGTTTCCCCTTCCATTTTATTTGAACAACTACAGTAAATCACAATTTTCTATGACTAGAGCAGTGGGGTTTATATAATAAAACTCTCTTTTCTTTTCTGCCAGCAAAGTGGTAGATCAGGAGGAAATCCAACATATATGCCAAAAATAATCTTTCCTTTCTCTGGCATAGTTCATACATAATAGCCCTGTTCACAAGGTACAATGAGGAAGAAAATGAGGCTGCACCGGTAGGCAGAAGAAAAAAAGAAGAACAAGGTGCTAGGTAGAGCAAATAAACTTCTCTACCATGCACATTCTTCTTCTCATACCACATGGCACAGTGAACATGCATACAATCTGTGTACACTTGATTTTTCTTTATACATGCATTGAGTCATGTTACGTTCAATGCACGTACAGCTGAATGTGTGATTGAAACACCATATATATCCAGGTACTGGCCCCTGGTTTCATTTGTAAAGTGAACGTGCATCGGCTCTTACTTACAAACTGGTCTATGCACCTATATGCACGTTAAATGTGCATTCACTGTAATATGTAAACAGGGCTCATGAGAAACCATGTAATGACAAACCAAGGTTGGGATATCCCTGGGATCATGCACTCCCTAACCTTACCCCTCCCTCCTTCCCTTGCACGTGTCTTGGAAAATGAATTACATCTCTTTCTATGGCGAGCAACAATTTGGGAGAATGTCTGAATCGGAAATTAAGATTCATCCTCTTTCCTACAAACCAGGGTTAAGCCAAGCTGCATGCAAGGGGAAGACTTGTTTCCACAATGATCAACCACAATTACTTATTACAGGTTGAGTATCCCTTATCTAGACAAAAATGAGGGACACACATACTGGATGGGAGATACACGTCTGGGTAGCACTGTGTGTGAATAAGATCTTGGGATACGGGTGGACCGTAAGTTAAATATGAGCAGCCAATGTGATGCAGCAACAAAAAAAGCTAATGCAATATTGGTGCGCATCAACAGAGGCATAACATCCAAATCACAAGATGTCATAGTTCCACTGTACACTGCATTGGTCAGGCCGCACCTGGAGTATTGTGTGCAGTTGTGGAGGCCTCAACTCAAAAAGGGTGTGGACAGAATTGAGCTGGTGCAGAGGAGAGTGACGAGGATGATCAGGGGCCTGGAGACCAAGCCCTATGAGGAAAGGCTGAGGGAGTTTGGAATGTTTAGTCTGGAGAAGACGAGGTTGAAGGGGGACATGATTGTTCTCTTGAAGTATTTGAAGGAGGGCGGAAAGGTCCCGGCTGGATATTAGGAAAAATTGTTTTACAGTAAGAGTTCTTCGACAGTGGAATCCGCTCCCTAGGGTGGTGGTGAGCTCCCCCTCACTGGCAGTCTTTAAGCAGAAGCTGGACAAATACTTGTCAAGGATGCTCTAGGCTGATCCTGCATTGAGCAGGGGGTTGGACTAGATGGCCTGTATGGCCCCTTCCAACCCTATGATTCTATGATTCTGTGTCTTAAACATCACTCTGAAATGTGACCTATAAGGCTTCATATCCTTAAAAACAGAATGGACGATTAGTGGTCATTGTATTTAAAATATCACAACCTTTATTGTCGAAGGCTTTCACGGTCAGAGTTCATTGGTTCTTGTAGGTTATCCGGGCTGTGTAACCGTGGTCTTGGAATTTTCTTTCCTGACGTTTCGCCAGCAACTGTGGCAGGCATCTTCAGAGTAGTAACACTGAAGGACAGTGTCTCTCAGTGTCAAGGGTGTAGGAAGAGTAATATATAGTCAGAAAGGGGTTGGGTTTGAGCTGAGTATTGTCCTGCAAAAGTATTGTCCTGTAAGTATCAAGATAATGTGCTAATGAGGGTATGGTATGTTAATATGGAACCATTGTATCCTGAAGTGATCTGTTAATGTGTGTAATCCAAAGCTAATCTGTATGGCTATTGTTGAATGCTGTCTTTGTCTGGAGGTTTTTCAGGGCAGGAAGCCAAGCCTTATTCATTCTTAAACTCTCCTCTTTTCTGTTAAAGTTGTGCTGATGTTTATGAATTTCAATGGCTTCTCTGTGCAATCTGACAAAATAGTTGGTAGAATTGTCCAGTCTTTCAGTGTCTTGGAATAAGACTTGGCCAACCTGAGAAATCAGCAGTGGCTGAACATGGACTGACACAAACAGGACACAGGGTCTTATTCCAAGACACTGAAAGACTGGACAATTCTACCAACTATTTTGTCAGATTGCACAGAGAAGCCATTGAAATTCATAAACATCAGCACAACTTTAACAGAAAAGAGGAGAGTTTAAGAATGAATAAGGCTTGGCTTCCTGCCCTGAAAAACCTCCAGACAAAGACAGCATTCAACAATAGCCATACAGATTAGCTTTGGATTACACACATTAACAGATCACTTCAGGATACAATGGTTCCATATTAACATACCATACCCTCATTAGCACATTATCTTGATACTTACAGGACAATACTTTTGCAGGACAATACTCAGCTCAAACCCAACCCCTTTCTGACTATATATTACTCTTCCTACACCCTTGACACTGAGAGACACTGTCCTTCAGTGTTACTACTCTGAAGATGCCTGCCACAGTTGCTGGCGAAACGTCAGGAAAGAAAATTCCAAGACCACGGTTACACAGCCCGAATAACCTACAAGAACCAAATCACAACCTTTGTTTTAGCTGTGCTATAGGGAATACAATAATGCATGAAGACACAATCCACCTGACTTTTGTTAGCACAGGTTGGACTGCACAATCAGCATTCAGAACATCCACCCAAGATCCAAAGTGAATGAACAGGAGCATTAGTAGCAGGAGAAAAGATTAGAAACAGGAAAATTAGACAGTTGGTTAACCCCTTGAGTGATTGCCTATGATCTGCCTGGTAAGATTATATTTAAATACTGCTAATTTGGGACGAAGCTGGCTTCTTCTGAGTCAGGCCACTGGTCTATCTTTTTCTGCTCTGACTTGTAGCAGCTCTTCAGAATCTCAGCAGAGAAAGGTCTGTGCTTGCCGCCTGAAATTTATTAACCTGGGATTGAACCTGGGACCTTCTACACGCAACACACGCTCTTTAGCACAGAACCAACCACGGCCCCTCCCTTAAAAGCACTGCCTGCCATCCCTGGCATTTTTCTTCTCATATTTCACTGCAGACTCAGCTCATATTATACTGTGAGTGAATGACTGATCAATAACCCGATTTTATTTTCAGGCCCACACCTGGATGGGCGACTGAATGAGTCTAAAACAGTCTCTAACACTGGTGTGAGTCATTTGCACTGTCGATGATTTTGAAGACACTTCTGCAAAGAAAATGCTTTGGGAATGTAACACAAACCTGGGCAAAAACACTGCTGCATCCTTTGGAGCAAAATACTACAAGTCCACTCAGTATGCTGCCAGGTATAAACCACGGGCTCATCAACACCTCAACCCACCACCATTACCTGCAATTTGTTAAGTAGCCAGCAGTGGGGGATATTTCACACAAGGATGAAGTGTTCATCATTCAGTGACGGAGAATTTTGCTTTGTCATGTGCAGATCTACAAGTTACGAGGAATGAGGTGATTGGCTGAAATGGTAACATTCTGGACCACATCATTTCATTCTGCTGGTGGTAGGGAGGCTACCATTTCTGAATGTCCACCCAGTTTAAAAACTCTGGATGCTTGTTTTACCTAGCTGTTCTTGTACATGTGGGGCTGTGACTTCACACACCTCGTGACTAAGAGAGGGGCAAGGATAGCAGGATTACCAACAACCTGAAGGGGGAAAAAATCCTATCCTTTTAATAGAGGCTCATGGTTTTTTTTTAAAATTAAAATAGCATTGCATTGATTAATGCTGGTAATGGAACGGAATCTGAGACTAAGGCCTGGTTGCCTCAATCAAGCAACTTCCAGTTGAAATTGCTTTAAGTGATTTCCATGAACTGGCCTTTTTGTGTGTACTGGCCCAGAATGTTTTTGGTGCCTTAGTAAAATGGACTTTGTATACCTTATCAAAGAGCCAGGATGCCCTTGAATAGATACAGAAGTGACTCCAGGATAGTTAACATTGTGGTACCAATCTTTTAATTACAATAAACTATCTTTGTAAACCTGTTATCTTCAATTAAATAAATAGATCTCAGCCACAAATCAAGTCACCCACTGTAACAATTCTAAATTATACCTGGAATAAGAAAACAGTATAGATAAAAGTCATAAAAAATGAGCACAATTTGATTAGATCCAAGCCAGTGGTATCAACTAGCTCTGCTCATTTAACCTGTCTTTGGATCACAGTACAGCCGTCATATAGCTGCAGGGTGGATGTGTTCATACTGAACTATTAATCTGTTTCAAAATGCCATAACATTTCCATGAAGAACTTCCTAATTTTTTTCCAGAAATTAAATGTCTGTTTAAAGTTCATTCCCTCCTGCTGCAACTAATTGAAATGAGATTTGGTTTATCTTTATGACATGAAAATGGGATTGAGTTTCATAATAATAACAATAATGATAACTCTATAGATTTTAGGACTAGCAGTTAATAATTATAGTAGATGTGAAGATTAGACAAGAGTAATGCAGCATAAACACACTGCCGTTATTTGTTGGGAGGGGTGACGGGGTGTCGCTTCGTTAATGCCTGCTTATTAATTTTGTGTCTATTTTCAGCTCCCATTGAATATTAGTAAAACACTTTAATTAAGAGCACCCAGATAAAAATAGTTTGGAGATGGGTTAGTTTTCAAATCAGTGAGTACTTTATTGTGAAAAGAAGGAGATTCAAAATGTCAATGTCCTGCCATGGAAAGGCCAAACCCTAGGTCCTAAGAAAATGTACTCACACCACTGTGCCTAGTTAGTATGTAAAAGAGTTAATTTTAGATACAAATCTGGAAGCTGTGCATTTCCTATCTGATCAAACCCAGTTGATTCATTACTTAGTTCTTATTCCTTTGTTTATTGTTCCTGCAGAGGCTATTTTCTAAAATGTGTTGCCAAAACCTTGCCCAGAAAACTAAAATATCAAGATAAATGTCATCATTATTAAAGTACTGGCAAAATGTGCATCCAGTGGGCTTAGAGTGGGAGAGTCATTGCATTACTGAACATTATTTCCCCTCTACCCAATATTTCACAGTTTGGTTAAAAACCCTGCCCCTGCTTTTTCATAGTTACTTACAGCCCATTCCTGACTTGGGAGGGCGAAAGTTGTTAGGAGGCACGGAAGGGCCAGGTCCCCTTCTGCTGCTGCGCCGACTTCTACGCCACTTGGGCCAGTGCCCGGGCCACTTGTGCCACTGCAACCGGCATGTACGCCGGCATTGGGGTGGCCTCCCAGCGCTGCCACAGCAGTGCATCCCTAGATCACTTGGCTCAGCCTCCCGCCAGCATCCTCCTGACAGCGCACATCCATGCGCTGTTGGCCCAGGGGGCTTTACGGAGGCAGAGCTGTTTGTAGGTGGCTTCCTAACCCCCCTTCAGGCTGGAAATGCCCCCTTTCCCCTTATTTGCATTTGCACCACCACGGGGCTTGCGAGTAAGGGCAGCTTCCCGGCTTCATGGGGGCTGAATCCTCTTTTGGAGACGGCGCTGCTGTGCCACCTCCAGCCACCAGCACAGCCTCTCCCCTTAGGAATGGGCTGCCCATGTAGTGGAGCAAATTGTGCCCCCTAGGAATGTGAAAGGTCCGGAAAATATACATGTGTGTGGGGTGGGAAAGCTAAAACTCCCTGATTGCTGTGGTCCTAATCCAAATCAAACACCACATGCTGAGAAATTGATGGGAAACCTACAAGTTATATCTGCCTGAAAGACAGAATGGGGAACCCTGACAACACCTACGAGTAGCTGGCATTGGCTCCTGGCACAATGATTTGCACTGTAACGCATCTAAGCAAAAATTAGGGCCACATTGCACTAGCTGCAAAGACACATGCATGTAGCACTTGCTACTTGTACCTTCCAAAGCAGTGGGGACCAAGTGATGACAGTTATTTCCGTTTTCTCGTGAACTTACTCATGGCACCACTCATACTGGGGCTGCTGGTGAATCAGGGAGACAAGATAGATAGGCAGACAGACTTGCAAAGGTGGATTGGAATCCCATAGGCCTGTGTGGAATGTCAGTCCAGAGTGTCTCCCAACTTTTGAGAATGGCTTCTGGAGGTAAGCAGGGATGCTCTTAGAAAAGGAGGATGAATAGCTAAGATTGCACACATACTTTGGATCTCACGCAAGGAGAATTATATTCATAGACTGGAAAATTCTCGTATTCATACCCACAGCCCTTAGGTGACACTTTAAAATATTTAATTTCCCGCTACTCCTCTCCCATTTTTCAAAGTATTTTCACCTTGGGCTCTTACCCATTCATAACAGTACCCAGACTGTAAAAAACCCATACAACTTTATACGAAGCAAAGGGCCACTGCATGATACATCTGCTTTCTTTGACCTTGATTGCCCAGATGGATTAAAATCTATCTGACCAGGTGATTTAAAAGAGTTGTGTGAAAATGTAAACGTGTTGGCCACATAGGGTTGCCAGCCTCCAGGTTATGTAAAATACAGATGATACATACCTGTTGCACTTGAAGAAAAAGTACATACCTTTGTGGATATAGGAATATTGCATGTGTTGGTTGTATACCATATTGGATTTTGGAAAATTGTATTTTGTAGTGGGTAATTTATACTTTTGTAAGCTTGTACGATGTTTAGATTTGTTGTGGTATAATACAGAATTTCTTACATTTGTATAAGAGCTTGTTTCTGTGTCAACTTGGTTGTAACTATTATATACACAGAAGTGTCTATTGCTGCTAACCTCCAGGTACTAGCTGGAGATCTCCTGCTATTACAACTGATCTCCAGCCAATAGAGATTAGTTCACCTGGAGAAAACAGCCGCTTTGGCAATTGGACTCTATGGCATTGAAGTCCCTCCCCTCCCCAAACCCCGCAGGCTCCACCCCTCAGGCTCCACCCCAAAAACCTCCTGCCAGTGGCGAAGAGGGACCTGGAAACCCTATGGCCACATAACTGTCTAAACACAAACCAATGAGGGAGGGCAGTTTAAATGACCAAGTTGCATGTCAGTTCTTCATGGCTCTGACCCTTCTCCTGCTGTTCAAAGCATACTAGGCAAAATGTTCCAGATTAAAGAGCACAGTGTCTCTGAATTTTGTTCACTACAACAGATATCCAGAAATTGCTGCGGAGAACGTTTTAAGTGTTAGATTCTAATGGTAACCAATTCATATTGTACAAGACATGGTGGCTGGGTAACTAACTTGCAGCATGGCATTATGCTTTTGTGAGGTAATTTCATAGAGGTATAATTCCACCTCCCTCCCTTTCCAAGAATGCTAACAGAGAATGCTTCATGTTGATTTTGATCCAACTTTGAATTCAGGATTCCTTGTGTTTGCACGCTCAGTCATCAAGAGGGGTTTTTCTGTCTCTTGTCCTGGAGAGCGTAACAACTGTGAAGGAAAGGAGCTTGAAGGGATAGGAGGGAGTAAGCTAACTAGGAAAAGAAAATGAAAAGAAATGACTCCAAGGGAGCTGAAAAAGGGCTTCCCAGGGGGGAAGGGGAGGGATTAGTTGACACAGTATACAATGGACAGTAATGGCTCTTTCAGATCTGTACTGTTTTATTGTGTAAATACATGCCTCTGCGTTCTTTAAATTGCAGATTAGACACCTAGCGACTGTCTTGATGGACCATCACTCCTCTTTTGTGTGTTTATAGTCCATCGTGGTAAGATATATCGGGGTAATGTTTTAAAGTGTGGATTGCTTCCATACTCCTGGGTTAGCTCATATTGAAAAATCCTGAATTAGATGGAGAAATAAGTGTAGTCTGCCTTCCAGGGCTTATCCTCATGAGCTGCAACTATCTGCTAGAGCTGTAATTGTTATTAACGCTTCCTTTTCTACAGTGCTTTCTTCCTGAAATTTAGCATTTGCTTGATAGTTTCTGGGTGTTGATGCCCCTCTGTTAAGTCAAAAGCCAGTACCATTACATGTTAAGGCTTAGTGCTGCTCTGATTTTTAATGAAGTTGTGTTGGTTTTAACATTCTTAAAGGTAAAGGTAGTCACCTGTGCAAGCACTGGGTCATTCCTGACCCATGGGGTGATGTCACATCCCTATGTTTACTAGGGAGACTTTGTTTATGGGGTGGCTTGCCATTGCCTTCCCCAGTCATCTTCCTTTACCCCCAGCAAGCTGGGTACTCATTTTACCGACCTCGGAAGGGCTATAACAAAAACAGAGAACGATCTCAGATCAATTCTCTGATGTCATTCTGTTAAATGCAGTTAAGTCTTGGTTTTGTTTTAGCTACTTTCTTTATATTATTTCTTCAAGTGTTGATGAAAGAGGCAGGTTTAAGTACCTCAAACATTAACGGAACTTAAACATTACAGTCCAACCATACAAACAAAAGAATACTCAAAACCTGAGTTCCCTTGACCCAACTGCTGCTTACCCATCTCCTCTCTTAGAATAAAATGCATTTTGGAGCTGCTGGAGCAAAATGTGGTTCATTAACTGATAAACAGATGTTTTATTGGCTCATACCTCTATTCAGGAACATCAGAACAAATTCTAAGTGTTTTGTGGAGACATGGGAAAAGGAGATAGGGTTGGAAACAGTTGTCTTTCCACAAAAATAGTAGGTGTATTGTTACAACACATGGTAATGAGGCAAGATGTGTTAACTGACGTTCTCAAACATTTAGGCGTTGAAGAAACTGCAGGTGAAACTTTCTTTCAAGTAAGCCCAGCCAAATTCAATGGAACTGCATCACTAAGAGCCTGATCCCTAGCTCCTGAGCAAGCACCATGTCATTCCTTTTTTAAAAAAATATTTATTCAATAAAATAAACAACAGCAAAATAAAACAAAAAAAACATACATCAATCTTCATAATTTTCTTTTGTTTTACCTGGATCTGGAAGTCCCAGGAAATTGCTAAGTTTATCTGGTGAATCCGTATCTCCCCACTCAATGATTAAATGACTCTTTAAAAACAAGAAAAGATCAGGTAACTCGGCAGGAGCTTTATCAATTTGATCAGTGGGAAGACATAACAATTAAGACTTTTGAAAGACGCTTCAATTACCAATCAGGAGCCATTACGAAATAAGGGGAGGGAGGAATAGAAATCCCACCCACCCCGAAGGCATGTCCTTCCTGGAAATGACCTATCATCGCGAGAGAGCCAGTGAACATGGAATCGGAAGTGTGGCACCAGTGTGTTACTAGCAAATAATTCCCAAGTTCATTGGTTCTTGTAGGTTATCCGGGCTGTGTAACCGTGGTCTTGGTATTTTCTTTCCTGACGTTTCAGGAGAGACACTGTCCTTCAGTGTTACTCCTCTGAAGATGCCTGCCACAGCTGCTGGCGAAACGTCAGAAAAGAAAATACCAAGACCACAGTTACACAGCCCGGATAACCTACAAGAACCATTGAACTCTGACCGTGAAAGCCTTCAACAATAATTCCCAAGTTCCTGACTACAAAGAAGAGGGAAGGTTTACGTTGTTTGATTCCTGCAGTACCTCTTTGCTATTCATTACACTGGAACCTGCCTGGATTTTACTAACTGAGTTTTAATAGACTTCTAGAAGGGCAACCATGGAACATTTGATTAAGCAGATGGAACAACTTTTGGCTTTGACAAGCACTTCATTTCAATGCCTTATTCAAAAAATGGACATTATCCTAAATGATGTTAAAGAATTAAAAACCCAACTTATTACAACTGGATCAGAGGAGACACCAAAGGGCCCTCCAGTTCTCAAGAAAGATGAAGAACAGAAGAATTCTGCAAAAGAAATGAGGAATTATAAAAAGCAATCCAGAACAGCCCATTGGATAATAATGGAATTGAAAATGACTGACTCTTGACTTTTGCCACCTGGATCTGTCTGATGAACTCTTCAAAGTGACTGATTTCGACTCTTGTTACCTGGATCTGCCTGATGAACTTTTCAACAGCTGTTTGGAGGAATTGAGGAGTAGGAAAACCGGGACTGTCAGAATTTCCCTTTTGGAATTTGGGATGGAAGATAATACAACATGGCTTTACTATGGTCCTTCTGCAGAAGAGTTTTTACCAATAGTCTTCAAGGATGCTCCTCGTCAATTATTGTTAAGGTTGAAAAGAAAGAAATGTTGGAAATTCAGGATAAAGGGTCTAATTTAAAAAGAGTCTAGTTTCTCTACTGGTTATGATTGAAAAGCAATTGGTTAAAAGGATTGGCTATACTGGAAATAGAATTACATATGATAACAATTTACTAGAAAACAATATATGTTAAATGAGTGTTAGGGAGAAATGAAGGATTTATAAAACAATCAATTTTTAATGGAAATAATTAAATGCTTTTTACTATACGAATCCACTTATATATAAGGAGATTTACTATTTCTTTTCCTTTTCTTTTTACTTTTTTATTATCTCTCCTTTATATGATATTATTAATTATAAAAATCTTTTTTTCTTTTTTTTGTTCTGCTATGGAAAATATAAAGATAAAGAGATTCATAAATATTAACAATAGTACTAGGATTAGAAATTTATGCAAAAGAGATTACCAATTTATTGCAAGACGTAGGGATATGTAGGGGAAGTCCAATTTTTGATTATATATGTATATTTTTAACAAAGCTACCTATCTGTTATTGCTTCTTACTGTTTATATCTTTGTTAAACCCTGTGATTAATACTTTTGAGAAAATAATAAAAATTTTGTTTTTAAAAAAACTTCATAATTTAAAATACAATATATATATGTAAACTTAAAAATTTTTTTAACCGAATTTCTATATTACAGCTTATTTCAATATCCTCATTCATACTATCACACCAAATATACGGTTTAATCCTCTATAAAATAGCTAGACTGTCATCGCAGCACATTGTCCTTTCTCACCCTTGATTATATTTACAGTTCGTAACCATAACTCATCTAAGCTCATTGTATCACCATTTTTCTCATGTGTTGTTAGCTTAATTAATCCATATATTTCTTTTACTTTAACCAACCATTCCTCTGTCTTTGGAGTCGTTTTTTGTTCCCAATATGTGGCAAAAGTCATTCTAGCAGCAGTTATCATGTGTAACCGCATACATCGTTTATCTTTAGTTAGATAAGGGGCTAAATTTAACAAAAGTATCTCAGGTTTACATGGGATATCAATCTCCATTCCAACAGACAGATATTTCACTATTTCAGTCCAGAATGTTATAGCTCTCTCACATTTCCACCACATATGTATGAAGTCTGCTTATTTTTTATCGCAGTACCAACAACTATTGTTCACTGATTTGTAGATTTTACTTATTCTAATTGGAGTTCAATACCACATATATACCATCTTAATTAGATTTTCTCTTATTTGCAAGCTGAGAAATCTAATCCCTTTGAAAAAAATATATTCCCATTCTTGATCACTCAATGGTTTATCTAAGTAAATGTTCCATTTGTCCCTATAGCCTAATGTTGAATTTAGATTTTCTTTTACTAAAATTGCATATATTTTTGAAGTTGAAACTTTATCTTGAAGCATTAATTTCTCACTCTGACTTTTCTCTAATTTCAGTTAATTTTTTTCTTTTAAATTATTCCAATACTTTTTCATTTGTAAATATTCTATGAATGTAATATTAACTTCATTTTCATCCAAATTTTTTTCTAGAGGTTCTAAATTATTATTATTTTTAATCCAATATTTATAATCATTCTGTTTATCTGTCTTTATTCTACGAGGGAGTTGGAATTCTGGATTATCGGCTAAGATGTTCCAAAGGAAGGAAGACAGTGGGGAAATATCTGGGGCTACTTTCTCTCTTAGTACATCCCATTGTTTTAGGATGGTATTAATGCAGTTATTATGTTTCTTATAAAAAAAATTCCTATAATTTTTTTTTACCCATGGCCATCTATTTAGCGGAAAGCACCGGGTCATTCCTGACCCATGGGGTGATGTTGTTCCTTTATATGGAGTAAAATACATTCCAAGCTTAAAATGTGACAATTCCAGTTCACTGACTTTTTCGCAAATCAGAAATAGGACATCAGCAGTTTTAAAGGAATTTTGAAAGTCTTGGAGGTACCATCCATTGTTCCCAGGATCTCTGGCTATAGTATTTACATATTTTTAGCACTATCCAACTTTCTCCCCCAAATTCTCAGCTCATTTCTTGCTGTGGCTAATGGTTCATGTATAGCACATATTTGCTTCTAAGTTGAGGGCAGTTTTATAATGTTTTAAAACAGTTATCACTTGACAACTTTGAAACTGTCATATTAGGGGATAAAACTAACCATGAGGAATTATGGCAGATAAATCAGACACAGTGACCATTAACGCATTGCTGTTTTCACATTTGTTTGTCCCTGTCCTGTCTCATGTTTTATGACCCCGAGTTAAAAAAATGGAACGCATGGGACAGGGACAAACAAATGACAAAGGGGCAGCAGCAGCAATGATGGCTCCTTTTCGGCCCCCTGGACCTGTGCCTCTCTTCCCCCCTCTCCCCTGCGCCCCCTCTCCCCCCCTCCACATCCTCCTCTGCCTCCCCCCAGCTCCAGACAGGCTTTTTTTCAGATTCTGATCCTGATGTTTTTCCTTTAGTCATTCTGCTGACAAAAGCAAATAATCTCCCTTGAAACTGTACTTAGACTTTATAACCCAAAATTCAATACTATTCAATAAACCATTGTATTGTATTGAATTTTGGAAATGTAAATGTAAGATCTACCAAAGATGTTCTGCTCTTATTATTATAACAGGGTTGACACCAGGTTAGCATCGACAAGGAGCAGGGTCTCTTCAATATTCCCTCAAACACTATGGTATGCTCTCTCTTTAAAGCTCAGGTGAAAGAGGCGAAGTCCCATGTCTTCTATGAAGTTTTTAATGATGGTGAGATGTTTTTTTAATTTTACAAATTTACTTCTAAAATTGATGGATTTTGTGCTTCTTTTCATAAATTGTTGATATTGATTGTTTTAATATGACTTAATTTTTTAAAATTGTAACCCACATTTAGTATTTTAAATATAAAAGTAGCTAGTCGTCTAGTAAATATGATCATGGTATATCTGTTTAGCAGATTTCTGTGATGTAAAGTTATTTGTATTCCTCGTTTTATCTTAGTTTTATCTTTTAATTCTCTTTGCTCAGTTCTTCTTACTCTCAGTTGTCTATAGTTGTGACTGGAAAAAAGAGTCTCTACTTGTTTTTAATTACAAATATTAATTAAAAGACTTTATAACTGATGGGTGCTGACCAACTGGACGAAAGAGATTGCTCAAAGTTCTTGCACAACACAGCTGAACACCAGAAGCAGACCTCTGGATAAAATTTAAAATGCAATTTCTAAATGACCGACGTTGGCCCCAAATCCACATTCTTATATCTGCACTGGTCAGCTAACTGATGATGGTGCCAAAAAAGCAGACACCCCAGTCATTGAAACGATCACTGATTTTCTGACATGTACCTCAGCTATAGGGTTGTGGGGGAAATTATGTATGCAGCATTTGGGGTTATTTATCCAGCTAGGAATACATGCTGACCGTGGATAGTATAAATGATATCACTGTGCTCTAGGTGAACCCCAGCATTGTTATCCCTTTATATTATTATCTTCCTTGCTTTCCTATTTTTATTTTATTACTTCCTTTTCATTGGCCAGAATAGGATCAGGGTGTCCATTCATGAATTCTTACATTAGCAATGGGTTATTTGGAAATCCATTATTTCCAGATGGAAAATATGGGCAAAAAACTGCATGTAATGTTGGGTATGTACATTTGTGAAGCAGCGCGGATTAAATTCTTCTTACCATGGAGCTTGATTAAATATATGACCAATTCCTCCCTGCTGTTTGCCCATTGGTGCTAATATGCTGCATTGCAGAAGGTCATCTTTGACCACAACATGGGCCACTGAATTGTGGACAGTACAGTTATGCAACTGCTGCTGTAACCCAGCAGTGTAATTACTCCTTAGGAAGAAAAGTAAGCCCATATGCAAACATAGACAATAAAGTATCAATCTAAGTTAAGGTTAAAACTGCAATCCACAAAACAATTTTCGATACTATTTATTCCACTACGTTTACCATTTACTTTCATTGGGCAAGGGGCAATAGCTCAGTGGCAGACTTCCTGTTTTGCATGGAGAAGTTCCCGGGTTCTATCCCCAGCATCTCCATTTAAAAGGATGTAGTAGAAGCTAGTGTGGAAGACTTTGACCTGAGATCCTTGAGAATTACTGCCTTTCAGTGTAGAAAATATTACCTTGATGTTCTGACCTATTATAAGGCAACTTCATGAGTTCATGAATGTAGGGCATGTAGAGTTCAATAGTTTTCACTTTTACAGGTCCTTTTAGATCTTGGAATGCCTATACTCTGTTTTACAGTGTCAGCTAAAACATACAGGAAAGATAACACAAAGCAACAAAAAGATAACACAAAGCAACAAACTGAAGTCACTCTTGTAAATGAATATTAGTGTCTGCGGCTTTTAAGCATGAAAGATGGTGTAGATGGGATAAATCCACTCCATAGGCAAATAATAATCTATAACCTGTAATATGAAGAGACATATTAATTCACCCTAAAGCACTCTCCATGTATCAGAACATACACTACAACTAATAAAGCTTCGTGGAGAAATCTTTCAGATGATAATTTAGAAACCCAGAATTTTTTTTAATCTTCATTATCTTAGAAAGTCTCACTGGTTCATGTGGTGTGGTAGGTTCTATCATGACATTGATGAATTTAGACATTTTAAATCTGTATGTGCTTAAAACAAAGGAAAAGAAACATCTTTAGCACTTTTGTGATTCTGCATCTAGTAAACTGCAGCATTTAGCACCTGTTTAATACGCCTTTGAGCAGAATTCCCTGCATTCTCTCAAGATTTCCTAAAGGACAGATTCTCTGTAAATTATTAACTTTTATTGCCATGTTCTCCAGATTCATTTAGATTAACATTTAGCACCATTACTCTTGAGCTGACAAGCCATCAGGATTTTTTTTTTTAAAGGAAGATGCACCATATATGTTGCTGACCTTTTGCTTATCTTGTATTTAAAACAATAAAGACGTATAATGACATGCCAGAGCTTGGCTTGTTAATCGTGGTCTGTACTTTCATGGGCAGTTTCTTGCCTTTGATGAAATAGGCTGCTGGAAATATAAGCTCACACTGCAGTGAACTGCCTAGGACTTTCCCCACAAATTGAATGCTCTTTACAAAGGCGTCTGATACCTGCAAGCCACTTAAGCTGTGCCGTGTCTGTTCTGAGCCCTTGTCCAACTGGGAGATAAAAGCAGTGAAGAAAGAATTGATGCAAACTGCAGTGAAAACACAGCCTGCACTGAGATGGGTCTTTCTTTTGGGATTGACTTGGCACCAGACTAGGGATGGGATGAGTGTCTCGAGTCTCTCAACATCACACCACTCATTGCAGCTGCAATGGATCACTACATTAGATTATCAGAAGAGCCAATGAAAAGATGTGGTAGTGTCTTCCTTTTTGGTACTTCCACAATGTGTACATGTGAAGATTCTCTTGTGCAAGTAAAGATGATCTCACAATGAAGCGCAAAGAGTAGAAGTATGTCTACTTGTTGCTGCTTCCTTGTAAAGGCTGAAACATGATCTGAAACATGGGCACTTTTCCAGAGTTTGTGGTTTTCAACACAATTTGGGCCTCAGGATTGTGGGTTATACAAAGAGTGATCTTCTTTTCCTTTCTTCTCTTTAACATTTCTTCTCTTTAAGTACTAGGAAGTCAATTAAGTCGATAGGGAAAGAGCATCTTGGGCCAAAATAGCAAATGAATGCGACATTTATCTTGAGTCTATAAACCGTGTCCAGCACTGCTGTCAACAGATGCAAGCTGAGTGACAAGGCAAAGCTTTTGATGTCCTGAAAGAAGGTAGCCTTGCGGGCCTTATTGTTTTACTAACACCACAACACTTTTCCACAGTATGTGGTAGCATCGCAAGGAGTCACAGCCTCCTCGCCATAGCCTTTGCTATGGCAGCAGCCACTTCAAACATAGTCTCATGAATAGGAGCTCATTTGACCCTTGACCAAAACCAGCTTCTAAACTGGCAGACAGAGAATCGGAGTAATTTGTATCATTTCAATTAGTTACTAGCTGCATAACAGGGAGGTCACGGCTTTTGGAGGATGATCATTGCCCGTGGCAACCAAACTTCAATGTACAATCCGTTTCCAAATACTTTCACTTAATAAATGTAAGTTCATAAACAAGGTCCAATTGTTGCAAGGGGACAACAAAGCTAATTATCTTGCGCTGCTACTGAATGAGCGGAAGATGACATAATTTTGTTGGCAAAATGCTTTTTATTAACAAAAAGGGGGAAAATGGTAGATAAATGGCTTTAATAATGCCAGATGAATGAGTCGTATTGATCGCTGACTATGTAAAAATGGTGAAAAGAGGCAAGTTTATATAAGAGCACTGTTGTTGTGCTACTGAGAGCAGGCGGTTTTTGTTCCGCAGTTTGTTCTGTGCACCAAAATTCTAAAATTCTAAAATCAATGTTGCCATTGTTGGGCCAAAACAGCACACCCATATCCCAGACAATGCAAAGAATTTCAAAATATAGATAGCTCCCTGATACATACAGATTGGACTGCAAAAAACTTCAAGTTGGTTTTTTCCCCTTCCTTCCCAAAGAAAGGGCAGCTTGTTCCAAGGCACAGACAATGGCGTGTCTACATTGCCTGTGAAACTTCATGAAGCCCATGCAATAATTCAAGCCTTTGATTTGAAAAATGTTTTCTATGCCTTCCTCCACATCTGCAAATACCTCCACTTTCCCTTGATGCCAGCCAAGAGTTGTTAACAGGCAATGTTTTCCACTTGACAAAGGGGGAAGGAAGAAGAAGAAGAAAAAAAGAAGTTAAGCACGTACATAAGTTTTGCTATTTGGCTTTTGTTTTTTGATTTAAAATAAAGGTTTCCTTCTCTCATGTCACAATCTATTAGCAACGGGGAAACCTGGTATCACAGTTCTTTCCCCTTCACCCCTGCATTTGTAGCAGATTTGACGGTGTGTGGAAACCAACACAGGCGCTGCACTGTGACTGCGTCACCTGCAATCAGGCTATGCTGCTGCTAAGATTAATCATGACAGTAGGCAATATTTCCAACATTATTAGAAGAGAAACCTAATATTTTGGGACATCAGGGATCTCCGAGCTGGTGTCCATCAATGTGAGGACCTTCATTTTCTGCTCCTTGGATGGGTAACTTTACGCATTAACCATTTGATGGGCGAGGGTTTCGTGCGCAGCCCAGCCGTCGCATGCGTTGCACGCACAGATGAGAGCATACCAGGTGCCTAAAGTTAATCTTGGATGCCTTTTTGCTATTCATGCCAAATGGCTTTTTACATTACTGCACTTTGGGACACATTGGCGGCTTCTTGAATCTGCCTTCCCAGCATGTTTAAGTGTGTCCCAGTTCAGTCCCTTACCTCCTCATCCATTTGCTAATTTGTTTATAAATCTGTACGCATTTGCAAGACATAAAGCCCAATATTAGTGTTTAGTTAACATCTGTCCCTTCTCCTGTATATGGTGCAAAGGGGAATTTCCTTGCTTTGCCAATGATATCTCAAGTGCAAATTTAATGAGTTACACTGAAGGTGTGTTTAAATATGGAAATGTTACATTATGCAGGAGGGCAAGCACAGTGTCAGATTTAATGAAATCATGTTTTGGCTGTTTGGACAACTGGAAGAAACAATGGATGAAGAAGAAAGAGACTAAAAGATTTGCCTGCAGCCTGGGGACTTCCTCAATTTCTTCTACTAATTTTTGATTGTATGAGTTTGAGTGATACTATAATGTATTTTGTTATTATTAGAGCTTTAAATTCTTGTTGCTGAACTATTTTAGGGTGTTGGAGAAGAAAAACGTACAAATATAAATAAAAATGAAAGGGAAGGGCATCTGCTTGATATCCTTGTGACAGAGCAGGAACATCTGTATGGATGTTGCTGCAGACACAATGCTGGACCACATTGACCTTTGGTCTGATTCAGCAAGGCATTTCTTATCATCCCCCTCAGGAGTCGACTAGCCATTTAACTCACAGGGAAATTTCCTGGTGGGCCACTGCCCTAGAGAGCTACTGGTGGACAGGAGCAGAGCCAAGCCCCAGTAAATCTGCCCGAGCCTCAGAGGCCGCTTGGTCCAGACCCCTCATCAGCCGTGACAGTTTGTGTCAGCTCACCAACCGTCTCCTCCTGCACTGCTTCTAGTTTGGGGGGATGATGCAGCGGCTGAGCTAATGCCCATTCTTGGCCCCAAGGAGCTGAGTGGCCCCGCAGTGCTGGCTTGTAGCACAGCAAGGGCCACTCTGCCTGACTCACTCCAGGGCCGTTTTCCCTTCCCAGTGTGTTCCTGATCCCATGGCTGAGTGCTCTGCAATGGGAAAGGGGCTTTCCTCCAACTGATTAGAGAGAGAAAGTCATGGGCTTGGAGGCCCTGCCATTTGAATGCCACATATGCAGTCATGACTCCACTTTTTAAATGATCAGCCCAAGTGACAGATCTCTCTTGAGTTGCGATGCATCAGGTTTCACCTGTTGATTACTTTCAAAGTTGAGTGTGTGTGTGTTTGTGTGTGTGTGCGTGTGTGTGTGTGTAAAGTGCCATCATGTGCTTGTTTTAAGTAATGACCCCCCCCCACAGGTGGGAGTATCTCCTTAACACCAACCTAAATTACCCCCTTCTGAGTCCATTTGAGGCAATGGGCTTAGAAGGGTGCAACTCTGCTTACCATGGCACTGGTAGGGACATACAGTGATTATCTTTGGGCACTCTCTTTTGACTTGTGTTGTTTGGGAAAACCTAGAAGCCATCAATAGCTTCCCTGAATTCTTGCAACTCAGTCCCATCCCCAAAAGAGTATGGATTTGTGAAAAGATGGGTCAGGCGAAGATAATTCTGATCCCCTATCTGAACCAGAGTGGATTTGCCCAAAGACAAATCTGAGTACTTTAGAGTCCAGTATCAATTGTTTCAAGTCAGATTTACTGTCTATGCTAGTTAAGAAAAGTTCATACTTTAGTTGAATTGAATACCTTGTAAAGCCCCAATAAATTGTGGCCCAGTCTGGGGTTGGGCAGCAATGTTCTTTCAAGGCACTCTGCTGATACCTACATATTACATAGATTGTGATGTATCCTTCAATTGATAGTTACATATATTTCTGTTTTGAGATTTGGATGGCAGTGTCGGAGACGATTTCCAAACATCAGCATTAACAACTGAACAAAAAAAGAGGAAGAAAGTACTATAAGTCATAATTCAGACATATTTGCTTAGACCATTTTTTCCCCCATGATGTTGATAACTAAATCACACATATGGAACATTTTCTTGAAACCACAGCATTCTTTTATTAAATTTTAACACTTTGTTTCATGCTGCAAAGGGCATTTCCTTGGAAAATGCTTCTATGACCATGATTTAAATTTATTGAAATTGTGCTCTATACCATATTTCTTGTGTGAAAACAAATAATAAAATGAAAGGGAAGAAGGAAATTCTGGATTTCCCTCCCCCACTTCCAAGAGTTTTTAGTTTCTCCTGGCTACTAATCCCCCTAGTCCTATCCATCATCATTGCTGCTTTGAGAACTAATTCATTTATCACATTGCTCTTAACATTGTCACCTAGAGCTTTCGATACATAGTCCCAATTTTGTGGATTTGGTCTTTCATGTGGCCTCTTCCCTGCTGGCACCCACTCAATCATTCCTTTTGCCATCTGAACTTCTTCTAAGCTACCCATATGTCATACACTTCCCAACCACCTGGTGGTTGTGCCTTCAATGCCTATTCTGAGCTCTGCTTCCTTGCTCCTTTGTTTGTTCTTATATATATTCAATATAATTTGTTTGTTCTTATATATATATTCAATATAATTAAATGCTGTGGAATCCAAGGATGTAAAATGTCTGCATGCAAACTAAACTAGTTTCACCATAAGGAAGAATTTCCTGAATATACTTAATTTTAACATTCCATTTTAATAGCCCATTCACAAAATACTAGATTCTTTTCTTACTGTCTAGGCATTTTGATTCATGACAATTTCTGAGCATACGTTCAGTTCCGTGCCCCCACTCCAAGAGGTACCCTATGTGTTCCACAGTCTGTTTTGCATGTAGTTAGGAAGCAAGCCCTATACTTGCTTCTCCTTCCCCAATTGGGACTGGGTCTATGGCACTGGCTCTACAGGTGATAGAATGGCATGTCTTGTGGATTTAGTAGCCATGGCCAAATGGCTGGTCTTTGCAATAGCCTACCAGATTTCTCTCTTAACAGTTGAGTAGTATAACTACCACAGCATAGTCTTTATTAGTACTTTTATTTTATGGATGTTTTTATTAATAAGACTTCTAATAATTATTCATTGGCAAATTATGTGTTTACTTTCTCAGTGAATTACAGTATTTTAGGGTAACATTTACTATTATGAAATACTTTTTTCAGTATAGCCTTTATGCAAAAAGTTACCACTGTGCAGCAGTTTGCCACATGTTTGCCACATGTTTTCTCCATCCCACTACAAACTTCCTTCACGGTGGCATGGATAAAAACGGC
Organism: Euleptes europaea; assembly: GCF_029931775.1. Taxonomy (NCBI): domain Eukaryota; kingdom Metazoa; phylum Chordata; class Lepidosauria; order Squamata; family Sphaerodactylidae; genus Euleptes; species Euleptes europaea. The sequence continues at coordinate 64,598,571 of NC_079313.1, forward strand.
TCAGTCTATGTGATGAACACACCACACTTTGCCATATGGGGGAAGTGGATGCTGGACATGGGGGAGGGGGCAGATTTCAGGAGGTAGGCAAAGTATGTTACAGGAACATTGACAAGATGGCTGTCTCCTGCACCCAACCAGCCCTTTGTCTGGAGGATAACTGCTTCCCAATGTTCCTTTATTTTCTCCTGCTCTCCCTTCTGCTTCAAACTGCTCCATTACCATTAATATTCCTTGCTGCAAGGTAGAATAATCTCTGGCACATTCCTGTTAACTGCCTTTTGCTCTCTGACCATTAGTCCCATATAACTCTTGATATGTTAAGTAGTACCGGCTAGCATTAACCTTATTACTACAGATGTTTTGAGCAATCCTAGAGTCCTGAGGGATCATAGAGATATTTCACTAATGGGAAAGCCACTTTCTATCTAAGATTAATTTTGCTACTTCTGACCTTTAAGTTTGAAATTGCCTCTTTCAAAATTCTGACAACAATTTTTGTTACTTTGTTTTCTGTTTTCATTCCTCTCTATGTGGGTTCTTCACAGCAATGTGAGATGTTATTGGGCTAAAACATATGCATTTCTTAATTATGATTTTAATGTTATGGTTAGGATAGAGGCCAACAAAGCTAATGTGTGTTTTTCTATTTTCTGTGCATTTCAGAACAATAACTTTTATCCAGTTATTATGGGGATAATATGGAACTAAAATAGTCAAGTCTGGGCACAGCTGACATGCAGATTCACAAATAGTCAATACTTGTGTTCTTAAAATCATCCTCATCCTCACCTCCACCACAGTCTTTATCATATCAGCAAATAAGCCATAGCAACAACATAACAATTCCCTTAAACTAAAACAAGATTTTCCATAAAGGTAATTAAAATACATAGCAATCATTGGAAGTGTTTTCAAAATGTTTGCAGATGCTGAGTTATTCTTCTATCTGCAAACATGGAGAAAACTGCAATATTTGAATGTTACCTATGATCTCCAGAACTCTAAACCTGAAAACAATCTGGTTTTGTCTCTGATACGAACTGCTAGGGTCAGCAATGGGGCGACCAGCCCACACGTGGGAACTGCTGAGAAGAACCTTTGGCTTTTTCATGACTCAAAATGTTTCATTCTAGAAATGCCAACTTTCCTTATTAAAATTAAAAACTGGATAAAAACCCTACAGATAGTCTATTCTCACTTTGTCTATTCTCTACTGTGAAAAAGACTTTATTTCAGCAAAATGAGCCTTTTTCGCTTACTGGATCTCTGAATGGAACTTCAAAGGGGGTTGCTTCTGACACAGTGATGCAGATTTGCAATTTGACTTTCTGCAATTCCAATGCTTCACTATGGTGTGATAGCACCATTTTAAATTTCTCCATGGAATTTTAAAGTGCACATTAAAATAGTAATCGCTAACATTACCCATGCATCCCTATAGATGGATTGAGGAGGTTAACTGGGACAGCCTTTCCGGTACAGCTGGTTAGGAAGAGGTCTTCCTTCTCATTCTACAGTAATGAAAGGAATAGAAGGTCTGATGCAAAAGTGAGGTCAGGAGCTGTTTTGATTACCGTAGCAGTTCAACTATCTCAGCACTGATGTCCAGTGTCACAGACAAGATCTTTGGCAAGATCTCTGTTACTCATGACCATTTGATCTTATAAGGAATGGATGTCAAACATAAGGCCCGGGGGCCGGATCCAGCCCCTTGAGGGCTCTTATCCAGCCCGTGAGCCAGCCACCCTCCCACTGCCGATTGGGGCTGGCAAGCCCGCTGTGGGCTCACCAGCTTAGGCAGCCCCCTCCCCTAGTCCCAAGGTGCCAATTATCAAAGACTGATAAATAAGAGAAAATACTGTAAGAGTGTTATTGTTTTAATAATGTTTGTATTTTCAGTAAAAAATAGTATCATTAATTGGCTTTGCCTGTGTCTTCTGTAAAGTTTGTATCTCCGGTACCTGGCATTAAATTTCATGGTACACATGGCTGGGCCCTACCAAGTGACATTTATGTCATTTATGTCATATCCAGCCCTTGTAACAAATGAGTTTGACATCCCTCTTATAAGGCTTAGCTCTCTCATAGTGAATCAGGTTGATGGGCCATCTAGTTCAGTATTGCATATTTTGACTGGCAACAGCTATCCCAGCAGTAAATAGTCTTTCCTATCACCTTCAACCTGAGATGCTTTAACAGCAGAAGCCAGGCATTGAATCTGGTGCCTTCTGCATGCAAGGCAGGTGCTCTACAAAGGAGCCACACCCCTTTCCGTTAACGGAAGAGTCCAAGGCATGCATCTGGCACACCACTTGTTCCCCTATTGAACCACAGCCTACTATCCAAAGCTGGACAACTTTGTAGTGTGTAGTTATATAGGCTTTGTGTGTGTGTGTTAAGTGCCATCAAGTCGCTTCCGACTCATGGCGACCCTATATAGGCTTTGAGTTCCCTTATTTCTGGAATTTCTGACCACATGTAGTCATCGAATAAAATGCTATTAGTTTAAACTAGATACTTAACTATTGGAGGAAATACAGCTCATTGGTAGAGCACAGACTTTGCATGCTGTAAGGTCTGAATTCAGTTTGTATCTCAGTCGAACGGATCTTAGGCAGCTGGGGTGAGAAAGGCCTCTCTCTGAGACCATGGAATGTAGCTGCTGTTTGATCCAGACATTAGACAATGCAAGGCTGGATGGGTCCTTCATTGAAATTGTTTTGAATTATTTTGAGTTTATGTGATGTGAATGGATCTTTAAATTACCCCCTTGTGATTTATCTCTAGATATTTTATATGTTATTAGACCAGCTCTCTTTTAAGGAGCTCAGGGTGTCAGAAATGGTTCTGCCTTCATCCATTTTATCTGTACACTAACTCTGTGAGGTAGATTAGACTGAGAGAAAATGACTGGATTTCATAGCAACCATAAATTTGGACACGGCTCTTCCAAGCCCTAGTCCAGCATACTGTGTTCTGGATGACTCTGGTCAGTCATGATCCAGGTATAAGCATGCACTTAAGAAACCCTAGGCATCTAGTAAGCTTTCCTATACCAGATCTCTTAACACCTCGCCTGAGGTATACCTCAGTAGTGTTGTAGGTTCATTCTGGATATAGTACACACGTAAATACTATTAGAGACTCTCTCCTTAGATTCTAGGCTTTTTATTAAAGCATAACCGTTGCGTTCTTAATATAAATGAAACCCACAAAACATTATACTATCCATCCATCATTATTACATAGATAATTAAAGGAGATCAATTACATGAGGCCATAAGAGTTTCTTACCCCAAAAGTAAGCATGTCACAGGCAAAGGACCCTTTCTGAGAAGAAGCTCTCGATCAATGCAACTTCTCCTATTTATAGGATTTTAGAATCATCTCCTAACAATGGCTAATGGTCCCACTTGATAAGGGTGCAAAGTCTTGGCTAACTCATTATCTTATAACTTCAAACACCATACAAGGTTATCTATACTTAAAATAACTTTTCAGAATATATAAAGAATGTTACATTAGTTCACTCTGTGTACTTTTTGTCTTAACAAAGTCTATTCAAAAATAATGATTACAGGTTTCTCATACATATGAATATCTTTTGGCCCTCAACCAGTACTCCCATCCTTGAATCATGTCTTCATTTCTGTGAAGTTGGACATTCCTGCAGTTTTCAGACACTTCTGCATCTGGGCATCAACAAATTGTATCTATTGATAATGGGTTAGTCGTCTTCTAATCTATACCAGGCCATATTATTGCTGCCATTCTGTCTTCTTCTTGCTGTTCCACAAGGTTATTCTGTTCTGCGTCTCTAGACTCCCTTCTTGGCTTGCTTCCCTGAGAGGCCAGGTTCATTATATTTATGTGTGCCACATAGGGTTGCCAGCCTCCAGGTACTAGCTGGAGATCTCCTGCTATTACAACTCATCTCCAGCCAATAGTGATCAGTTCACCTGGAGAAAATGGCTGCTTTGGCAATTGGACTCTATGGCATTGAAGTCCCTCCCCTCCCCAAACCCAGGCTCTGCCCCAAAAACCTCCCACCGGTGGTGAAGAGGGTCCTGGCAACCCTAGTGCCGAAACATTCTCTAGGATCTTTTTGGTCAAGTCCAGCAACCATTCCCCTGTATTTCTGGCCATACCCATGACATCCATTTCATCACAGTGCTGTTTTATCCTGATGTTTTATTAATTATATTGTTGTTATTGACTATGAAATTTAGTAGTTTTACTAGTTTTAATATATGCCATGGCTATCTTGTAGTAAGCTGCTTGAGGCATATTTTATGGAGAATACAGCTAATAAGTAATGCAAATAAATCTCAGTCACAAAGTGAGTACAAAGCAACTGGTAAGTAATTAAACAGACAGGAGGTAAGAATAAATGGGAATGAAAACAGCACTGTCCCCCCTGAGTCTGTGTTGGTGCCAGTGCCAGTTAATGTATTCATTAATGATACAGACTCATGACTGAATAGTGTTTGTTGATTTTATGTATGCATTTAATTAAGTATTTGCATCCTGGTATTCTCCCCAGTGGGGACCCAAAGCAGCTTACAGTACAAAAAAGAAAAATACAATACCTAGGAGGCCTTCAGCCAGGCCCTCCCTGCCTGGCTCCACCCTGGTTCCTGCATTGCTGGGCCCCACCCATGCTCCACCCAGGCAGTCACAGTTGGCTGCCTCTATGCTTGCCGGCTGGTTTGATGACTTCCGAGGCTCACTCTTCCTCGACATTGCCTTTGTTGTCTCAATACCAGGAGGTGGGATCATCACCCAGGACCTGAAGCTCTGGGGCCCTGGAGGGCAGTGGTGAGGCCCATGCCCATTTGCCAGTTGCTGCAGCCACCTGCTGCTCAGGGTCCCACCTAGGGTTGCCAACCTCCAGGTGGTGGCTGGAGATCTCCTGCTATTACAACTGATCTCCAGGTGACAGAGATCAGTTCCCCTGGAGAAAATGGCCACTTTGGCAATTGGACTCCATGGCATTGAAGTCCCTCCCATCTCCAAACCCTGCCCTCCTCAGACTCCACCCCCCCAAATCTCCAGATATTTCCCAACCCAGAGCTGGCAAACCTAGCCCCACCCTGGGTGTTCTGGCCAAATGAACCGTGGCTGCCTGAGGTATGAGCTCGGTAGTTGGTTTTTGCTTGGTTCCTGCAAATGTTGGAGAGGCCCCTGACTTTGCTGCAGCTGCCTTGGCCGAGGATCAGCCAGTGTCTAGCCCCGGACAATATATTGATATATTTTTAATCCATATGCCATTTAGAATACTTTGATAGGTTGATGGGATGTAAATTTTTTGTATTGCTATATTAAAAATGTTAGGTTAATGAAATGTAAATTTATTGTATTGATATATTTAAAATGTTGACTGTCTTTAAGCAGTATACAGGTACCGGATTAAAACCCATAAAAGAAAGTAAATGAAGAATGGAAATAACAAATATATTTGCAGTTAAATTGTGGTAATATTTCAAGTTATAATATAATTACTGATTGACAGCAGGAAGACATTTTCCTAAAGACAGTGGGAATAATTCTCTTTAACACAGATTTTACTTGAGGTTATACTGACCAATTGGACTGGCCTGTTACTACCATTATTGTTTCTTTTTGGGCATTTTTTCCCCATGGTAATCCAATGTTGAGTTAATTCATTAATGCCATAGATTCCAATTGCCAAAGCGGCCATTTTCTCCAGGTGAACTGATCTTTATCAGCTGGAGATCAGTTGTAATAGCAGGATATTTCCTGCTAGTACCTGGAGGTTGGCAACCCTATTTATGCACTATTTTGCAAAAGAGGGGATTGCATATACAGTTCTTCTGCAATCTGGAAAGTCAATTGCATTTTACCTTTACTTCAGTTTACCTTGGTGCACTAATCCGAATTGGCTTTCTTTTTGTCCCATATCATTAATGCATTCTCCTGTAATCTAGACTATAGACTCCTCATATTATTTTTATTGTACATTCGTAATGTGCACATTTACCTTTGCTGAACTAAGATTGCTAATAATTTTGTACCATTTATATTTTTGTATACTGTATATAATCCACCACTTTAATAGGATTCCAGTACTTCACCTCTTAGAACCAATAATTTCTAATGTTTTTCATAAGTAATTGCTTGCATGGAGTTATTTCCTTACAGATGGTTCTTTTAAAGGCACTGACTGTTTCTTTTACAAAAATGCTCTCCTCTTTTCTATTGCAGTGAACCGCCCAACCCATTGTGATCCTATACATCTTGCTTTGATACATTCTCTGCCTTCCTGTATTTTTTACCCACACTAGGAAGTCATGCCTGACAATGATTTACTATTTGCACACCTCTGCATCATATAAAAACATCCCTAATTCTTTCTTTTCAACTTTTCAACTTATGGTTATCTGTCTACTGTGGAATAAAAGACACAGTGATAACCTCTTTCTTTGCTACAGGAATGTTTAGCTAATTCCTCACATTATCTTTGCTTAATCACTCCTGCCAGATTCATTCTGAAACTGCAAGATGATGGTCAGATTCAATTTAGCCTCTCTGGAAGATTTTAGGCTTCGACCAAGAATCCTTCTCTTATTGTCACACAATTAGACTCTTCGTCTTATAGATGGAGCAGCTTTTTCAGTGACATCTGCCATGGGCATTCTGATTCCAACCATTCCACAGCCATGGCCGTTCAGCTATTTCAGGCCACCTTAATCTCTAAGATGGGTGCTAGTAATTCTTCAGAAGTGATATAACAAAGGTTTCTTTTTGTTCAACAATATATTTATTCCTTCCTTTGTTTTTTACAACCTTTGGTTTGGGCTTGTTCCCCGTTGCCTTGCCCACCACTGGCAGTGTGATTTAAGTGACCAGAGTGCTAGATTCAGGCTTAACTCATTTTCAAATCGGTCCTCAGTCATAGCCATATAACTGGCCCTGAACAGGTGAACATAGGGTTGACAGCTCCAGCTTGGGAAATACCTGGTGATTTTGGGGGTGGAGCCTGAGGAGGACAGGATTTGGAGAGGGGAAGGACTTCAATGCCATAGTGTCCAATTGCCAACGCAGCCATTTTTTCCAGAGGAACTGATCTCTGTTGCCTGGAGATCAGTTATAATAGCAGGAAATCTCCACTCACCACCTGGAGGTTTGCAACCCTAGGTGAATATCTTATCCGTATAGCGTATGCATTGTTTGTGCAATTCATATATGTTTCAGACATCTCCAGTTAAAGGATCTCTAGTGGTAAATCTTGGAAAGAGCTGATATCAGCGGGCAAAACAACATGGGCTAGATGGACCTCTGGTCAGAAATAAATAATATAAGCAACTCCTTACATAAACTATTTTCAGTTAGCAATCTTTAAAACTGGAACACCAGTGACTTATTAAGGCAAAATATTGAATAATTCTTAATTTCTTTCTTATATAAACTTGAATTAGTAAGAGCTGCTTGTGACTTTGCATATCACTACTTGAATTTTGGAAATGCATATCTGGAAAGAGAATGGCTGTAAACATGGATTCCCGGACTTAACGGGAGGTCTACTTTGCTGCCCAGGGCCGGAGAGGAGACAGAGAGAAGGTCCGGGGGCATGCGGCTCTTGTGGCGGCGGCAGGGTTGGGCTTGGTGCGGCGAGCCGGCCGTTTCCTGGTGGTGCTCAGCGATCTGTTCCACGCCAGATTTTTGGCTCCCAGGCAAGAGGTTCAAACAAACCTATAGGGAACCTGCGTGCCCCTTTCCCTCCCAAGGGGCAACCCATTAAGGGATTTTGAGGGAGACTTTGGTGTGGAACATGCCCAGCTTGAGGGCTGTTCAAGCAGCCTACTTCCAAGTGGCAGGGGAACCACCAAGTGGCTCATGCCCAGGTGAACTCCCAGTATTGCCATCCCTGCTACTCCCACCAGGCTCGCTGGGGGTAGGATTTGCACATCTGTTTGCATTGGGGTTGGACTGTGTCTCTTATCCAGTCATGTGATGCCAATGCAAGGTTGTCAGATAGGGCTTCTGACAGCTCCATCCTCAAACAAGATGGTTTCCCCGCAAACAAAATGGAGTTCTCTGTGCACTCCTTCCCCCCCCGTTTTGCACACGAACTCCGGCCAGAGATTTACAATTGTATTGGGACCCGCCTATGTAAATCTTCAATCTGATATCGGGTCCCGCACCAAAGCCGAGAGCTCGGCCATCTCCTCCACTGATTGTTCATAATTGTTTCTGTTTCAGTTTTACTTAAGTCGTTACCGGCAGGAAACGACTACATTGTCTCTTTGTTCCTATAACCGTATTGTATCACCCCTATAAATGTATCCATACTCCCCCTGCCATGTATTCCAGCCTTGTTTGTCTCCTTACTGAAATTATTGACTTTCGAAATAAATCTTTGAATCGCTGCTCTGCCTGGATTTGAGTTCTATTGCCTGAAACGCTGTGCATTTGCTGAAGCCTGACATTAGGCTGGAATCTCCTTTTTTATTTTTTATTTTTGACCAGCTTGTTGTTGAAAAGATGTTTTCTATGTCGTCCCGATCCGCCGAGCTGATCCGGCGGTACGAGCGTATCTGCCAGTCAGAACGGCAGAAAGAGGCGCTACTCCGGGAGGAAGCAGCCCCAGAAGGAACCGGCCCGCTCCAGAAGAAAGCGGCCCCGGCAGGATGACCCGCAGAACTTGCTGAGGGGGCGCCGCTAAACGAACTCCGCACCGGACAGCACGTCCACCGACTGACAGCGACCCCAAGCTTCGATCACCTGTACCGAGGCCCGCTGGATGACTGGTACTCCGGGAGGGAGACACCGCTTTGAGACCAGGCGCCTACCACCTCGACCCCTTGCCCCCGGGAGGAGGAACACCTACAGGAGTGGAACCACGACCTGACCCGGGAGAATTGGAACCTTCAGGCCCAGCTGGGAGCCCTGCAGAGGAAGATGACGGCGCTAGCAGGGATGGTGCGAGGACTCCGATCGTCCATCGGCGTTGCGACTACCCCCCTGTTCATTCTCCACGCACAGTTGTCCGGGACCTGCAGATCTCCTTTGATGGGACTTGCGCCCAGTTACCCCACTTTCTACTGCAACTTTCTGGCTTCATGAACGATCAGGGTGAGACTTTTCCTTCCAAAGAGGCCCGGGTGCGGTACGCCATCGGGCTTCTGAAGAAGGAGGCAGTAGAGTGGGCAGTGGCAGCAACAGAAGTTAACCCTGGACTTTTGCGCTCCCTCCATGATTTCCTGGAAGCCCTGCACCGCCGGTTTGAGGACCCTCACCGGGCAGAGAGGGTCAAGATTGCCATGCGCAGATTGAGGCAGGGGTCCCGGTCTGTGCTAGAATATGCCCAGGAGTTCCAGTCCCTGGCGTGCAAAGTGCGAGAGTGGAGCGAAGCCACCAAGGTCCAACACTTTTGCGAGGGACTGCGCTGGGAAGTGTTGGACGGCTGCCTGACTCTGGGAGATCCTGACACTGTGGAGGGCTGGATCCGGCTGGCGGGACAAGTAGAACACCGCAAGCTAACCCTGCAGTTCGCCAAGGATTGCCCGGGGAAGGAACCCCCCTCCAGAGGCCCGACCAAGGGGAACACTGCGACGGAGGTACACTGAGGCGAAGGGAATCGAGGCCGTTTCCCAGACGAGAGAGTGCACCGCTTCAGAGAGGGTTCCTGTCTACGTTGCGGAAGGATGGGACACTTCACCGCCAAGTGCACCAGCGGATCGCCCAGGCAGGCGACAAACAAGAAAGCTCTGACCGGCTACCAAGTTCCGGACCTGAAGAGGACGGAGGGAACACCCACCTGGCGCGGAACGGCAGCGTTAAGCGCGGACCTGGAGCCTGTCCTGTGTGAACATTGCTGCTGTTCCAGAGATGTCTCAACATCAAAAAATGAAGAAAGCTTCCTGTGAGTGAACCGGCACAGGAGGCTACTTTGCAAGAGAACGAGCCGGTTCCGACCTGGGTGAGTGACCAGGGATAGACTCTACTGGTGCCAGTGGTGTTAAAAAATCCCCAGGGAGGGGATCCAATTGCAATAGTGGGCATTTTGCACTCTGGCTGTTCCAGGACTTTAATAGACCAGGGTGTGTTTGACCGATTGCAGTTTGGGGCAGTGGAATTGGATCAACCCTTGCGCTTCCGTCAGATGGACAGGAGTGACCTACAGGGGCCCCCCGTTCATTTGCGCTCTGACCCAGTGTTGTTGGGGGTGGGAGATCACTGGGAGCAGATCAGCCTTACCATTGCTCCTGGGATCGCTTACCCAGTGGTTCTGGGAAGCAACTGGCTGGCGGGTCACAACCCCAGCATTGACTGGGCGCAGCGTCATGTGGTTTTTGAGTCTCCACAATGCCGGTGGCATTGCCAGGAGGACATGCCCGATGGGGAGAGGGTAACTGCCATGACAGCAACCCCTGTGATACTGCTCCCGGAATATCAGGACTTTGCGGATGTCTTTGAGGGGAAGGACTGTGACTTGTTACCCCCTCACCGCACTACGGACTGTGCCATTGAGCTCACTGCGGACATGAAGCCCTCCAAGGCCCGGGTTTACCCCATGAGCCCCCTGGAAAAGACAGTGTTGCGGGAGTTTCTGGACAAGAATCTGGCTAGGGGGTTCATCCGTCCATCCAAGGCCGCATTCTCCTCACCCTGCTTCTTTATAAAGAAGAAGGGGACTTCGGACCTCCGGTTGTGTGTGGACTATAGGGGTCTCAATGCAGTGACTGAAAAGAATGCATATCCCATCCCCCTCATCCCTGACCTTCTCAGTCAGTTGCAGGAAGGCAGGATATTTTCGAAACTGGACCTGGCGGAAGCCTATTACCGGGTCCGGATTAAGGAGGGGGACGAGGCAAAGACAGCCTTCTCATGTTGCTTTGGTCTTTTTGAGTTTAGCATAATGCCGTTCAGGTTGTCTGGAGCTCCGTCCTGCTTCATGCAACTCATCAACGAAATTTTACATGATTTATTGTTTCGGGGGGTTATTGTGTACTTGGATGACATTTTAATCTATTCTCGGGATCCGGAGGAACACCGGAAGTTGGTGTGGGAGGTACTGCGCCGACTGAGGGAGCACCACCTATACGCCAAACTGTCCAAGTGTGCCTTTAATTAGGACAAGCTTTCTTTCCTTGGGTTTGTAGTGTCTCCCAACGGGTTAATCATGGACCCCGAGAAGGTCCAAGCGGTTCGAGACTGGGAACCCCCCCGAACCCATAAGCAGGTTCAGCAATTTCTGGGTTTTGCAAATTTCTATCGGGGATTCATCCCGGATTTTGCCGAGATAGCCCTCCCGATCACGGACCTCCTTAAGACCAAGGGGAGGGGTCAGGCGGCCACGGCCGCTAACTATCAGGTGGCGTGGGACGACTTGCTAAAGAGCCGGTTCACGTCTAAGCCCATTTTAGCTCACCCCGACTGTTCTGGGCCTTTTGTCCTGCAAGTAGACGCTTCTGACAAAGCAATGGGGGGAGCGCTTCTGCAGAAGGACGCTCAGGGGAAGCTCAGACCCTGCGCCTACTTTTCCAAGAAGTTCGCGGGGGCCGAGCTCAACTGGCCGATTGGGGAAAAGGAGGCCATGGCTATCAAACATGCCCTCACAGTTTGGCACCAGTTCTTAGAAGGGGCGACGGTGCCGTTTGAGGTTTGGACAGACCACCGAAACCTCGAGGCCATCTTGGGGCAGAGGAGGCTCTCTGCCAAACAGTTGAGGTGGGTGGAGTTTTTCTCTAGATTCCGCTTCACCATTAAGCATGTTCCCGGGAGGGAGAATTGCCTGGCGGATGGTCTCTCCTGCATGCCGCAGTATGACTGCAGAGTTGAGCGGCCGCTTGGGTCCCTTTTCACCCCAGATCACCTGGGCTTTGTTCCTGTAACCGTATTGTATCAGCCCTATAAATGTATCCATACTCCCCCTGCCATGTATTCCAGCCTTGTTTGTCTCCTTACTGAAATCATTGACTTTCGGAATAAATCTTTGAATCGCTGCTCTGCCTGGATTTGAGTTCTATTGCCTGAAACACCGTGCATTTGCTGAAGCCTGACAAAGTTTCAGCTGTTGCCAATATAATAATTTGTAGCCATTTTGTCCAATAAAATATTTCTTCCTTAATTAATATATCGTGCATTACGTTTGTTGTCTGGCTCTCTGTCCCATCGCCCCATATAGCCCTGGGTCAGCACGCTTGCACCTGGGAGCATGGCTGCTTCTCTTTTTTTTGAACACATGTAGGGAAATGTAGTATTGGTCAGCAGAGACCCTTTCACAGTCCTACCAATCCCATTGATTATGGGCATTTTAAGCACAACTCACAACTTACTGTTAACAAGTGCACTTCTAGATTTTCCATTGGATTGGGAAATTCCCAAGAAAGTATTTCAGGGCATTTTTAATTGGAGAGGTCCATTTCTAAATTGTCCTTTCTATACATTTCTGTTTTCTCAACATTTGACAAGAGATATGTAAGGGAATACAATATTTCATAAAAGAGAAAATTTGGAAGAATGCACTTATCTTACAGAGTGGAGGAAAGCTTTACCTGTCAAAATTCCTTTTTTTATTCAACTATTAAAGGTATAGGACACTTATCATCATTTGGATTTGATCATCCTACAGCCCAGTCATATGAATCTTTACATGGAAGTCAATTAAGCTCAGTGGGTTTTATCTTCTAGTAAGGATTGCAGCCCTAGACAATTTAGACCTAATTTCCTACAGGCACCTTACCATCTAACTGCTATTAATTATACTGGTGTTGAGTAATCTCCCAATTCTTCTTTCTTAGTATTTGTCACAGCCTTCCTTTAAGGAACTCAGTGGCGTACATGGATGTAGTTGTCACATTTCCCCCTTCCCTCACAACCTTATGAGGCAGGTGGAAATGTCAGTCAATGAAATTCATGGGCCATGCAAGAATTCAAACCCAGCAGTAAGCCACACTGACTTTCTTCACTATTAACAAATTACATATATATTTTGCTGGTTAAAAACCATGCAAATTAGGGTACTAATTTGCACAATCATACTTGCATGCTGTTTACCCAAGAAAAGGCAAATACCTCAAAAATTATTTTTTGATGGCTTGTGCCTTGCTGCGGTTGCTATGAGGCAGTGTTGTTTAAAATCTATCTTGAAATATACTAACATAACTTTAATTTTTGCAACCAGCATTGTGTCCTGACAAGTAAAAGGTGAAAGCCTCTAAAAGTAACTAAAATAAATAAAATAAAGCACTTCACAGGATATGCTAAAATCTCTTTAACTCACACCACAATGTTTGAAAATGTTCTACCTAAAATTCTATCGTGTTCTCTGCCATAGAAAACAAAGGACAGCAATATGTACTTGGAGGCAGCACAAAGCCTGAAGCTATTAGCATGTCATTGTCAAATACAGAAATAAAAAAAAAATACAAATGTAAAGGCATTCTAGAGAACACAGACCTCTAGACATGAGTCAGGCAATAAAAATGCCTCAACACATTAAAAAAGCTCTTTGTCACAGTCCAAAAAACAACATTTTTAGTGTTTTCCCTTTTGCTTTACATCCCTCTATTGCAAGTATATGGCTAATTATGATCTGAATGATATCTATTATTCCTGTGTCCTTCTAGACGAAGCCGGATATGTTCCAAATAAGGCCGCAACCATATTATAGTGTGCAGTGAAATCAAAAGAATAAGATAATTATGTTTTAAGGGCTAATGGTATTCACTCCCACTCAGTTTGACTCACCAGACAAAAGCTCCAGTGTTGCCTATTCTAGGCAGCTGTGCTGAATAACAAAGATTTGGAGTCCTTTGTAGGAAGGAGAAAAAATAAGTCTTTGTCAACTTCTTATTTGGGATATTCTACCAAACACCCATGCATAACAGTAAAGACATTTGGAGTTGCAACAGGCTAAGGAAAGTTTGCACAGATAAACAGAGTTATTCTAAAGTTTGTGCCTACGAAAAACTGACTCACAAAGTGCCACTGCATTTAGTTTGTAATGCATGCGCAAATCACCTCTTCATTAAGTAGGCCCATTGTGTTTTTGAACTTTACTTAGTCATATGAAAATGCTAACGTTGAAAAGAAAATCGTAAGGGTTTTTGTCACCATCCTCTGCAGTTTAAACCAAAGGAGGCTTATAGAGCAAACTTGGAGCCATCTTGCTTTCATACAGCTTAATTCTAGGCATGTTCCGTTGGAAGGAAAGATCACAGAGTTATGGGAAGTTACAATTAAGCATGCATAGGATTTGTTCCAATGGAGTTCCTTTACACTGTAGGGTTGGCAACCCGCAGGTACTAGCTGGAGATCTCCTGCTATTATAACTGATCTCCAGCCGATAGAGATCAGTTCACCTGGAGAAAATGGCAGCTTTGGCAATTGGACTCTATGGCATTGAAGTCTCTCCCCTCCCAAAACCCCGCCCTCCTCAGGCTCCGCCCCAAAAACCTCCCACCGGTAGTGAACAGGGATCTGGCAACCCTATTACACTGTCATTTCTCCACTATTATAAAACTGTGAGTAGAAGGGAAACAAAGATAACAAGTGTGTTAAAAAAGAGAATACATCAAAAAAAGAAATCTCTCTCTCTCTCCTGCTATTTACCGATTCATGTGTATGGTTCACCATTATACCCGCCTACCAATTTTAATAGCAAACCTATAATTGTACCTCCTTTCTCTTCTCAATTTAACCTTGACCACCCTAATTTTGGCATTCGGTGAGCAAATTGACTATGCAAGATATCTGTAGACTATGCACCCAGATGAGTTAACTCATCTGGGTTGGCAACACAGAACATTTAAACACAAATAACCCAGGACATTCTAACTCAGCCTCACCAGTTTAGTGCTATAGCTCAGGTTCCAGGATGGCTGAGAGCTGGGGATAGGAGAACTGAAAGTTGCTTATATAGTCCTATACCTGAGCAGTAAAAAGGTAAAGGTCCCCTGTGCGAGCACCGGGTCATTCCTGACCCATGGGGTGACGTCACATCCCGATGTTTACTAGGCAGACTTGGTTTACGGGGTGGTTTGCCAGTGCCTTCCCCAGTCATCTTCCCTTTACCCCCAGCAAGCTGGGTCCTCATTTTACCGACCTCGGAAGGATGGAAGGCTGAGTCAACCTCGAGCCGGCTACCTGAACCCGACTTCCGTCAGGATCGAACTCAGGTCGTGAGCAGAGCTTGGACTGCAGTACCGCAGCTTACCACTCTGCGCCATGGGGCTCCTACCTGAGCAGTGTGTGTGTGTGAAGTGCCGTCAAGTCGCAGCCGATTTATGGCGACCCTTTTTGGGGTTTTCATGGCAAGAGACTAACAGAGGTGGCTTGCCAGTGCCTTCCTCAGCACAGCAACCCTAGCATTCCTTGGTGGTCTCCTATCCAAATACTAACCAGGGCTGACCCTGCTTAGCTTCTGAGATCTGACGAGATCAGGCTAGCCTGGGCCATCCAGGTCAGGGACCTGAGCAGTAGGAGGATATTTTTTTTATCTCTTCCTCCTTATGCCATAGTGAGAACTGGACAAGGAGAGAATTGGGATTGAGAATGTATTTTGCCTACTTTGCAGCTAAAGAGTTTTTTTGTGGGTGCAATTAATTTGGATCAGAAGCAGCAGTGCCCCTTTAATCATAATTAATCCACTTTCCTGGATCCCCACATTCTATGTAATGACCTGGTTCCTACATGCAGAAGAACAAGGTGGTAGAGCTCTGAGATAGAAGAGTAGACAATACCAATGCAGGCTGCAGGTAGGGAATGTGCTTTGTAAGTATTTGGTCCAGGAATTGCCTGTTGCTCTGCCTGATATTTCAGCACCATGCATCCACAAATCCTAACAGGAACAAATGAACCATGCATTACTGTAGAATCCCAGCTCTATGAGATCAAGTCATTTTAAAGGCTTTGAGACCCAGTGCCAATATGTTTCTTTAAAGCCTCCTTTCTTTCTCACTCTACCCTGGTCGTTTGTAGGATGTTTCTTACAGAAAAATGTTTGCTTTTCTTTGGGCAGCTCTATATTTAAAGTGAGATCCAGTGTGGTGTAATGGTTAATAGCTTCGGACTCTAATCTGGAGAACCGGGTTCGATTCCCCACTCCTCCACATGAAGCCTGCTGTGTGACCTTGGGCTAATCACAGTTCTCTCAGGGCTGTCTCAGCCAATGCAGAGGCAGGCAATGTCAAATCACCTCCTGAACGTCTCTTGCCTTGAAAACCATGCGGGACACCATAAGTCAGCTGTGATTTGATGGCACTTTCCCCCACCACATTTTCAAAGTGCACTAGAATTATGGTTGCCAGGTCGCTTGAATTGCCCGCCAATCCATTGCCCAGCTCAGGAGCAGGGATTGCGGGAACACATGGGGTTTGAGTGGTAAAAGGCCCGTCACGATGTGGTGCTTCCGGGTTAAACCAGAAGTGACGTGATTGTGTCGGTGCTGCTGCATGTGCGTGATCCCTGCCCCAGCTTTACCTCAAAAACCTCCCACCAGAGGAGAGGGGGGACCTGGCAACCCTAACTCGGACACTGTGTTGCCTATCCATGTGAAAGAAGGAAGGGAAGGGTCCATAGGCAGACTAGTGCAGTTGACTTTGCCACGTTGACCTATTTAAGAAAATAAACTCCATCTCATCTCTTCTTCTGTGTTCCATACCATGACAGAACATGGACTGATAATTAAGCCTCAGTTGCTTCCCTTCAGCCACTCTGATCTATGAAGTGTTGCCAGCTTGGAGGGTTTCCCATTCAGTGAAGAAACCCTTTATTTATATAGACCTGCCTGCCAACTGCATTTGGTCTAACAGCTGCTTTTGGAAAACCTTTCATTCTAAGAGATTAATTCATGACAAAAGGAAATAACCATTCCCAGTGCAATCTGGTGATTTCCCTGCATTATTCACTGGATTTTAAAAGCTCAAATTAGAGGAATTCTGAAAAAAGAACTGGACAGCATTGCCTGTCAGGAGTGAGCGGAACCTGTAAATGTTCCTTCTTGCTGTTGGTCAGGGAAATAGTCAGGATAGAGGGTGGTGTAATGCAGCTATCAATGAAACTATTGGTCTGCCATAGATTGGGAGGTGAGAAAGAAATAATGGAATGTACCGTATATAGACTAATTTGTAGGCACACCCAATAAGATAAGAAGAGAAGATGCTTGTACTGAAGCCAATGACCTTGAAAATACAGGGCAAACCCAGGAAATTATTCATAGTCCTGGGGATACATTTTCACTGACCATTATTTCTGGGTGGGGGAAAAATGGGATCTGATAATTTCAAACACTAAAACATAAGTTGTCTTCCAGCTTGACCTTGCCACTGTTATGCATGTCTTATGGAACAAACAGATGCTATAAAGATCTTATTTCTGTCAGTCTGTAAAAGAAAAACTGCATGCATTCACAGACACAGTTTGGATTGGGGTTGACTGAAGAAGGGAGAGGAGATTTAATCTTCTGACCTCCAATGGGTTTGCAAAAAAAAAACCCCAAAAAACTCCCCCCACTACTTTAGAACTCGTATTCCCCCCCCCTTAAAATGAAAGTAACAGCACAGGGAGCCTGGTTTCATTTTTTTAAAATGGTCAGGGTTTGAACAGAGAAAACGTTGGTCTCTATCGACCCAATCCAAAATGGTATTATGTACAGAATTTGCCTTTTACAAATAGGCTGAGCGTCAAGGCCTTTAGTCACGTCAAGATCTGATTGTAGTAATGCTCTGTGGTGGCTATCTTTGAAGCATGTGTGCCACTCCCTGTCCTTAGTGTTTTCAAATACAAAAACACCAGAATAACTGACGACGAGATAAAATTAGCAATTATTCTTATGTTAAAGTATACTGTAAGCAAAGGTGGGGGAGGGGAAAAAGGTAGTTATAAGCCAAACAAAGGACTAAAATGGAGAAAGAGACAAATGAAGCTACAATAGTCTTGGCTATACAAGATGTCTCCTGATATTCTCCTTTCTCGAGGGTTTCCCTCTGGAAAGTTTACCCATAGTCCAAGTGGTCAACATATTCTCTACCATTCCAGAGTTCTTTCTCAGCTCACCAGGTTTGGTAATGCCCTTTATCTGCTTTCTTACTCAGGAAGTATGACAGGAAGACCATCATACTCATTCCACTTGTCTTGTTAAATGGAGATCTTCCCAGTAGTCACTCATACACCTTTTCTTTATTTCAGAAGTGTTCCTCATTTAGTATTAATAGGAATGTTCTTAGAAAAGACACCATAATTGGAGAAAAACAACTTTAATTGAATACATTCTAAAGGACTGTATATTCTAATCATATATCTAGTTCTGAACTATGCCATACAGGATATGATCAATAGATCTGCAAAATAGAAATAGGGACAGATGGGGGGGGGGGCTCCAAAAACCTGAAGTAACTCACAGAAAAAACTGGAATTGGGGAATTAAAGCTTTCCAAAATTGGGGAATTAAAGCTTCCCAAAATAACAGAAACAATGCCTGTAGTTTCCAGAAAAGAATGCCCCTGAAGTCTCAGTGTCTGCTGGGGCTTGCCAAGCAACCACAAAAATATTGTTGAGCCTTCCAAGACTGTAAAGAAAAGCTGCAGGAGGGGGTGTAGGGCTAGACTTGGTGGCCAAAACAGCCTTGGAAAAGGTCCTGTCCCACTCCCCTGTTATGTTTCCTGATGTAGAAGGACTCACCAGGGCTAGGCCCAGTGGTGACTAGGGCTGTCAATTTGGTTCGGCCCGAACTGAAAATCAGCCGAATTTCCCCTGATTCGGTGGTTTTTAGTTCGGGAGGAACCGAACTTAAAACTGGCGGGCAACCGGGGCCCCCGAATTCAGCGAGTTCGGGAGTTCGCGAATAAATTCGGCAAATTTGGCCGTCAGTAAGCAGCCTAACCGTCAGTAAGCAGCATTCTCCTCCCCCGGCCAATCGGTGGCCAAGCTGGGTCTTCTTCTGGCCAATCAGTCAGGATTGAGTACTGGAAGAATCAGCTGATGTGCGGCCCGGCCAGGGAGAGAGAGAGAGAGAGAGAGAGAGCGAAATCCTCGTATGTGTGTGTGGGGTGCTTGTGCACATTCGCTCCTTTCTGTGGCTGCAGGGGGCGTATTTTTTGGGGTACAGACACAAAACTTTCACTGGAGCTTCAGATGAAGCTTCTTAAGATACCCCCCAAGTTTTGTAAACATTGGGTCAGGGGGTCCCGAGATATGGGCTCCCCCCTTTTTCTTTCCATGGCTGCAGGGGGCGCATTTTTGGGGGTACAGATCCCAAACTTTGAGCGGAGTTTCAGACCAGTGTTCTTAAGATACCCCCCAAGTTTTGTAAACATTGGGTCAGGGGGTCTCGAGATATGGGCTCTCCCCCTTTTCCCTCCCCCCTTTTTCCATTTATGTGGCTGCAGGGGGCGCTTTTTTGGGGATATAGCCCCCAAACCTTTAGCATAGCTTCAGTCAATTATTCTTAAGATACTACCCAAGTTTTGTAAAGATGGGTTCAGTGGGGGCAGAAATATCGCCTCCCCCCTTTTCTCTTTCCATGGCTGCAGGGGGCGCATTTTTTGGGGTGCAGATCCCAAACTTTGAGCGGAGTTTCAGACCAGTGTTGTTAAGATACCCCCCAAGTTTTGTGAACATTGGGTCAGGGGGTCCCGAGATATGGGCTTTCCCCTTCCCCCTTCCCCCTTTCCCCTTTTGGGATGAATGGATCAGCCGATCCTGTGCATCTTCTCCAGAGAAAACCTCCCGTGCCTAATTGGAATCATCTTGGATTACAAGTCCTCTTCAGCCCCTCTTGATGGAACAGAAGACAGCCACAGTAAGACCCCTTTGGGGGCTTTAATCTATAATTTTTCTCCTGTGTATGTGTGTGTGTGTGTGGGGAAAGCAGAGTCTGTGTGTGTGTGGGGAGGGAGCAGTTTCTGTGGGTGGGGGGGGAAGCCAAAGGGGGCTTTCGTCGGTTCTGCCTGGGCTGTGTGTTCCCCCTCGAGTCTCTCGCTCCCTGGTTTGAGGGGGGAGGTTTCAGTTGTGTGTCTTCTGGTTTTTCCCTGTTGCAAAGGTGTTGTTTTACAAGTTGAGTTGCTTTGCAAACTGTTGTCGGGGCTGGGAGCTTTGTGCGTGGGCGGCAAGCTCTGCTGAGAGATGCACATTAAGGGTGGGGGGGACCCCTTTCAGGGCCCATATCTCAGCCCCCCCTGACCCAATCTTTACAAAACTTGGGGAGTCTTTCAATATACGTCCTTTGAAGCTCTGCTGAAAGTTTGGGACCTCTAAGCCCAAAAATGCCTCCCCCAGAGCCGCGGAAAGGCGCGATTGTGTTTTTAATGGCTTTATTCGGCCGAATTTTTTCCCGAACTTTGAATTCCCGCCGAATTGAACGGATCCGAAGTGGGGGAGTTCGGACTTCGTCACGTACCGAACCCACAAGGACCAAATTCGGCCGAATCCGAACTGTACCGAATTTGTTTTTTTTTTTGACAGCCCTAGTGGTGACCACTGGAGACTCACTACCCACACAACTTGGCCCAACTGCCACTGCACAACTGGACATGGCCCAGTAGCCACTATGGAACTGGATTAGGCCTAGCCTGGCTGCAGCAGCCACCTCACAACTCAACCTGGTAGTGGTGATGGCCACCATACAACTGGGCCCAGCCTAGGGTTGCCAGTTTCCCGCTTCTGGTGAGAGAATCCCTGATGGCACTCCTTGTCCCCCATTCTCTGTCTCCAGAAACAAGTTAACAGGGTCCTTTGTGAAAACAACATAGTAAGAAAGCCATAAGGCCATCCTCTTCCCCATGCAGCATACTGGAGCTGAACAGAGCAACAAAGTGCTTTCCAGATAAGTTTTCCAAGTTCTTATGTATGACAGTGAGTTGGGTTAGATACCCATGTACCATCTCAAGTTGCATGGAACGTCTAGTTTGGCCCTAATTTTCTTACACTGCAATCCTAAACAGAGTAATACTTTTCTAAGCCCATTTACTAAAGTGAATTGTTAATTGCCTATGATTTTATTCTTAGTATTGTTAGACCTTTGCCCTGACCTGGATAGCCCAGACTAGCCGAATCTTATCAGATCTTGGAAGCTAAGCAGGATCGGCCCTGGTCAGTATTTGGAAGGAACACCACCAAGAAATACTTGGGTTGTGATGTGGAGGCAGGCAATGGCCAATCACCTCTGAATATTTCTTGCCTTGAAAACGATGTCATCATAAGTCAGCTGTGACTTCATGGCAAAAAACATTTTGTTAGACTCTTAATGTTGTCTTCTTGACAGAAAGTTGTGAATGTCCTTAATTCTTAATTAAATGTTGATATTTCCCCTTTTCCATATGTGTATTTAAAGTGCCGTCAAGTCGCAGCTGACTTATAGCGACCCTTGGTGGGGTTTTCAAGGCAAGTGGTTAAGCAGAGGGGGTTTGCCATTGCCTACCTCTGCAGAGTCTCCCTTGGAGGTCACACTTCCAAGTACCAACCCTGCTTAGCTTTTGAGATCTCATGAGAGTGGGCTATACCATACTGCCTTCCTCCCCCTTTTCCTTATACCTTCCCTCAAATGAAGGGCTCGCTAATCATGAGGGTTGCCAGGTCCCTCTTCGCCACCGGTGGGAGATTTTTGGGGTGGAGCCTGAAAAGGGCGGGGTTTGGGGAGGGGCTTCAATGCCATAGAGTTCAATTGCCAAAGCGGCCATTTTTCTCCAGGTGATCTGATCTCTATCGGCTGGAGATCAGTTGAATTAGCAGGAGATCTCCTGCTACTACCTGGCAGTTGGCAACCCTACTAATCACCTCAACCAGGTATGGAGAGGTTGGTGTACATTATTTAAATAAATAAAGATAGAAGTGGAGAATCAGTCGCAATGTTTTCTCATTGCTTCATTTCCTTATGGTATTTTTGCTGTTTCTAGTAATGGAGGAACTTTGACTAGTAGGTCTGAATCTTTCAAGAGCAATGGAAGGTTTTGATGTGCTAGGAGAAAGTGTAAGAAAAGAGAAAAATGATTGTGTGAGAGAATTTTGAAAGTTCCATGTATTAGGAACCTATCTTGAGTGAGTCTAGGGCCCTGAGCAGAACTTAGAAATAACTGCACTCTTTGGGAATATGGAAATGATACACTTATGCATCTATCCCAACAGCTATTTCCTTTTATATAGTAGTCCTGATTTTGATCACTTTTACTCTTGCAAGATGTGACCAAGATCCATACTGGGTCACAGCTTCTACAATGAGTTACAAATGACTTTCCATGACAATACCAGATCCGCACTTCTGCTGTATCAGAAAAAAAGAAAGATAAATAAGATGACTCTTTTCCTTCTTTAGCAGGTCATAACATTCTCGGAAGGAAATAAATGACATTCAGACCCCCAAAAGTGGAGCAATGTGAATGGAATATCTGCCTGTGTTTTATCATTATACTGTACACAATTTTAAAACAAAACTTTAAAAAGACCTTTTCTAATATTTTACTCACACTTATTTTATTCCACAAAAACAAAATACTGATATTTTCTTTTGACTGGTAATTCAATATAACCGTTGACCCTCACATACTGATAGGTTATGTTTGCTTGTGTAAACTTCAAATATGAGATAATCCATCACAAATTAGGCATCCAATACAAATCATAACCATGTACTCATTGGAAGCTCAAATATTTTCTTTATAGACAAATTTCAGAGCGAAGTTTGAAAGACTACCATTATTGGACTACATGTAAAGTATTGACAAATGAGCTTTCTAAATATAGGAATCCTTTTTTCAGAGTCAATCCCATTCTGACCTGAATGGGAGTTTTCTATATCCCTAAAGCTTCACTGTCAATATTACAGCTTTAGTCCAATAAAAGGTATTACTTGAAACTTGACTCTACATTTTGTCTCACCAATTATAAAGGCAAGTAATTAAAAATATTGAGTTAGCTAACAAGACGCATAGTGCATTGTGATGCACTAGTAACCATGTTCTTTAGAGATGACTTACTGTATTGCTCTCTAAAATATACAATTGGATAAAAATAAACAGAAAATGGAAACTGAAGATGGAAAAAAAGCAATTTCCGAGTGCAGTTAGATAAGCAAATATACAAAGGAGTGTAAAGCCATGCATGCAACAGCCTCTCTATTCTATTTCTTGACATCCTCAGTAATGTAAGAGGACAGTTCTTGAAAGTATGTTATTCAGTAGTGGAAGCCCCTGAATACTAGAGTGTTACTGATGGCCTGGAGAATGTTGGGTTCTTACATGCCAAACCTGCAAGGGCAGTAGGTAAATGGAAACAGGATTTTGTGCATAGGCCAATCTTCCGAACGTAGTTCCGTACATACTAAAGCATGCTATTCACACTGGATGGAGAATTCAGCAGAAGACCCTTATCATTTTCAGTGAGTAGGGTTGCCAGGTCCCTCTTCACTACAGGTGGGAGGTTTTTGGGGCGGAGCCTGAGGAGTGCAGGGTTTGGGGAGGGGAGGGACTTCAATGCCATAGAGTCCAATTGCCAAAGTGACCATTTTCTCCAGGTGAACTGATCTCTATTGGCTGGAGATCCGTTGTAATAGCAGGAGACCTCCAGCTATCCCCCTAGCAGGGTGTCCCATAGAGGGCACTTCTGCTTTTGAGGCTGTGTACCTAATGTTGCCTCTCAAGTGTTAGAGCCCAGGTAGTCCCTTGATTTACTGAGGGGCTGTAGGCAAATGAGAAGACAAGGGAGATGACTAAAGCAACAGTAGAGGAAGACTCTACATTAATACATGCACAAAAGCTCATTGTAAATCATACTTCATGGCAGTAGGGTTGCAGATCCCTCTTCACCACCAACAGGAGGCTTTTTGGGTGGAGCCTGAGGAGGGCATTCCTGATGCAGTGTTTGTGCGTGAACCCTCTGCGGTCATGTTGGGATGCATTATACTGGCTGATGAAGGCCTGAGCGAAACATGTCGTTTCATCTAGATCACATGTTCCTGGATGATTCTCTTGTGAGGCTCATTGGAGTTCATCCTTCAGACCTTTGGGCTTATCCGTGAGCCATTTCTATATCTTGATTTCCTTTTGCTGTTTTGGTCTGCTATCTTTAAGCTGTGCTCCCTCCCACAGCTGTGCGAGCTCATTTGGAGCCACTCTTCCCATGCAGGAGCTTTCACAGACTCTGGATATTTTTGGACACTCCAGAGCTACGTTTGATGTTATGTTATGTGTACCATTTAAGCTGTTTTTGTCATTTTCAGCTGCTTGTATTGTCCTGTTCACAGTTTATAGTTCTTGTGTTTGTTAGATTCCTTATATATATTTTGAATTGAAGCCTGCGTGCTGTTTCTTTGCTTGAGTATCTGGAGGTTGGCAACCCTAGATGGTTGTAAAGAAACAACTTTTTACACCACCATTGCATCTGCACAGTGTAGGCCAGGGGAGCTGTCCCAGGTGGTCAAACACCTGTTGGGATCCAGCATGCAGGAGGACGTAGACTGCTCTGTGGTCTACAGTTGCTGTTTTTCTCAGCACTTTGCAGATAATATCTCTCACATCCATTCCAACTTGGACTCTTCATTAGAAGTGACAGGGTTAGATGGTGCCACCATGCTGACTTGTCCAGTTGTTTGGGATTCAGTTTATTCAGTTTTAGGATATGGACAGATTCCTTGGGAGTTTGAGACCTATCACCTGCTTCTATGACCCTTGTCCTTTCTGGCTACTTAAATCTTCCAAGGAAGGTCTGGCTGACTGGGTCTGAGAGGTAGCTAATGCCTCCTTGAGAAAGGGGCTGGTTGCCCCAACTTTGAAATAAGCCGTGGTGCATCCACTTCTAAAGAAGCCCGTCCTGAACCCAGAAGATCTCAGTAACTATCAACCAGTCTCAAATGATCCATTCTTGAGCAAGGTGATTGAACAGGTGGTAGTTGGACAACCAAGCTTTCCTGAATGAAGGGGACTGTTTAAAACCTTTCCAATCTGGTTTTACGCCTGGTTATGGGACTCAAATAGCCTTGGTCACCTTGGTGGATGACCTGTGCTGATAGATGGACAGAGAGAGTATGACTGAATTGACCCTCCTGGACTTCTCAGTGGATTTTGATACTATTGATCATGGTGCCCTTCTGGATCAAATTTCCAGGGGGGGATTGGGAGGCACTGTTTTGTGGTAGTTCCGGTCGTATCTGGAGTGTAGGTTTCAGAAGGAGGTGCTGGGGGACTGCTGCTCAGCTCCATGGTTTTTGTCCTATGGGGTCTTGCAAGGCTCCACCTTGTCCTCTATTCTCCTTAACACCTACATGAAACCACTGCGTGAGGTCATCTGGATATTTGGGCTGGGTTGTCAACAATA
This sequence comes from Euleptes europaea, assembly GCF_029931775.1. NCBI lineage: Eukaryota > Metazoa > Chordata > Lepidosauria > Squamata > Sphaerodactylidae > Euleptes > Euleptes europaea. The sequence continues at coordinate 64,623,846 of NC_079313.1, forward strand.
TGTGGATGACACTCAGCTGTATCTCATGCTTCTGGCTGATCCTAGGAGGCTGTAGAAACCCAGAACCAGTGCTTGGAGGCAGAATGAATGTGGACTAATAAACTGAAGTTTAATCCCAACACGATGAAAGTGCTACTGGTGAGTGGAAGGTGTGACTCAGTATTATTAAGGTGTCACCCATCCTGGATGAGGCTACGCTACCCTTGGGGGAAAGGTCCATAGTTTGGAGGTGTTCTTGGACCCAGGTCTACTGCTGGAAAAACAGGCAGAAGTTGTACCCTAGAGTGCCTTTTACCAGCTTTGAATGGTTAGCCAGCTGCCGCCTTTCCTAGGCAGACAAAACTGACCATTGTCGTGCATACCCTTTTAATCTAGATTTGATTACTGCAATGTTCTCTATGAGGGGCTGTCCTTGAGAAGTTTTCAGAAACTTCAGTTGGTACAGAATACTGCAATCAAGATGTTGACTGGAATGGGTTGTAGAGACCATATCACTCCAGTCCTGGCCCATCTACATTGTCTCCCAATCTGCTCCCAGGCACAATTCAAGATGCTGCTAGAGTCCAATTGCCAAAGCAGCCATTTTCTCCAGATGAAATGATCTCTATTGGCTGGAGATCAGTTGTAATAGCAACTGGAGGTTGGCAACCTATGATTGGTCTTTTAGAGCTCCTTTTTTGGCCTATTGCATTGTTGACACTGGGGGCTTGATGTTTTTTTTAAATAACTAGGCCTGGTTGACTGACTGGTTAAACAGTAACTAGTTTACCAGGAATAGGGCAGGTTGCTCATGATAGGTCAGAAAAACTGGCTGTTTCCTGAACAGCCCATCAGTCATTGTATGGCATGGTGGTTTTTGGGAAGGAACACTCTGGGAGCTGAGCAGTATCAATTGAAACCTTAGTTGTCATACAGGTAGGGGTGGAGGGCAATAAAGCTTGGCACAGTTCATGTGCAGATGAGGATAAGCCAAGCCAGCAGTTGCCCAAAACAAAGGTAACCGTGAATGGTTGCCAAGTGCAGCCTGCCCACTTAAATTAGTTTTAGCCTATGATGTTGATCAGCCATTTACTGATTTGGTTTACCTCAACTTTTCTGTCTTGTGCCTTACTTGGGGAAGTTGCCTGGGACAAATAGTGATTGTGCATATAAGGAGGATTGCATGTGGTGTATTTATTCCATATGTGTGGTTACATTCCCCAGAATATGAAGACTGAAAAGGGCTTCTGTCTGTGAAAGAATTTGCACAGTTGTGTGCAGATCCACTTAAGAACATAAGAAAAGCCCTGCTGGATCAGACCAAGGCCTATCAAGTCCAGCAGTCTGTTCACACAGTGGCCAACCAGGTGCCTCTAGGAAGCCCCCAAACAAGACGACTGCAACAGCACCATCCTGCCTGTGTTCCACAGCACCTAATATAATAGGCATGCTCCTCTGATCCTGGAGAGAATAGGTATGCAGCATGACTAATATCCATTCTAATAGCCATGAATACCCCTTTCCTCCATGAATATGTCCCCTCTTAAAGCCCTCCAAGCTGGCAGCCATCACCACATCCTGGGGCAGGGAGTTCCACAATTTAACTATGTGTTGTGTGAAAAAATACTTCCTTTCATCTGTTTTGAATCTCTCACCCTCCAGCTTTAGCAGATGACCCCGTGTTCTATTATTATGGGAGAGGGAGAAAAACTTCTCCCTGACCACTGTCTCCAAACCATGCATACTTTTATAGACCTCTATCATGTCTCCCCTCAGCCGCCTTCTTTCCAAGCTAAACAGCCCTAAGCGTTTTAACTACTCCTCATAGGGCAGTTGCTCTAGTCCCCTAATCATTTTGGTTGCTCTTTTCTGCACCTTCTCAAGCTCTGCAATATCCTTTTTTAGGTGTGGTGACCCAAACTGTACACAGTATTCCAAGTGTGGTCTCACCATACATTTGTACAATGGCAGTATGATATCAGCAGTTTTATTCTCTATTCCTCGTCTAATTGTGGCCAGCATGGAATTTGCCTTTTTTACAGCAGCTGCACACTGGGTTGGCATCTTCATCAAGCTATCCACTACCACCCCAAGATCCCTTTCTTGGTCTGTTGCTGCCAGCACAGATCCTATCAGTGTATATGTGAAGCTGGAATTTTTTGCCCCAATATGCATCACTTTACACTTACTCATATTGAATCTCATATGCCATTTAAATGCCCATTTTTCCAGTTTGTAGAGATCCTTTTGGAGCTCTTCACAGTCCGAGTTTGTTTTAACCACCCTAAGTAATTTGGTGTCATCTGCAAACTTGGCTGCTTCGCTGTTCAACCCCAAATCCAGGTCATCGATGAACAGGTTGAAAAGCACCGGTCCCAACACAGATCCCTGAGGGACCCCACTGCTCGCATCCCTCCATTGTGAGAACTGACCATTGATTCCTACTCTGTGTTTCCTATTTTTCAGCTAGCTCTCAATCCATAAGAGGACTTGTCCCCTTATCCCATCACTATGAAGTTTGCTTAGCAGTCTTTGGTGGGGGATTTTGTCAAAAGCCTTTTGGAAATCCAAATACACAATGTCCACAGGCTCATTCCTGTCCACATGCTTAATGACACTTTCAAAAAACTCTAATAGGTTAGTGAGACAGGACCTACCTTTACAGAAGCCATGTTGGGTTTTGCTCAGCAGGCCTTGCCTTTCTTATTCTTATTTCTTTTAAAGCCACATCTTTTTCCAGTGCAGCACACCATTCCCCAGGATTCCCTACTACTCTAGAATGACTTTGGGTGGGGGCTGCAGTTGGGAGAAGTGCCGCAAATCTTTTGATGAACTCTCCACTGTTCACGATTCAAAGAAGTGAAGCTAACGTTAGCCGATTCTATCTTCTTACTGTGTTTTACTTCAGTAATGGAATCCACTTCCAACTAAGGCAACAGAAAAAAACTGACACTAAAGTGGAAAAATCTATGGTGGGATTTTAAAGCATCATTGAGGAAGGACAACAGTTAAGACCAAATAGAAGATGCTTTGTCTATATATTTTTTTCAAATTCAATTTCAAGCAAAACTTTACCATCAAAATATTAGAACGCATACACAGGAACTCATTGTTTCTAAAACTAATTAGTGTTCTGCTGCCTAATGCAAAAGCCTACATGATGTCTTGACCTTTTTACACTATTGTGTCTAAGGTTGTGCCATAAAACAGAGGGAAGCGCAAAACGCCTCCAGTGAGCCTTAAAGGTTTTCTCCTTTAAGTAGTTCAATTGATTGGGACAATGCAGGCTGTGTATGGGACTTATTTAAAGGTGCTCTTTATTAGATCTTGGCTAGAAGGGAAGTGAGGCCGCAGAGAAGAAAAGTAATGTCACACTAGTAAAGAGCCGCCTCCAGAATAGCTGACTTTTCAACCGGACACATTCCATATTTTAATACATTGTGTAACTTTAGCTTATAAAACTAAAAACAAAACTACAGTATAGTTTTTAAAAACTACAATGAGCATTTGGGTTCTTCCTAAATTTCAGCACATATGAATTCACATCAATATGTGAATATGAAAACACATGAAAACATTTTGTCTAATAAATGAATCTAGATTTAGGTTTGTGTACTGGATTTTTTTAAAGGGCACATTCATTGTAGGCACTTAATAATGCTTCTTAGTCATTTGTTCATACCAAAACTGCTCAACATTGTATTTGCGCATCACAAAATATTTGTGGTTTCATACCTGAGTATTGATCTGTAGATGTAAATATAATATAAGAAGTAGCCCACTTTGGGCTAAAAAATCTGTACCATTTTTCTGCAGAGAATATTTGGGGGTGTGAAAATGCATATTTGCTCTCATATGTAAAATGTGGAAAGAATTTTCTCACCTGTGAGTACATGGATCTGGCAGTTGTTTAGTTGTTTTATCCAGTGGGTTAGTGATTCTTTGTAGTAAGACCAGGCTGTAAGTGAGATTAATCGGGAAGTATATTTCAAGTCGGGCTGATTTTGTTCCTATAAATTATTGAGCAATGCTTTGCTACAGGCTAATGGAGTATTATGGCAGAGAGAAAAGAAGATCATCAGACAAGTCACTGGAAATTACACTTTCCTTTTAGATGTTTAAAACATTCTAGAATATAATCCTGATTGCCTCCTTCGGTCCCATCAAACTTAATGGGAGCAATGTTTCTGGTTTTTTAAGAAACCTCTATTCCCTTTCCAAAACCAATATGGGCATTTTAATTAGCTTCAAACATCAATCAGATTAGATTACCATGCTTACTGCAAAGCAACAGAGTTGTAACATCAGTAATGTTGTATCTTTATGGGTTCAGGTATAGTTAAAACCTAGGAATATGTTTGTGGTGAATCACCAAAGACACTTAATAATAATTGAAATATTTAATAATACTCATGCACCTACACAAACTTAACACTGAACAAGTGTAATTGCTTGCAACCTTACAATCCATGCAGACAATACACACAAGAATCATGGGGTTAGGAGGGTAAGGGAGATTAAAAAGTCAAGATTTGTTCCACCCAAATACAAAGGAATAGAACTGTGAAATCCTAAGTAGAGGTGTACCCTTCTAAGTGCATTGACTTCAGCTCTGCTTAGCATTGCTCTGTAATTCAGGTAGGAAAGGGTGGAAGAAGTGAACTAAAGCAGGACAACCCCTTCCTATGGCAGGAGGAATGGTGTGGGTGTGGAACAATCCTATCTCTAGAGAGAGAATGGGAAAATGCCTGGAAGGGCAATCTCAACTGAGATGATACGAAGCAGGTCACAAGAGGAATGCATCATCAGGTATAAGAAGAACAGTTGGTTTATATATGCCGATTTTCTCTACCTTTTAAAGAGAATCAAACCTGTTTACAATCTCCTTCCCTTCCTCTCCCCACAACAGACACCTTGTGAGGTAGGTGAGGCTGAGAGAGCTTAAAGAGAACTGTGACTAGCCCAAGGTCACCCAGCCGGCTTCATGTGTAGGAGTGGGGAAACCAAGCCAGTTCACCAGATTAGTGTTTGCTGCTCATGTGGAGGAGTGGGGAATCAAACCCAGTTCTCTAGATTTGAGACCACTGCTCTTAACCTCTACACCATGCTAACTAAATGTGAGCATTTGGCACAAAGCCAGGGTTGGGCAAGGCCAATACACCCTTCAGAGCCTCCTTGTGAGGGCCTTGACAGGGCTCACACCACAGAGCGGAAGGGTTTTTTCCTCATCTCTTTCCTTATGAGAGAGTCTCCATGGGGTATGCTGGGTCTTCCTCTTCCTGCCTTTTTGAAGGTTGCTCCACCATCTTGGGTTGATTGGCAGGAGCTATGGCCAACTGAGTGTCACTGATCCAGGCTGGCCTCTAGCCTCACCCACCACCTCCCTTAAATAGCTGCCCCAGCTCCCCCCAGACATCTGGTGCCAGCACATTAAGGCTCAGGACTGCTCCTTGCTGTGGTTGGTCCTCCCTCACCTGGCCCTGCTGGGTCGGATGTGTTGCTAATCTCTTGGGCAGGCCTGGCTTCAATGGGCTTGCTACCGGGAAGGCAGAGTGCCCTGCTGTGTTGACTGGTAGGGGCAGGGCTGACTTCTGCTGTATGCAGGCTGAGGCTAGGTGGGCTGTTCCAGCTGGCCCTCTCCCCTTCACCACAGGTCAGTATGGAGTGATGGGGTTTCCCCTGGAAGGTGTTGAGTGGTGTAATTATACCTCCTGGGATGGGTGACACTATTTTTTTATTTAATTTTTACAAACATGTATATACCAACTTTCTACCACAACGGGGCATTGTCTTCCAGAGTAGCTGAAGAAGAAATGAAGCTCTCAAAACGTGTCATAGGGGTTTTCCTCAACATTTACAATCATGTTAACAAAAAGAGGCAAAGAAGTAAACTGACAGTTCATATTTTATGTCCCTCCTAATAACACAATATTTGTTCCAAGGATTTTTGTGGTGAAAGAAAATAGAAATATGCAGTTGTGACTCACACTTTAAAGGCAATGTTCATTTGACAAAAAAAATTGTAAGCCCTGCCAGAATGGCTGAATGACAAAATCCAAAAAATAAGACCAAAATCCATGTAATATCTTTTATAGGTACCAACCAAATTGATACAAAACCTTGTGCAAGCTTTCAGCTTCATCAGTACTCTTCAGCAGACTGCATGTTACAAAATTTTGAAAGACAGAGGGGTAGGAAGTAGAGTTCTCAGGCCATAATGTTATGACCTGATTTTATAAGCATCTTCTTTGGAATTCATGCAGGCACAAAGATACATGAACTCTGACTCACCGACAAGCCTTAGTTTGTGGGCCTTTGCTGGGGAGGGCCATGAGCCGGCGCTGGTCTCCGGGGGTTGTCTGGCAGGACAAGAGCTGAGCAAGGCAGCAGGAAGCCCCGTGAGGCAGTTGGAATGCCGCCGTGAAATGGCTGTTGTTTCTGAGTTGTTTTCTTGTTATTTCATCACAACTTTGGTGGTTTTAGCATGGATCCAGTTTGGGGGAAAAGACGGCCTGCATGCCCCCTTTCCCCCACTCTGGGTACTCCAATAAGGGGTTTGGGGGAGGCCTGGAAGGAGTCATGCCCAGCTCGGGAGCTGTCAGGGTGGCCTCCCGCCAAGTGGCAGAGGACCACACAGCAGGCTTCCGTCCAAGTGGGTCCCACATACTGCCATCCCAGGCTACTCCCAGCCGGTGAGCTGGGGAATAGGAGGTGCACCGGTCAGCAGGTGGATTGGCCAATGTCTTGGATCCAGCTCCTATACAATGCCAGTGCCTGATGCTGTAACCATGGGGTGTCCAATCTTTTGGTTTCCCTGGACCACATTGGAAGAAGAAGAATTGTCTTGGGCTACACATAAAATACACTAACACTAAAAAAAAATTGCAAAAAAATCGCATAATGTTTTAAGTAAGTTTACAATTTTGTGTTGGGCCGCATTCATAGCCGTCCTGGGCTGCATGCGGCCCAGGGGCCGCAGGTTGGACAAGCCTGCTATAACCCATAAAAGTTGTGGCCATTTTCATTCCAACAATTGTCTCTGTGTGTTCAGTTGTTTGCTAAGGCATCCTAATTTAGGGAGTCTAGGAGGGGTTGCATGCCGAGGGTGGCTGGGCTGGGGAAGCAGTAGGGTAGCTGGTTCCAAAACACTTCCCAATTAGGTGCAGGGCCAGCAATAACTTTATTGCTGGTGTTAGGTTACAGCACAGTCTTTGGAAAGAGGTATTTTGATGGTGTCTGCTCTTTGTTCCCACATTAGAAATGCAGAAACCAGTCATAGTACAACCATATTCCTCTCAGATTATAAAAGCCCATGAATCTGGGTTAAGGCTACAGGTTGAAACAGATACTGGACTTAAACCAAGGAGCACATTAATAGCAATTATCCAATCTACTATATTGATGACTGTCATGATGTACTAAATAGAAGGTACAAGTTGGGATACCTTGTAATTCATATTAGTTAACTGTACATTCCAAAATTAGATTCCTGAGACTTCCGGGTCGGACGGCCCCCCCGCCGCAAGCGCGGAATCGCGCTCTTGCTGCCTCGCTGCCGCGGGGCGATCAACCGGCCCCTTAAAGATCCGGCAAGCGGCACCCCTCGGTGTAAGAGGGGATGCAGACTCGGGTGCCGGTGGCAGACCCGTCATCCGAGCGATAGCCGCCTCGAAATCGGCGGCGGTCGCTCTGACGGGAATCTGCTGAATGGCCGGCGCCATCTTAAAGGAGCAGCAAGAAGAAAGCGAGGTGGGATCCGATTTTCTTCTAATTTTTTTTTAAGAATTTTTTTTTACATTTAAAATATCAACTTGGGGTGTGTGGCAGTATTGTTTTCTGAAGACTTCACTTAGAACTATCTATAATTCTGTTACGCTCTGTTTTGAGACTCTTGGCTTTTTGCCAGCTGTCTGACGCACTTTAAAAAGTTTCTCACTAAAGCAAGAACTTGGAAATAAAAGCAAAGAGTTGGAGAACAATCAAGTGACATGGAATAATACCATTTGGGATGTCATAGTGATTGCTTTCTCTGATTGGGATTCTTTCATCTGAAATAATTTTTGTGCAATGAGCTAAAAGAAAATTCCCCCCCCCCACTCTCCTCTCCCTCTTTGGATTACAACTGCCAGTTGTTTTGTCTTCAGTCTTCACAGCTTACCAATGGGAGAAAAAGAGAAACATACCAAAGACATTCTTAAAGATACAAAGTTGGTGGTACAGCTGCCTCAGAGAAGGCCTTCAATAACTCAAATTCCAGCTAAACAGACGTCTCCAGTCACGTCAACATCTGTAATTGCCAAGATGCCTCCAAAAGTGAAACCTGAAGTAACACTGACGTCTGTCTTTGAACTGTTAACTAAGACTCATCAAGATGTTACAGAAATGAAGCAGGAGTTATCCCAGAATACAGCAACTACATCTCATAATTCTGCTGCAATAGCTACTTTGCAAGACACAATTTCATCCCTGACCATCAGGCAAGATAGAGTTGAAACCAAGCTTAAGAAAAATACACAGGAAATTAAAGAAACCAAGAAGAAGGTGGATATTCTTGAGATGGCAATAGCATCCTCATCTGAAAGAGATGAGAGACAACAAGACCAGATGGCGATGATTGAGCTTAAGATAAAAGAATCTTCGTTGCGTATACGTGGTTTGAAAGAAAAAGTGGAAAATCGGGATTTACGTGGATACCTGACAGTTCTTCTGGCAGATTTTTTACAGGAAACTGAAGAAGTAATTGCTGGGATGATTGTGACAGCTTACAGAATGAATTCTGCATATGCAACTAGAAATAAGGTACCAAGGGATTGCCTGCTTCAATTATTTTCGAGGAGTCATCGGGATTTGATACTAAACACACATTACAAGACACCACTAAAAGTTGAAGATGAGCCTTTGAGATTGATGAAAGAAATACCGGCAAGACTACTGAGGAAAATGAAAGATTTTATGGAGATTGTTCAATGCTTAAGACTTAGTGGAATCCAATTCAGATGGGAATATCCACAGGGTATCTCCTTCACCTTCAAGGCAAAAAGGTTTAAGTATACAGAAGTGGACAAGGCGGAGCAGTTTTTAAGAAGGTATGAGGCAGACTTGGTTAAACCTACTAAACCAATCAAGCAAGTTCCAACTAGAGAATCTACAGAAGAGGAAAAGGCATCTGAAGCAGCTGGAGGTGGAGATTTGCCAATAGACTCCTCTGAGGACTCTCCAATTGACGAAGCTGAAGACTAAAGAATGGGGGGAAGGGGGGCAATAAGTAATATGGTTGTTAATGTTGAATGTGAAAAATTATGGGATCTAACTGACTTTTGATATGTTACAGGTTTTATCTTGGAACATCAATGGATTGAACTCTCCTAATAAAAGGAGGAAAATATTTCACCATCTACACAAAAGTAATGCTAACATTATTTGTTTACAGGAAACTCATATACTCCCAAAGGATATATTTAGATTGGAACATGTAAGGTTGGGTACACTCTTCACGACGTGTAATAATGCTAAAAAGACTAATGGAATAGCTATGTATATACCTATCTCATTGGAACCAAGAGTTGTTTATCAGGATACGGAGGGAAGAGTTTTGTTTGTTGAAATAACATCTGGATTTCAGAAGATAATGCTTGTGGGAATATATGCTCCTAATATTAATCAAAAAATATTTTATGATAAATTAGCAATATTACTAGCTGAATATGCCATAGAAAAAATGATTTGGATGGGGGATTTCAATGGTGTTAAAGTACCTAAGATAGATAGATCTGGGAAAAAGAAAAAAGCGGCTAATGAAGGAAAATTGCCAGGGGTCTTTGATGCTCTTACTGATCAATGGAATATGTTTGATGTTTGGAGATTGGCACATGGAAATAAGAAAGGTTATACTTTCTTCTCACAAAGACACCTTACATATTCCAGAATAGATATGTTGTGGCTTTCGAAAGGCCTAATAGAGAAATCAGAGGATCCAGAGATTTTACCCAGAGTTTTGTCAGACCACAATGCTGTTTCAGTTAAAATCCAATTGGGAGATAGAGGATATAAACCCTGGAGAATTAATGATTTTCTCTTAAAAAATACTAAAATAGTTGCTAAATTGAAGATGGAAATACACAACTATTTTAAAGAAAATACACATAAGGGTACTCGTGAAGATATAGTTTGGGATGCTGGTAAGGCAGTAATTAGAGGATTATTAATTCAACAAAATACAAGATGGTATAGGGAAAGGGAGAACAAGAGAAAACATGTATTAGATGAAATAAAACAAGGGGAAAGATATTTAAGTAGGTTGCAAGATAAAGTAACTAAACAGGAACAACAAGTGAAGATTAGAAATTGGCAACAGCAATATGAATTTTTAATTGCAGAAGAAATTGAAAGAAAACTTATGTATAATAAACAAAGATTTTTTGAACATGCAAATAAGTCAGGAAAAATGTTAGCATGGCAACTTAAGCAGAAGGAGAAAAAAATACCAATAACTCAAATTAAAAGGAAGGGTAAGATTACAAGAATAAAAGAGGAGATACTTGAAACATTTGTAGAATTTTATACAAACTTATATAGTAAAAAGGTATCTTCAGAGGTAGAAATGGATACGTATTTTACTAAAGGAGACTGGGGGAAAATAACACAAGAAAATAAAGATTTCCTGGATCTTCCAATAACTAAAGAAGAGTTGGAAGAGGCAGTAAAGGAAAGTAAAGTAAATAAATCTTCCGGTCCAGATGGATTTAATGCATCTTATTATAAAATATTTAAGGACCAGTTAATCCCTTATCTATTGGAAGTAATGAATTTAGGATTGATAGAAGGGATTATCCCTCAAACTTGGAAACAGGCAAATATAGCATTAATACCAAAGGCAAATTCTGATACATTGGAAGTTAAAAATTTTAGACCAATATCATTGTTAAATACTGATTATAAATTATTTGTAACAGTTTTAGCTACGAGACTAAAAAGAGTATTAAATCAAGTAATACATGAGGATCAAGTTGGTTTTTTACCAGGAAGGTTGATGAGTCAGAATGTGAGGGTAGTAATTGATCTCTTAGAATATGCAGAGCAAGATACAACACCAATAGCTTTGATATTTTTGGACGCTGAAAAAGCTTTTGATAATGTTAATTGGCAGTTTATGTTTAAGGTATTAGATTTTATGGAGTTTGGTGAGAATTTCAAAACAGCTATAAAAGGAATATATACACAACAATCTGCTAACTTGATTATAAATGGGTCATTATCACCCAAAATTGAAATTCAAAGGGGAACGAGACAGGGGTGTCCTCTTTCCCCTTTATTGTTTATTTTAGTATTAGAATTATTATTGCATAATTTTAGAAAGAGCGATGTAGTTGGTGTACGAATAGGTAGAAATCATTATAAGCTTAAAGCGTATGCGGATGATGTAGTATGTTTTTTGACTGATCCGATCGAACAAATTGACAGATGGAATAAAATTTTGGAGGTTTATGGAAAGCTTTCAGGGTTTAAAGTTAATAAAACTAAAACTAAGATTTTAACTAAGAATATGACTCTCTCACAACAACAAATATTAATAAAAAAGACGGGGTTTAATATTGAAAATAAAGTTAAATATTTAGGTATATGGTTATCAAACAATAATCTTAACTTATTTCAAGATAATTATGTGAACCAATGGCAACAGATAAAAAAGGATCTGATAAGTTGGGAAAAATTGCCATTATCACTGTGGGGAAGAATCTCAGTAGTTAAAATGATGCTACTACCTAAAATGCTTTTTTTGTTTCAAAATCTCCCAATAGTTAAGGGTGTACAGATATTTGATGTTTGGAAAAAAGATGATATGAGATTTCTCTGGGGTAAAGAAAGACACAGGATTGCATATAATAATTTAATTGAGCAAAAAGATACGGGAGGATTTGGATTACCAGATTTGAAAATGTATTATCAAACAGCATGCTTCACCTGGATTAAAAATTGGATTCTCTTAGAGAATCCGAAACTATTAGAATTAGAAGGTTTTAAATTGAGATTCGGGTGGCATGCTTACTTGTGGTATGATAAGGAGAAAGTAAATAAAGAATTTAATTCTCATATTATTAGGAAAATTTTATTGCAAATATGGAATAAATATAAAGAAGTTTTTGAAAGTAAAACACCCGGTTGGGTTAACCCTATAGAAGCATTTATGAGAAGAGGTGCACATTTAAACTTGGATTGTGATAACTACAGAGAAATAACAGAATACAAAGATGGAATATGGGTACTGAAATCAAGAGAAGAAATTCTGATTAAAGATTGGTTTATGTACTATAAACTAAGAGATGTTTTTAACAAAGATAATAAGTTGGGTTTTAATCAAACCAAATCAAAATTTGAGATTATACTATCTAAGGGAAATAAAGGACTGATAGGTAGGGTTTATAAATTACTTATAGAAATAAATCTAGAACAAGAAAGGATTAAGTTAGTGATGCTGAAATGGATGAGAGATTTAGGTTATAATATAGATTTGGAAATTTGGGAAAAGTTATGGAAAAAAGAATTTAAGTTTACAATTTCAAATGAAATAAGAGAGAATTTGTATAAAATGTTTTATAGATGGCACATAACCCCAGTATTATTAAGTAAAATGAAGAAAGATGAGGAAGCTATATGTTGGAAATGTGGTACAGAAATAGGCACATTTATGCATGTTTGGTGGTTTTGTAAAAAAATAAGGAGGTTTTGGAGGTTTTGATTAAATCAAAAATTAAGAAAGACCCCGCTTTTTGCTTATTGGGTATACCAAAAAGAGATTTGGATAAAGGTGATAGAGTCATATGTCAATATAGTTTTGCGGCAGCAAGAATTATAATTGCTAAAAAATGGAAGCAAACAAATAAACCTTCAATTAAAGAGTGGCGAGAAAAATTATGGATGTATATGAGGATGGCCAAAATTACAGCTTTTTTACATGATAAAGATATGGAGGAATTTAAATGTACGTGGGTAAAGGCCACCGCATATTGGGATAAAGTGGCAAAAACGGATTTTAAAAGTATAGTTAACGAATTATAGTATAATATGATTTTAAATATGATATAATAATAGATTTTTTTTCCTGATATGTCATAACACTCCATCGGAAGTCTAATGGTGGAGGGCACTGCGGTGGGGGGATGGGATTTGGATTCAGGGCACGATATGGCTTATAGATTGATTTGAATATTGTATTAACGGATAAATAGTGCGCTGAACATGTAATTTTTGTCTTTCTTTTTATGTATATGTATTTTGTACTTTTTTCTTCTTTTTTCTTTTTTTCCCTTTTTTGTGTGTTTATTATGAAAATAAATTTTTTTATAAAAAAACAAAAAAACAAAAAACAAAATTAGATTCCTTAATGAATGTCAATATGTGGTTTCCTAAAAGTTAAAAAATATGAAGAGTTGGGACAGTTGTCCCTAATATAGTACCTGTGGGCACCATGGCACCCACTGATATGTTTCTTGGTGTCTATTTGCTTCTTCCCCAAAGCACCTCTTCACTAGTGCTAAGCAAATCCTGACTTTTCTCCACTTCTTTGGAATAGGAGGAGCCACAAAAGAGTCCATGAGGTACTCTGGATCTATAAGGAGAACTAGATGTGGAACAGCTTCCTCCATTGTGGAACCTCTCATCATTTTGTGATTAAACCTGCATCCTGGCAGCCATTTTGTTATCGAGCATACTATCTGTTCCCAAATTCAATAAATGCTCAATGGTTCAACAAGGTTGGGGAAATGGAAAAGAAACATTTTTAGGGAGAATTGGAGCGGTAGAAGAGGAGCTAAGCACCCTTTTCTTCAGCTTCTCCCTTACAAAGATCACCCAACTTCCCCATATCCATGTAGTTGTAACAAACACTAGTTTATAATCTCAGGTTTACCAAGATATCATAGCTTCACCTTACTAAGGTTCTGGTCTTTCTTTCACTATGGGAATAATGGTTCAAGGTTGTCACTGGGAATATATGAGGTAGATATGCCCAAATCAGACTGTTCTGGTGCAGATTGACAAGCAGTTTGTGAAGGAAATTAAAAGCTTCCCACTTTTTTTTCAGGATGCCAAGGATTCTCTTTGGTCTCCAGAGTTCTGTCCTTTTCAACAGAACATAAGAAAAGCTTTCAGGACCGAACCTGAAGCTCATCTAATCCAGAATCTATTTTGAACTTCTGCCATTCAGATATCTTAAGGAAACTCAGAAAGAATTACATGACGTGCTAGCCCTCCCTTGCTGCAGATCCTCAGTAAGAGGTATTCAGTAATATACTGAACATAGAGCTCCCCATCTAGCTATTGTGGCTAATAGCTGATGATGGATATATTGTCCACCATGATTTTTTCTAAAAATCATCTAGGATAATGGCCACTACTTGTTGAAGTGAATTCAATGTATTAATTATAGGTGTTTACAGAGAAGTAAGGAGCCCCGTGGCACAGAGTGGTAAACTGCAGTACTGCAGTCCCAAGCTCTGCTCACAACCTGAGTTTGATCCCGACGGAAGTTGGTTTCAGGTAGCCGGCTCAAGGTCGACTCAGCCTTCCATCCTTCCGAGGTCGGTAAAATGAGTAGCCAGCTTGCTGGGGGTAAAGGAAAGATGACTGGGGAAGGTCCTGGCAAACCACCCCGTAAACAAAGTCTGCCTAGTAAACATCGGGATGTGACGTCACCCCATGGGTCAGGAATAAAAAATAAGCTTGCACAGGGGACCTTTACCCTTTTACAGAGAAGTACTCTTTTTGTTTGCCCTGCACCTATTGCCAAACAGTTTCATTGACTAACCCTGAGTGCAAGTCCACAGAGTGTTGACTTTGTTCTCCCTGTTGGGTGTTAGTGCAAAGCGCTTGCCCACTAGTGTTAAGTGCCTTCACTGTGCTTTTCCTGCCACCAAGTTGCCTTGGCACTCACTCTAAATCTGCATGGCAGGTCGCTGTCATACAGCATCCTGTGCTGCATGGCCTACCCCATGAGTTATGGGGCATCCTGGCTGGGGTTTTTGAAGGACTGGGGGGCTGTGATTGGGTGTTGGGGAGGGGGCTTGGCTGCCACAGGAGAGGGAGGTTGTTGGTTGCACGCTTAGTCTGCATCCAGAGTTGCTTGGGCCCTCATTGGCATGGCTGCAACAGTAGGGGCAGTTTTTTGCTGCTTTATGGCCATTTATGGGCTGTGCTGCCTTTTTTCTTGGCCTAAATTTGTGCCTCTGTCAAAGGGCATTCCCAGGCTGAAAGGCATTAGAGATCAGTTCATGTGCACCAGTATAACTGGCCCTTAAGCCAGCTAGGGTTGCCAGGTCCTTCTTCGCCACCGGTGGGATGTTATTGGTGCAGAGCCTGAGGAGGGTGGGGTCTGGGGAAAGGGACTTCAACACCATAGAGTCCAATTGCCAAAGCGGCCATTTTCTCCAGGTGAGCAGATCTCTATCGGCTGGAGATCAGTTGTAATAGCAGGAGATCTCCAACTAGTACCTGGAGGTTGGCAACCCTAAAGCCAGCATATCTCAGTGATACACTGGTGTAGTGACCACTTGGCTCCCACCCAAAGCCCATTTAGCCCTCCTCTTAGGATTGTGCTGAAAATATTGTAATACTTTTTTATAATTTATGATGTGGGACTATTGTACACATTTTGGATGCTCTTTCTTAAAGAAATATTGAACAGCTGGGAAAGGTTCTTAAATATACAGCAAAAACAATCAAGGGATTGAAACACCTTGCTCATAAGTAAAGGTTATTATAATATCTATCCTGGTATAGTTCTATGTGGGGGTGGTTTCAAAGTGAAGGCAACTCAAACATAGGATATTCAGGAAAGTTCAATGAATGCCTCAAGATCTGATTAGGCACACATGGGGGGTTGTTGCAGCTTCAAGTACAGAAGAAACAAACTTAAAGCTGCACCCATTGGTCCTAAAGAACAGAGAGGATCATGAGGGGGAAGAAGGTGCTTGCTAAGTTGTGCTGGTCCTGGTCCATATAACCCTCCCATCTATCAGCTTCACCCTGCAGTCTGTTGCTACTGAAGGCCAGCTCCCTGTGTGGATAGACAGTGTGTGGTTCTCTGAAGTCACCTTTCATTCTGGTCTGATATATTCATGGTAGACCAAAAACTCTCAATGGACAGTTATTACATAGTTTCGCAATTCCTCAAACCCTCTTCATTTACCGTTCAGAATTCTCTTGCTCAGCTTTTCCTTTCAGCTTCAATATTTGATCTCACTAAGCCAACAGGCTTTGAAAATTAAAACCTAGCTATTGTTTTATTGACTTTTAAATACAATCCTCAGCTTTTTCTTAGTCAGAATTAACCTCTCGGGTCAGAAAGGCTGAGACTGACCTAAATAAGATAATATTTTCAATTATGTAACACAGCAGGGTCAAAATTAAATATTTGTTAATTATAAAAAGGTGTTGAAGTCATGTCAAGCCCCCTTTTTGTTGTCTGGGGAGTTATACCAGTCCTTTTCTGGCAGTTAGTTTTAAGATCATTAAATGATCCTCATTTGCAATATATTTGCAGAAGATTACGGCCCATCTAAATTGACCCTGAAGGAAGACTTATTTCATTAATAGGCTGTCCTGTGCTAATGCATAAAGCTAGAAAAATATATCTATTAAATTCTTAATGTCTAAATGATGTTTCTGGCTTTCTTCTTAATTACAAAGCAAAATGAGCCTGAAGTGCAGAACATCTAAGAAAAAATGATCAATTTAATCTATCTTCAAGGAGAAAACTTTTTTTAATGGGATCCAAAATTATACATATTCTTGGACTGCAGCCTTATTGGGTTGTTGAAAAATGGGATAAAAATGATCTGTACCCTCTCAGCTTGCTTAACTAATAGTAGCGTGTTCTTCCAGAGTAAGAAGATTTGTTCTGATGCAAGAAGGTCTTCCTCTGGTTTTCTGGCATTGGACAATAATGCCTTTTTCCCTCTTAATATACTGATGTGTATTTACAACTCATTAATTTTATTTTATGTGTATTATATTGGTATGTAGTCATCATACACTGTATTAATATTAAAAAAGCCCTCTCAGACAGTCCCATGGAATCATTTGTTTTTAGCTCTCTCATCCATGTTTTGTATTAAAGCATAAAAGTTTCTGAATATTTTTTCCCACTGGAAAATGTTTGCAGATGTTGAATCAATTGGTTTGCTGGTAAATGTGGCCCTGTCCCTTTAGAAATTAATCTAGAGAAAAAATCATATTGGATTGACACATAAGTTTGTCAGCTAATGGTGGTGCATTCTTCCAGCACATCTGATAGGACCATTTTTGAATATTAATATAGTATATAATGACAGTGTACCATCACAATATAATTTTCATAAAAATCATTATGTGAGAGGAGACATTGTAAATACACATTGGCCTACTAAGAGGGAAAGGGAGCTAATTCATTATTATTCAATGCCAGAAAATCAGAGGCAGTTAACATTGCCACTGTGCTCATAGAGTGGAGCCAGTTTAATAATATGAATAAAATTTCTCCATGTCAACATAATAAATTCAAATCCTAACTCTAGTATTATGCAAGTGTCATCCTCACCAATCTATTTACTCCTGAGACCTCTCATAGTTCAGTGGAATGGAGTTTTTGACTGGACAACTTGAGCTGTTAAGCTCACTCTTAGTGGTGGTGATGGACAAGTCACTAACTCCCAACCAACATACCTCACGGAAGTGTTATAAGTAGGGATGTTTCTGAGTTTGATGACAGCTAGTTCAGTTTCAAAATCAAGTTTATCTTAGAGTTTCTCCACATGATTTATTTTAGTGCATTTTTATCCCATCCATTCTCCAAGGAATTCAGGGTGGTGTATATGGATCTCCCTTCACATATTTTATCCTCACAACAAATCCTGTGAGGTAGGTTAGGCTGAGTGAGAATGACTGACTCAAGGTCAGGGCAAGTTGGGACTAAAGCTGGATCTCCCCAGTCTGAGTCCAGCCTAATCTCTACACCACACTGGGTACTGGAGCTGCCAGTCTGAGTCTGGCAACCAGCAGGAGACATACTGGTGCAGGGTTAAACCATAGAGTTTTGGACAAATATTAGAGTGTTGCCCCTTCACATTGACATCACTTCCAGGTCACATCAGAAGTACATTACCATGGCAATGGTGATGGTGATTCCCTTATTGAGTTGCTGTTCAATGGGCCAGCAGCAAGGGAAGAGGACTGCCATCAGAAGGTCTCCCACCAATCCAGGAGACCTAGCAGCCCTACTAGGCAAAAAAACACACCCTATGATCATTTGATTCTTGACCACAGTAGAGACACTAGATATAAATATTTCCATTAAAGTTAACGCTTTTTGTGTCAGTTCCATAAAATAGCATATAACAAATAAATGCTTGAAAATGGTGTAAAAATGGCACAAAAGAAACCAATATAAAAATGCCAAAGAAATAGTCCTCCCAAATTTAAAGAAAATAATTTAAATGAAATATTCTTTCTCTGCATTTAGGGCAAGCCAAATATACAGTCTTCTTATAACGTAACCAGGTTATATTTAAATGAGTCCTACGGGGTGGGGGGAAGGAATGGTGTGAAAAACATCCTCAGAATTAGTAGATGCCCTTGGTAGGTCAAGTGCAGTAAAGCTGAAACCAAAGATGCCCCAATGCAATTCAGCCAACGGAAATGAACATTACACCACTTGTACTAACAAACACATTTCCAAAGGGACCAGCAGTATTAGATGACTGTAAACACATGCCTCTGAACTTAAAATACACTTAATTCCTAAGGCTTTTCTTATAATTAATTTACCCAATATAGAACCCAAGAAGAGAATGCTGGGCACAGTGTAGCATTGCTCCACAGTTTGGGAACTTCACAGAGCATAATGCTGAATAATTGAATTATTTTAAAAAGAATCACTCGTTTTCCACATTCATTTCCATCGGGCTGTATGTAGTGGCAAATGTCAAAGAAAGCATTCTCCAATTTGTCATTAATCTCTTGCAAGAAAAATACCTGACTACTACACAAGGCAAGTGCATTCTGAACCCACATCAAAAGGATATCACTCATTCTTCCACTTTAGTCTTTATTCCCATCAACTTGGACTTCTGGTATGCAAGTCAGTAAACAGCCTGTTTGTCACACAAAGCTTGCAATGACTCGAATGCTTTAGCAACATGTATTTGAAGGAACAGTTTTCAAATGCCTCTCGTTTAACACAGCTTGTATTTCATTAGAAACTACCAAATCTCAGCTGTTATGTGAGAATTGACAGCTGTATTTTTCTAGCATTAACTAACACTGTGGGGAGAAATTGCCAGAATTTCCTTAGCTTCTGTCACAGGTTTTCTGGAAATCTTGTCTCCCATTGAACTAACCATACAATGTATGAATCAAGCCAACTGTGTGTTACAAGCTGTTTCACCACTTTAACTTTGAACATTGGGGCTGGTATGGGCATTGTGTGTTCAGCTTCTGCCTTAATGGGGAAAAAATCAGTTTTGAGCTTTGAACAGACCCAGGCCCAAGGTCCTCGTATGCCATGGTGGACTGCCCTTAGACATGGTAATGCTGCCAGTTTTGTATGTCTGCTCCCCTATTGCTAGGAGAGGAAAAGAACACCTGTTCCTGTTCATTTTTATTGACTTAAAGCACCAGTTTATACATTTTCAAACTCAAAGCTCAATCACACAATGTATAACTGTGTTTTTTAAAATTCTGAATTAAAGTTGGGATTCTTGGAATTTAGTATCGACATTTTGCACCAGACCGCTAATATAACCATACCAGACCAGCCATCATTGATATAACGAGGGTTCTGTTAATTGAACACCACCACCCCATTTGGGTAAAGGATAACTGAGCATTTTTTCCTTGTGGTTGGCGCCTCAATAAATGTGATTTGAAGTCTTTCTGCACAACCAACTGGCCTAAAAAAATTTCATTGAAAGTTAGATCAGGGGTGCTAGGCCTCACAATCCTTCACATGTGGAGTTTAATACCAGGTTTCATTTTATCTCTAGCTAAGAAAATATAGGACCCTCGTGGCGCAGAATGTTAAGCTGCAGTACTGCAGTCAAAAGCTCTGCTCACGACCAGAGTTCGATCCCAACGGAAGTTGGTTTCAGGTAGCCGGCTCAAGGTTGACTCAGCCTTCCATCCTTCCGAGGTCGGTGAAATGAGTAGCCAGCTTTCTGGGCGTAAAGGGAAGATGACTGGGGAAGGCACTGGCAAACCACCCTGCAAAGTCTGCCTAGAAAACGTCGGGATGTGACGTCACCCCATGGGTCAGGAATGACACAGTGCTTGCACAGGGGACCTTTACCTTTACCTAATAAAATATAAAATGCATGAAAACTATTTAAAAGGCATTTTCGCCGTGGGGTGTGGGGTCAGATCAAAATGGATTGGTGCTCTGAACAGGTCATCAAATGTCAAAAGAATAACCCCGGTTTAATGACATCTGAAATGTACTAAAACATCTGGGGAGATTTCGTGGAGATTTGTGATTGATGATGCCTGAATAACTGACAAATCAGAGATGGCGTTTTTATCTTCTCCGTGGTCTCATACCTCACGGCCTTATTAGAATACATTATGTGTGGTTTTGGAATGTAGCACTCAACAACTTACTCTGGATGAGTCTCTCTAGAGACAAGATTACTCAAAGATTACTCTGGAGCACCTGTTTGGCGGATTGCATCTTTAGGGCCTGAATCAACTTCCAAAATGCCAGTAGATAATTTACCAATCAACTCAGTGCCCTGTTTTGAAATGGATTGTAGCATCTTCTACAGTACTTAGAAAATCTAATTAAACAAAGGACTTTTTCATACCTACTGTGATTTGATTCTCAGAATGCACATGCTAAAGTGCATTATAAAGCAACCTCATGCTTTTTTCACCGCTGCCGCACACTGGGTCGACATTTTCATTGCCTTTTCCACTCTAACACCAAGATTTCTTTCAATCTCAGTCTCAGCCAATTCAGACCCCAACAGCATATATTTAAAATTAGGATGTTTTGTTACAATATGCATCACCTTACATTTACCCACGTTGAACTTCATTTGCCACATGGTTGCCCACTTCCCTATTTAGAGAAATCCTGTCATAGCTCTTCACAATCTCCCTTGGCTTTTGCCATCCTGAATAATTTGGTATCATCAACAAACCTGGCTACTTCACTGTTCAGCCCCAATTCCAAATCATTTATGAACAAATTAAATAGCACTGGTCCAAATACCAGTACTTGTGGGACCCCACTACTCACTTCCCTCCATTGTGAGAACTATTTATTTATTCCTACTCTCTGCTTTCTGTCATTAAACCAACATTTTATCCATAAGAGAACATGTCCTCTTATCCCATGATTGCTAAGCTTACTCAGGAGGCTTTGGTGATGAACTTTGGCAAAAGCCTTTTGGAATTCCAAGGATATGGTGTCTACTGGATCACCCTTCTCCATATGCTTGTCAACCCACTCAAAGTACTCCAAGATATTGCTGAGGCAGGACTTCCCTTTACAGAAGCCATGTTGACTCCCCCTCAGCAGACTTTGTTCCTTAATGTGCTTAATAATTCTCTCTTTAATACGTTTCTATTAATTTACCACAACACATGGTAGGCTAATTGGCCTGTAATTTCCTTGACCTCTTGTGGACTCCTTTTAAAAATTGGGGTGACATTTGTTATTTTCCAGTCACCATAGAGGTCAATTTCAGTGAAAAGTTACAACTACTTGTTAATAGATCAACAATTTCATATTTGAGTTCTTTAAGAACCCTTAGGAGTATGGCACCTAGACCTGCAGTCTTATTGGTTTTCAGTTTCTCTAGCAGTCCTAGAAGTTCATCTCTTGTCACCTCAATTTGACTCAGCTCTTCAGACATCCTTCCCCTACACAGTGGCTCTGGTGTGGGTATATACGCCACATTCTTCACAGTGAAAACAGATGCAAATAATTAATTTAATTTCTCTGCCATCTCCCCAACTTCCTAAAGCAATCCTTTTGTTCCTTTGTCACCTCCCTACCTCGTTTCCTGCTCCTGATATAGTTGAAGAAATGCTTTTAATGTTTTTGGCCGTCTACTCTTCAAATTCTCTTTTTGCTTGCCTTATTGTCAACTTACATTTGTTTTGCTAGAACATGTAGCTTAAGGTTGCCAGGTTCCCACTTCAGGAGGGGAATCACCTGCCCCTGGTTGGCCCTTCCAGCTGCTGCTTAGTTGGGTGGTGGGAGAAAAATGGTGGTGGGGTGGGGAGGACAATCACTGGCTTCCTGACACAATAACATCACTACCAGTGCATCTGGAAGTAATGTCATCACATCATAGACATCATTGGGCGAGGCCCCAATCCCCCCCACGCAGGCCAATCTCTCTCTGGTTGCCCATCTTGTGCCACCCTACTTGTGCTGCCTTCTTTTCACCCTGATGGGGGAAATCTTCCCTTTTTAAAGGAAGTCCTCTTCCCTTTTATGACTTGACTTGAATTGTTAACCATGCAGACATCCTTTTAGACTTGGCTGGACCTTTCCTGATTTGAGGTATGCATTCTATTTGGGTCTTGATCAGTATAGTTTTAAATAGTTTCTAGGCATCTGGAGTAATCTGACTCTCTTAATTCCCTGTTTCAACTTTGACTAGTCCCTTCTGACTAGTCCCTTCATTTTAGTGAAGATCCTGAAATCAATAGTGATTGTTTTTGGACTTTGGGGGCAAATTTCTCTTGACGTGAATGCAGACCTTATTAGCATTGTGGTCACCGTTCTCAACTGGTGCATCAAGATTTACATGATAATCCAGGTCTCGAGCTCTGTTTAGAGCCAAGTCCAGATTTGCTACATTTCTGTGACCAACTCTTTCAGTGCATAGTCATTTATGATGACAAAAAACTTGTTTCTATGGCATGATTTAAGCACATATTTGTCCATTCAACCTGGGAAAAGGCTCAGCAAATTCAGTACCAGAGGACTAGACTTGAGGAGAGCATACCAAAGTTTGGGGTATCACTACAGAGGAGGCCTGTCTTATGTAATCTTCAGAAAAGAAGGGGTTTTACATCAGTTCATATGGGAGTAGATGGTACTTTATGATCCTAAACTGATTAGAGGGCTATAAAAGTATTAACCAACATCTGTTGTATTTGTAACTTTCCAGTGTTGTTTTGTTTAGTAATATCACCTGAATTTCCTTCATATCACTTGCAAAGCAACTTCCTAGCAAATGACTTGCCCAAGGCCACTGAGCAAGAACAACTTCTCATGTTACCATGGAAACACCAATAGAGGATGTACGAATAATGTTTTCATTCTCTTTTTATCCTTCTGGGCAACATTGAAAGGGGAAGACTCTCCTATGATATGCTTTACTCACATTGGAAACAAAACAATTTTGCCTGAGGAAAGAAATGACTTTCCTCATATACTACCTGAATGTGTGTGTCGCTAGCTCATCCCCTTAGAGTGCTTCTGTGGTAATGTGCAGTTTCCCTCAAACTTATGGAATTTAGTGGAACTTGAATCCATGTCTCTTAAGCTCAAATCCAACCAGCTGTTCAATTTGTGGCCCAAATTATTAGTGTTGAGCTTGACCTCCATGTTTGAAAGTCCTTTTTTGACAAATTTGTAGGAATTAAAAAATGGCAGCAAGTTAACCAGCTTGATTGAGTCAAATGATACAGTATATTGTACAATAGTTGTACTGTGAGCTGCTTTGGGGTTCTTTTTTGTCCAAGAACTATAAATCTGATCAATACATAAAATACTTCCAAAGTTAGATCAAGGTACACAAAGTATACAGTGTTGGCTGTAAACTAGCTGGCCCACAAGTGTGTGAGGAAAACAGCAAAGCGATGTGACCCACAGGCAAGGTAAGGGAGCAACTACCCATTCAAGGGTCTTCCAAGACATGCAGAAGAATATGACTTAGTAAATTAATCAAATGATTAAAAAAAAAACCTTACAAGAAAACTGAAAATGCTCCAGAAGGCATAGGATACTGAAAACAGTTGGATGCCAATGAATAAGAAAAGGGGGTGTGGGAAATATTCCTGGGAGATCACGGATGTGATGGAGTGAGATTTCCAATTGTGCTCCCCCATGATCGCTTCCTTCTTGTAGTAATGTAATTATGAATAATAGGTGTTCTGCAATTTTGTTGTAAATATGAAATACTGAAAATGGTAATTGATGTGACTGCCAGCAGTTCTTGGGACTTCTTTGGATTTCATATATCAACTTAAACCTTAAAATTATACTGAAGTGTTTTTTTTTCCATTACATTGTCCATTCTCCATGTCTAGATGTTCAAGTGCCTTATATTTAAAGGTACTTGTAATCCTGGTGACTTTTTCTCACTAGCCAAAGGAATTACATAAGTATGAGAATATGAGTTTTATTCTGCTGATATGAATATAATAAATCATTTCTTCTTCCCAGGCTCTGAAAATTAGCAAATGAAATAACCTCTTCCACTGAGATGTGCAGTATTAGGAGCTTAAATTTATTGATAATGTGGCCTTCATTGTTTTATTATTTTATTTTATTTTGCAATCCAAGGCTATGTTTTAAAATGTTTTTGTTTATTTCTATTTTCAATGCTTTGATGAATCAGGCATTTTAAGTATTTTATCAATGGCAAAAATCTAATTGCCTTCTTGCATTCTGATTTATTTCTTTCCTTCCCTTCTTTGCATCTGCTGCTCAACAAATGAGTCTCCAAAGAGAGATATGTTATGATACAGTGTCAGTGAAATTAATCCTGATCAATTTTAAAGTTCACATTCTTATTTGATGACTTCCTAGGGAATCACTAAAACTGAGATTGACTCGGTCTCTTCTTTTGTTACTTAAATATTGTTGTTTGAAAGCACTGAATATTGAAAGACTCATATTAAGAGTTCAACATAACTAGGTAAACAGATGTTAACTACATTTTTTCCCTGAAACTGATGCATACTAGCAATTTTGTATCTTTGGGTTTTCTTGTCCTTTTGGTGTTTGCATTCACATTGCTTTGGCTTGCTAGCATAGGATTTTTGTACCTTTCCCAGTTGCAAGAGGATAATTTGGTAAAAACTGATTTATACTGTAAGTGGTGTAAACAAAGTGTGTTGTTGCTAGCCAGGATGGTTTTTAATTCTGTTTCAAATCTGTGAAGGCTTGAGTAGCTACATTTTCCTTATTGGTGGAAATCTTGGCTCAAGAAACATATTTATCATTCTACCATTTCCTATTAAAACCATTCTTGTAATAGGTTATAGGATAACCATTTCCCCCCTCATCGCAGAGTGCACTGGACACAAACTAAAGAGATCCTGTACTGACTAATAAGCATGAATGGTACGTGGTGATATAAAGATGGTTTGCATATGAGGTGGGGTCCTATGCAATCAAGTTCTCTGGTCTTGCATGAAGATGTTGTTTCATTGGACTGGGTGCCCCTATGTGGGTTCTGTACATGACCACATATATGGTTTATTTTTGAGCTAGTACCTTTGAAGAAAGTAGGGCAACTGTGTATGTAGCAATAGCGTAGGGGCTGGGGCACAGTAAACACATGTTTTGCATGCAGAACATCTCAGGTATCACCAATTAACAAGTGTTGGGAAAGTCCTTTCTCTTTCTGAGATCGTGATGCTCTCAAGTAGACAATGCTGAGCTAGACAAAGCAATTAGCTGAGCTAGATCGACAGTTTCATATGTTTCATATGTTACACTGGCAGCAAAAACTACAGGTACCCATACAATCATTGGTCAAGTACCCCCCCACACACACACACAGACAGGTGCGATCCTTCCCAAAAGCCTCGCTGGAGCACAGGATGCTGGCTACAGCCACAACCATACACCCCTGGCAACATTACATAAACAGCTCATCCTGTCTCCCCATGGCCCCTGAGAGCATCTGCGAAGGCACAATGCCATACTGGATAGAGGGAGTTGGCAACCTCGTTCATGAGACTTCATCATGATTTGCTGCTTAGTAAAGTCTGGGGCAGGGGTGTCAAACTCAATTGTTACGAGGGCCGGATATGACATAAATGTCACTTGGTTGGGCCAGGCAATGCCTCGCCAGCCCAGATTGAGAGTGGGGAGGGGTGGCTGCCTCGGCTGGTTTGCAGGCCGGTTAGGAGCTCTCAAGGGGCCGGATCTGGCCCGTGGGCCTTATGTTTGACACCCCTGGTCTGGGGCATTCTATAACTCTGTTCCCGTCTGTTTATGAGTGAATTAGACTAGTTCCATGCCCCTTCCTGTCCCACCTCCCACCCCCATCTGTGACTTCCCCTTAGGGCAGTTCTTAGGGTGGGCTGTGACTCATGCTGAGATCACTGTTGTTGGTCTTTCTGGAGTCACTGCACTGTTTTCATCGGGTGTAAAACATAGCAGAGGTCCAGTGGTGCCTTGGAGGCTGACCCCACATATGGGTCCCACACTTTCCTCCAATTAGTGGGGGAATGGGCTGGTGAGTAGTTGGAAGGTGTGTGTGGTTGCTCTGGTGGGGGAGTGGTCTCTGGGTCCTGCACTGATAAACCATGCAGCTTGGCAGCGCAGGAGCAGGGGACCCAGGGTGGATGCAAGGGAGCTGCTGCCATGGGTGCAGGGGTCGTGGAGTGGCAGCTGCCAAAACAATGGGTCTCCAAGATGGTGCACCAGCTGGACTATCCCATTCCCACTTTTGTGGTTTGGGGTGGGGGCCATCAGCTTTGAGGCTTTTGGCTGCCACTGGCCTCTCCCCATGCAGGGGCTGAACCAGGAGCCCTTGCCTTGCTACCCCACTGCCTTTCTATGGCCTCTCTATGCCTGTCTTTGCAATGGTCACTGCCTGGTTCCAAATGGCAGGTTGCAATGTCAGGGGTGCAGTGGAGTGCCTACTGCCTGCCGGCCGGCCTCCTTTGAACCTACTCTCTTGGCTCAGTATCAGTCAATCAAATTTGTTCATGTGGTCACAGACCTTAACAATCCAGCTACACCAAGAAAAAAAGGGGGGACTGTGTGGGTCAGAGCAGGGATGGCTGCATGGGGGCAGCACTTTAGCCGCCAGTCAGGCCCTTGCTGGGGAAGGTGTGGGCATCCTGTCTGCAACACATGTGCCCTTTCCTTGTTGGCTGTGGGGAGATTGCTCGAACCTCACGCTTCTGTTGGGGTGGCGCTGTTGTTGGGTCTTTCCTCCCTGTCCACTGGGTCTCTGTGGAGGGGTGGAGCATGGAGTGGCATCAAAGGGCAGTGGCCAGATCAGCAGGCAGTGATTGGCTGTGTCTGTGTGCCACTCGCAGGAGCATCATTGGGTGCCGTTGTCTGATTGGTGGATATTACTGGGGTTGCTTTGGAGTCTAGCATAGTTGTGCAGTGCCACGTGTAATTTCCTCCTGTGGCATGTCTATAGGGAATGGACCAGTGGTAGTGCTTTTATGTTGGCGACTGGCCTCCACTACCACATTGGCACTCAGGATTATGCTGCCGAAGTGTAGATGTAAATACCCCATACCTAAGCCCTAATTTGAAAGTTGTTTCATAGCATAGAGCTATGTCCATCAACAGATGGTACTTACGTGAGGCACTTTCATCTAGCGATGATTTAATTTGAATTTTTAAAAAGTAATTTTAATTAGTATTATTGACAGTACAAAATATTGTCGAAGGCTTTCACGGTCAGAGTTCATTGGTTCTTGTAAGTTATCCGGGCTGTGTAACCGTGGTCTTGGAATTTTCTTTCCTGACGTTTCGCCAGCAACTGTGGCAGGCATCTTCAGAGTAGTACTCTGTGTCCTTCAGTGTTACTACTCTGAAGATGCCTGCCACAGTTGCTGGCAAAACGTCAGGAAAGAAAATTCCAAGACCACGGTTACACAGCCCGGATAACCTACAAGAACCTATTGACAGTACCTTTTATCTCCACAATTTCTCCATTATTCTGGGGAATTTGGTCTGTGAAAGGTACTAAAACTGGAACCACTACATAGTTCAATATCAGATGTACAGGTTTCATTTTAATATTATTCTGTTGCTCACAGAAATGAAATTTACTGAAATTAAAAAGAGCACAACAATAATGGGAAAACAAATAAAAGTACATAAAAGCAAATATATTTATGTTCTGGGCTTTTTATTTGTAAACAAACACATTTCTTTCAAAAATGCTTGCTGCAAAGGATGGTTTTTATTTGACAACAGTCAAAGAATTGTTCCTTTTTTTTCCTGTTCCTGCTTTTAAAAATCAAACAAGGTGAAATGTGCCACCATTACAATTATTTTTTTGTTGATGATAACAATGTACGAATCATAAGGAAACTTTATTAGGCTACAATCCTATGCACAGTTAGACTGCTTCAATCCCATTGAGATCAGTATGGCCAATACTGGGTTCTGTGCGGGGAAACCTTTTTTTTCTTTTTCTTTTATTGGTAATGTCAAATAAACATTTATTCCAGGTACAAAGCCTTAGAATGTGTTAGTAAAAACATGGGCACCACTTACTGCCCACTAAGTGGGTGGGAAAAGGGTATGGTGACCCCTTGGCCCTTCCCACCAGTCTCCCTAACAGCTTTGGCCTCTGGGTCAGCTCAATTTCCCCTCCACTGAGTGGCCATTACTGTGCTGTGCCATGATAAATGCTTTTTTGCAAGAGACCGCATTGCCGTCAGCAAGTGCTAAGGAAGTGGGTATCCTGGGCCAGGCTAACAAAGCTGAGAGACAGATAGACTTAACATGCTTGCGCACAAAAACAGCTGTTACCTAGCAACATGATGGTGATCACAAAAAAATGATAATAAAAATGAATTGACGTACAAACAAAAATGAAAAGGAGATAAAAAGAGCAAAAGTCTGTGAGGCTCAAAGGTTAATATTCCTCTAATAACTTAGTTTCAGAAAATTGCATTTTAACCTTTTCAAAGCATCCAGGAGAGAGATTTCTTTGAAATTAAATGAGATCTCGTTTGTAACAAATTGGGGTGGTGGCAGTTAAATTAAAATTTAGCGTTTGCTTTACTATTTTTGTTATTGCATTTCCTCTTCAGTCCCTCCTGATTATTACTACTGCTCTGGCCATATGCCTAGTCAGCAGGCTGGCCCAAACCCAAAATGGTTTCACGGGCATGCTAATGTGAAGCATTACTGAGATACACCAAAGGGTTGAAAAGAGTTTACAAACACAACTCATGCAAATGTCACAATGTTTAAAACTGTAATCAACGTAAGCTAGAGGATCCGTAACACAGAGCCCAGTTATATGTTATGCTTGCATGAAGATCAGCTGTGCCTCTTGGAAATTTTGAAGACCTTCCAACCAACAGGGACAGAAAACTGGAGGTTCAAGAACAACTGGCTCTTTTCCCACCTGTTGTTTATCACCTGTCTTTATTTTTACTGGCTAATTTTGCCCAAGAAGGGGAGGGTAAAGGAGAAAATAAAATTTCTCTACTAAGAAGAGAGGCATGAGAAGGTTAATAAGCAATGTAGAAAAGCCAGTGGCTTTATTTGCCAGTTCTATCATCTTCATTTTTCTCTGCCTGTTGATAAAGGAACCTGCACCGTGACCATCTCTTGAAATCAGATTTTTCATGAACATAATAAAGGACTGCTCAAAGGATGTCATTTGCCACCAAAAGGAATGTTTTCTGTGCCTTATTTCTCTTGCATTTAAGCTTTTTTCCTCTGTTTGGAAGCTAATTTGCATGGACATCATACAAAGTGACCCAGAAATGAAGGCAGACCCCAGACTTTGAGGTGCCAGCCTGGAATTGGCTCTTTCCACCAGTCCTTGTCAACGCTGAAGTTTTGAACCTGAAAACCGATGGACAGCTTGGCTCGCAAATGCCTGGAGGATGAGGGCAACCTCTTTGTAGGCCCATAAAATTGGACCCCCTGTTCCAAAGTTCACCAAACTTTGGTTACCATCTAAGGAGAGTCTCTTGCAGCTATGCTGCAAATTTGGGGGCTCTACCTCTAAAAATGCCCCCCTAGGAGCTTTGAAAAATATCCCTATTGAATATAATGGGCCCGGATTTTTCAGGAAACCTGAAAATAAGCCAAATACCCATATTTACCGGTATGGGTATTTGGCTTATTTTGAGTTTACCGAAAAAATCGGGCCCAATAAACCCAAACCTGAAATTTACCCAAAAACATTTTTTGCACAACATTACATTCAATGTACCTCAAGTCCCCAGGGATCTAATGCAGTCAGCTACATGCCATGTCAGCCCTATTGACCAAGCTCTGCCCCATCCCTGTGTTGGAAAATGTGCCCTTCTTAACGGTGTCACTTGCCTCCACATTCAGAGGGGGGAATTGACCAGAGAGTCACATAGATAGAGAGGATGGAGGGGGTCATCTCCTGTTACACACCTCACCTCATTTCCTGTCCCCTTTGATGTTTAGAGATATATTGTCAGAGAAACTTCCCCTCTCTCTCTTCCCTTTTGTCCTTCATCCAAGCAAGCCGCTAGAGCCGAGCCCTGTCGCACTCAGGCCTTCTCACCCCCACAATGGAGTGGAAGGCAGGTTACCTTTTTTATATCTAGAGAACTAGCAAGGTAGATTAGGATAGGGGACCCTGTTTGTCCTTTCCTATCCAAAGTGTATTTCTACAATAAATGTACTTTAGTTTGATTAGAGCAAACTACTGATGCTCTCATTTATTTTCTCACACGCATGCATCAGTAAGCTTCTGCTGTTTGCTAAGCTTAACTCATTCTGCTAAATACTCGGAATATCAGTACGATAGATATTCCAACACCCTGTTCTTATAATGTATACTTTAAGGGTCTCTAGCCTAATTTGGTGTTCTAATCTAACTCTGAGTTCTGCAATGGGAGAGTGTCAATTTAGCTTGGCTTCCCTCCTCACCCACTCACCATAGGGCATAAAACAGAGGTATCGAAGTCATTTGTTACAAGGGCCGGATATGACATAAATGTCACTTGGTCAGGCCGGGCCACGTGTACTATAAAATGTAATGCCAGGTACTGGAGATACAAACTTTATAGAAGACACAGGCAAAGCCAATGAATGATACTATTTTTTCTTA
Organism: Euleptes europaea; assembly: GCF_029931775.1. NCBI lineage: Eukaryota > Metazoa > Chordata > Lepidosauria > Squamata > Sphaerodactylidae > Euleptes > Euleptes europaea. The sequence continues at coordinate 64,654,850 of NC_079313.1, forward strand.
CTTTATTTATTACTTAAAATACAAACATGCTTAACACAATAACACTCTTACAGTATTTTAATTAACAGTCTTTGATCATTGACACATCAGGAGTGGCTGCCTTAGATGGCTTGTGGGCCGTATAAAGGGTCCCCGGGCCTTATGATAGACACCCCTGGCATAGAGCCTCCTCTGCACCCTGTTGCAGTTTAAACACACAAACACCGCAGCCCATTTCAAATAGGTACACACCATTTTCTCTGAATAAGTCGGTCTTGATGAACTCCATCATGACAGATTACCAACCCCCCAAAGGCTTCTACTATGGTCCCAACTGCTGTATTAGCCTTTTGCCACTTTCTACTGTTCACTGATCATCTGGCATTGTGCCACCAAAATCACTGGAGTACATCAGATCAGCCAGTTCTGTCTTCCGGGCACAGCTGTGCCACAGATACCATATTATATTTTCTCTGCAATGCCCCTCTTCTCCTAAAAGCCCTGCTGGATATAGATTATTCTACCATGCCCCTTCTAAAGGCTACAGCAAAGCCTCTCCCATCTGAGAAGTGGGAAAAGACAATTTCTCTAAAGCCTCAGCCAAGACTGAGGTGTTGCCGGTAGAACTACTCTCCTTAAATTCCTTGCCAGTAACATCTTGTTGAACTGTCTAGAAAGTAAAGAAGGTTCCTCTGTGTAAGCTGTTTCCTTCTTTCTTTCTGTGTACACTAATCTAGGAGATAATCAATGGGCTTGTGCTAATTAAAAGACTATAATTCCATCATGGAGTTCTGATGGTGATGAGACAATAAACTGTGAGAACAAGGCTTGAGGGGTTTAGTGACTCATCATCCCCTTGATGGAAATGCAACTTTACAATCACTATCCATTCATTATGTCCCATGATATATGTCGCTTTGTATACAGGAAATGATACCTCTCTCTTTAGGTTCTCCGTTAGCTAAAACAGTCAGTATGCCTAGCCTAGCAGTACTTATTCTTGTGCCTAGGGTTCTTAAGAAGTATCTTGGCAATTTATTTTTTTCAGGTAATCTTGATGTCTGAGCCTACAATATCTTATACAGCATCCATTATCGTTGGGCAGTAAGTGTGTAAAATAATGGAATCAGTGGTAACTAACAGACAGCATAGAAAACTTCCACTAGTCAGGTTTAGATTCGACTTGTAATCCAGTCAAGCATTTTTCATGTCACAGATTATGCTTCCAATGATGACTGTTGATGTGACTTCTAAGACCTGATTTGATGCTGCAGTCATACTTCAGATATACACCACAACATCTAAAATGGTTCTTTCAAAGGTTATCAGAATGAAGCAGAAGTAGGTGATCCTCTCTGACATTATATAGGACAAAAATATTTTATAGGTGGTTTAGACAAGATAGATGGACTCTACACAGATTAGGGTTGCCAACCTCCAGGTGGTGGCTGGAGATCTCCTGCTGTTACAACTGATTTCCATTTCCCCTGGAGAAAATGGTCGCTTTGGCAATTGAAGTCCTTCCCTTCTCTAAACCTCACCCTCCTCAGGCTCCACCCTCAAAATCTCCAGGTATTTCCCAACCCAGAACAGGCAACCCTAACCCAGATGTTACCAGATACTACTAGACTCAAGCTTAGGGTTGCCAACTTCCAGGTGATGGGTGGAGATCTCCTGCTATTACAACTGATCTCCAGCCAATAGAGATCAGTTCACCTGGAGAAAATGGCTGCCTCGGCAATTGGACTCTATGGCATTGAAGTCCCTCCCCTCCACAAACCCCGCCCTCATCAAGCTCCTCCCCAAAAACCTTCCGCTGATGGCTAAGAGGGACCTGGCAACCCTACTCAAGCTGTAGTCAGACTCTGCTGTAATCTTTAAGCAGGAGCCCATGATGTCATTGCTCTGAAAGTGGCTTCCTCATGGCTAGCCATGATGAGAATGTAGAGTGGAAGCAGGGTGTCTTGCCGCTTGGTAGTGCCAGTCCATGTAATCGCTACTACAGGATGGGAAGAGCCACAGGAAGGCCTCATTCAGTGGCAGCCACACAATAACGATGAGGCACTAATCCTTTCCTGGAGGGAAAAGCAGGTCTAACCGAAATGTTTGAATGAAGATACTGAAGTCTTGTTAGTAATTTTTTAAACTTACAAAGCCCTTAGTGCCCCAAGTAAGGTTACCAACCTCCAGGTGGTGGCAGGAGATCTGCTATAATAACCGATCTCCAGCCGCTAGAGATCAGTTCACCTGGAGAAAATGGCTGCTTTGGCAATTGGACTCTATGGTGTTGAAGTCCCTCCCCTCTCCAAACCCCACCCTGTTCAGGCTCCGCCCCAAAAACCTCCCGCAGGTGGCAAAGAGGGACCTGGCAACACTAGGCCTAAGTCTAATATATTTGATCGCTGACTTGGTCATCTCTGAAACTGGCTAGAAAGGGGCAGTGGAAGGAATCAGTAAGGGCTCCAGGTTCCCTCTTTGGGCAGAGGACTTCCCACCCCTGGCTGGCCTTTCCCATGGCCGCTCAACTGAGCAGCAGGGAAAAAATGGAGGGGTGATGGGGAGGGTGATTGGTAGCATCCTGATACGTTAACATCACTTCTGGCAATGCTCTAGCATTCATCCCAAACTTATTGTGTTGATGGCAATGCTCTAACATCTCCTCTGCCCTGGCCATTTCAGCTCTTGAAAAGGCATGGGGGGGGGGGGACAAGAGAGCTTCATCCCGCCACAGTAGGGTTGCCAGGTTCCTCTTCGCCACCAGCGGGAGCTATTTTGGGTGGAGCCTGAGGAGGGTGGGGTTTGGGGAGGGGAGGGACTTCAATGCCATAGAGTCCAATTGCCAAAGCGGCCATTTTCTCCAGGTAAACTGTTCTCTATCGACTGGGGATCAGTTGCAATAGCAGGAGATCTCCAGCTAGTATCTGGAGGTTGGCAACCCTACGCCGCACTGCGGGCCCAATTGGGCCCTTTCAGTAAACTACCCATTTTAGGCTTTAAAATGGTGGGGGCATCCCTGTGTTAGACATAAGGATGCTGTCGCATCTAGTTTGGCCCTCAGTGTACCTGGAAAAGGCTGAAGATGGCAGAGGAATTGTCATACAAGATAGGAGCCAACGGCAGAACATTGTTAGGCAGACTTGTGTTCGGTTCAAAACAATCACCTTGAAAGATTTTGGGATGGCGTTTCTGAAGTGAAAAAGTGAGTTCTTTGCCCACCGACAATTCATAACCAGCATGGTGAAAAGGAACAGGGGATTTACTGGCAGGTAATATTAATTCTGCATGTGTTCAACTCTGAAATTCAATTCCCCAAATCTAAACATGATCCTCTTTGTACAGGTCTGTATAAAATGATAATTTAAGGTTAAGGGTGTACTCATAGATCACACTTACAGGCAGGAGTGGCAAAGCACCTCCTGATCTTTAAGTGCCATCTTCCATTTATTCAAGGTATGTTTCAGGTGATTTGCTGCACAGAATGTTTCTACTCATGGAAGAATTCTCAGTTGCTATCCCAGAATGCACCCTGGGTTCCCTTTGGATTACAGAAAATAAAGTGGACACTGCTATGCATTTTGGCATGTACATCTGATTTCTCCCTGAACAATTAGGGTATGTAAGAAGTCTGTTTTTTAAAAAAATACAAATGTACAAAGGCATTTCATCAGGTATTGGCAAAACAGTTGCCCAATGGTATTCTGAAATTGCCATTTTGCAAAGTACCTTCATGTGTGCCATAGATGGGTCATGTGGAAATGAGGCAAAGGTCTGGTGATATTTTCCAGGGCGTATACCAATAGACCATCATGCTAGGAAAAGTTGAGGGCAGCAGGAAAAGAGGAAGACCCAACAAGAGATGGATGGACTCAATAAAGGAAGCCACAGCCCTCAGTTTGCAAGATTTGAGCAAGGCTGTCAAAGATAGGACATTTTGGAGGACGCTCGCTGATTCATAGGGTCGCCATGAGTCGGAAGTGACTTGATGGCACTTCACACACACACACACACACACACACACACACACACACACACACACACACACACACACACACCAATAGGTAAATAAGCAAAAGTATAGCAGTGCTAAACAGACCTGTAGCATTTGCCCATGCTATGAGGTGCTTGCGGCAGGGTCTTTTCATGCTGACAAGGTGTAAGAAACTGGGCATAGGGTTTTCTGTTGAATCTGGAGAAATATTTGATAGAATCCTTTTTTTAAATATATTGTGGTTTATATATGGCTTGGGCACATAAATTATACATGTGGCAAAACATGGGACAGAGACTTCGGTTTGCACTCCACCTCTGCAGAAGGTATAATTTTAAACGAGACTGAGGATGTAAATACATAGAGCCCATTTGCACAAATCTATTTACTCTGAAACGGGGTGGATGGATCATGCATACTGGATCTAATGTAGACACTTAACGTGCACAGGCAAGGCCGATACTTCATTGCACCCACACTACATTATAAGGAAAGCCTACATGCTTGAGGTACTGTATGAAGCCCTCAAAGATTTTACAACTTTGTTTGCCATTAGAGTAATAACTACATGAAGATAACATTTGCATTTTGGAAACAGTGGTTTAAGACAACTCTTTGTAAACAATGATGTTTCACTGTCTTGACTCCTGTTAGTAATAAATACTAATTAAAACAATTATTAGTACCATCCTTGCTGCCTGTCTGCTTAGGAAGACAGAAGTGCTTTTGCTTCCTTTGAATTCACAAAGCACTGACTTTTTATGATTTTGGCGATAATGCTAAACAGCAGAATTAATTAAGCGATGTCAGGTGCTCATATTGTCTCTCATTACTATTCATGATTTGTCTTTGCTATAATTCACACCCCTTTACCAAATACCAACATATTAGTTAGTGCTTTTAATTAAAAAAAAAAAAAACCCCAACACCTGCAGGTGAGAAAACACAGATGGATTCACTTCTTCATAAAAAGACACCCTCTCATGTGAACTTGCCAGAGAGCCAAAGTGAAAATAGGTGTTAAAATAACACTCCTCTCTTCATAGGGACTCCATTCATTCCTGCAGAAACAAACATACCTTGCATGTGTACACAGCTTGTTTCGCACACTTAACCACTAGGTTGCTGTCTTTTGAAGACAGTAACACCCTGTCTTAGTATCAAAGACCTTTGCCAAAGAGTTGGTGTAGTTATAGTAGCTCTTGAAGTACTGTTTTGTTTTAACCTTTAGACTTGGATTCACAGAGGATGAGAGACCTCTGCACATTGCAAACTGACCTTCTTTTCATGAGAAGGCTGGATTTCTTCGTAATCTTTCTAGGTTTCACCCCCCGTTGTAAAAACATATTTGATGCAAAAATGAACCCAGGGAAACAGGTACAGAGCCAAATGCCCCAGTCTGACAAGAGGAACCTATGCATTAAAGCATTCTTTGCTTCTATAGTGGGTATGGATACAGAAGCACAGCTGGATTTGTAATCTTATTCAGCTTTTATGGTCACAGAGGCAATGCTTAATAAACTGATTCATCTATTTATGTAGAAAATGCCTCTCCAGAGACCTTCTTGGGTTGGCAAAATAATACAATGCAATAATAAAAACAACATAAAAATGGGGTCAATAAGAAAACAAGCCATAAAAACAAGACAGAGGAGAGCCAGCATGGTGTAGTGGTTAGGAGCGGTGGACTCTGATCAGGAGAACCGGGTTGGTTTCCCCACTCCTCCACATGAAGCCAGCTGGGTGACCTTGGGCTTGTCACAGTTCTCTCTGAATTCTTTCAGCCCCACCTACCTTACAAGGTGTCTGTTGTGAGGAAAAGAGATTGTAAGCCAGTTTGGTTCTCCCCCAAAAGGTAGAGAAAGTCAGCATATAAAAACCAACTTCTTCTTCTTCTTCTAGATTGGGAGGAACATTGCTGCCAGCTGTAACAGCTGAGCTGAGCTTTGGTTTGCTCTTCCTGACTCCAGTTATAAAGTTTGGGTGTAAGCTGAAAAGCAAGAGCAAAGGGCTCTTGACCCATAGTTCTCAGCTTGTCGCCCTTGCCTTATAGCTGTGAACGAGCTGGCACATGGGATTGGATTCAGTAAGTAAATAAATAAGAACAGCATGGATTAAAAATCAACAACACAACAGTTGAAAGATGGCTAAATGGCATCCTTTGATGTATATGGGAAAGGGGGTGAATTGTCACCTGGGACCTGTAGTTGTTCTTCTCCAGTAGTTACTAGCAATGGGATTGAGGTTTATATGACACTTGCCTTATTTATATGGCACTTGTTTTTATCCCAACACACATTATAGCATTATTACTCAACCATCATAGGGGAAAGTCACTCATGTTATTTAGGTAACAAATTAAAGCAATCCTGATGCACATATCAGGTCTGTGCTGTTCCTATGTATATATTTATGCTTTTATCCTGCTTTTCAGCCAAAGCATGGCATGAGGAAGGGAAGGAAGCTCAGCTGGATCCAGATGTGGTTGAGAGTGGCAGGCCACTTCTAGCTACAGAGGAAGGATGCTTGGCTGCTTCCTTCCTTTCTTTTGATGGTCCCCTCAATGGCACTGGTATACTGAAGCGAGGAGATCTGCAGTTAGAGCTGGATCCAGGAGTGATGGAAGATGACTAGCTGTTTTCTCCCCTCCCTCTGTTCTGCTTCACTTTCACATCTTATGCTGTAATTAACAATCCAAATATTGCTATTTGTTCTTCCATGTGTACGACGACAGTCATTAAAAATGCAAGAGTGGAAGAATGTCAGCTTATGAGGAGGATGCATGCTGGAGTGTTAATATGAAGGCTATATTCTTGTGATATGCATTGGATTTCCCAACCTTAGTCTCTAGTGTGAACGGATTCCTCTGTCTAGTTTTCTTCTGCCACTGAAATAGTAGAAGCAAGTAAGAAGGCCAAAATCTCTAGATACCTTCTTCCTGTTCTGTTTCCTTGGAAATGGAAGGGGGAGAGATTTTACTGGGACATGGCAGTCACAGCACCCCACAAGCTCACCACTATACGAACTGAGAAGAGGGAAAGCTATACCAGCAACATACATTGAAATAATATCTTTAGATAGCCAGTGTAGTGGTTGCAGTGTCAGACTACAGCCTGGGAGAGCCAGGTTCAAATCCCCAGTGGTTGTGACACTGTGACCTGGGACCAGTAATTCTCTCTCTGCCTAAACAACCTCACAGTGTTGCTGTGGGGATCAAATAAAGGACAGTAGAACAATCCTGAGCCCCTTGAGGAAAGGATAGGATAAAGCTATAAAATAAATAAGCATGCAGGTTTGAGAAGATCATGCTCATTTCATCAGAAATGTTCAGAATCATTAGGGGAAAAATGGTTAATTGGTGACTGTATTCTCCATCATTATGATTCTGCCCATTTAGCACAGAATTTGCCCTTTTCACTACTGCACCACACTGAGTGAGCTATCCACCCATTTGAAGCTGGACAAACAGCTTCCACAATCCAGAGCACCATGAGTCTGTTGCTGTGTATCTAGCAAGACCTTGGTCCATTTTAAAAGCCCTAAATTGCTTGGGGCCAGGGAACTTGCAGGACCACCTCCTCCCATACAGCCCAGCTCACCGGATAAGAATTTCAGATAAGCCTCGCTCTTCATGCCTCAAGCAGATAGTAACCTCAGACAGTGATGGCACCTGAACCTTCCCCCTGAGACTTGCCTGGCCCCTATGCTACTCTTTTTAAGGCACCAGGCCAGAACAGCCATTTCATTAAGGGCTTGAGTTTTCAAAATGTTTGCTGTTTTGTGCTGTTGCTGCTGGATGTATTAAAAACCCGGCCAGAACAGAAAAACATTGAGCAGCAACAGTTTTCAGGCTAAGAGCACACAATAAACATTTAAAAAATCAAGCTCTTAATTAACACCTCTTAATGTTTTATGTTTTTATCATGTTTTATTCTGTAAGCTGCCTCAGGCAGATTCCCTGGAGAAACAGCATACAAATGTCCTATATCAATACATATTTTGTGGAAGAGGAAAGCTAGTTCACACTGGGGGAGGGGGATCCTGAATCAATCTGCCCCTCTTTTTATTGCAGGAGGAGGAAAATGCTCCTCAATACAACAAATTCCCCGCAGAAAGAAAACGAGCATGTTAGAGGTAAACCCAGCACTTCCCTGAATGATAGTTTTCAAGGTGAAAGATGTATTTATTTTTAATCATATCCCATCTGCAGTCTGAAGAGATATAGCCCAGATATAGGTTTACTGCCTCATTGAGAGTTAGGCTGCAGATACCTGGTGTACTTATAGTTTTGTCCCTTGATACGTGTGTGTATGTATATGCATATGTATATATACCTATACGTAAGCTACATTACATAATTGTGTGAACAGGAAGCGATAAATAAACAAATGAGGGTGTTTCTTTAGTGTGAAGCTGTCATTTTGCCCTCACATTCTTCCAGCATGAGAGAAAAATCCCCTCAGACCAGGCTGCCCAGCAAAGAGTGAAAGCCTTCCATCCATGCATGGCAGTGTTAAGGGTGAAGTCGGTGGCCTCTCCAGTCTATTTAGCAATCTCTGAGATGTGTAAGTACATTATCTGCAAGGCTGGTAAAGAGCGCTCAGGGAGGATTTGTAAGTCTGCGAGCAGGACAAAGAAAAATGTTTCCTAATCAATTATTCACCATCTCCCCGTCCCTTTTGGGCAGGCTGTTGCTCTGTTTGCCCCGCCGCTCCCCGTCTCTTTGCTTGGCATCCGCCTGCACAGAGCATCTCACCTCCAGAGAGCAGCAGAGATCCCAGGCAGGCTGCTGCGGCTAATGGTGGCAATTAATAACTTGTCATAATCCTGAGCATGAAAGGGAAGCCTCGGCATCAGCAGTCAGGTCATGGCGTTCCGGCAACGCAAATGAGGTGCAGGTGTTGTCCAGATTTAAGAGCGTTTGCGAGGCTGTCAGTCGCACGCTGCAGTGCCAAGTCGGTCACCCTACCGGTACACAACAGGCCAGGCTCCTTTTTGCTCCAGGTGCGCGCATGGTGTACTGCTTGCCTTTGCTTGAACAAAAAGCCCACCGTTCTCCATTAGGGCTGGTGAGAAATCTGTTCTGAACAATTCAGTGTATCCACATTCAGACCGGTTCCAAATGGGTAATTGCACCAGGGTGCTGCCTCTGGAGGGAGGCACTAGAAACACGGTTTTGCATTGTGTAAACAGGAATTGGTTTGTACATTTAATTGAACGGCATGCTTGTGTTTTTTTTCCTAAGGACATTTTCAGGGGCTGTGCTCTCGAGTGTCTATGTTACACGGCAAAGTGCTGAATAACTTGTTTTTAGACAGCTCCGCGGCTTCTTCCCTTTCCCCTTCCTGTGGGTCAGTTCTGCTTGAAAAGAACCAAGTTTACAAATCTCTACTGGTTTGTACACTCCTATTATGCATACTAGGTTATGCATTTGTAACTGTCACACGAGTCAGGGTGATACAGCACTCTCATCTGACCCTATTCATTTAAATGGGTGCGTCTTGTTGACATTGATTCATGCTATAAGTTATATCAATGCATTATAATCGTTGCGTGTCACCCCTACTGGTTGTCCCTGTGAAAATGGGATGAATAAATGCTGGCAATGATGGTCAGCAGGATTTTGAAACTCTTTTAAGGGCTGGGAAGTACATATAAAAGTCCTGGGTCATTGCCTTACGCTTCCCCTTGTCTCCCCCAAAAGGATTAACATGCAAAGTACTCTATTCCTATGCATTCCGCTGCTCTGGATTCTGCCTCCCAGCTGATTAAATAATTGGGGGCTCTGCATTCTCAATATATAGAGCACCAAACCAAAGGGATAAGTAAACACCATTATGCATGCATGCAGGTCTTCATCAAGGTGTGGCTAGTAATGTATTAAAGCACAGTGATCTCTCATGAAAATAGCTCCCCTTAATAGCCTCTGTCTCTTTATTGTGCTTCTTAGCGAAACATAAATCACTAATATGTTTTCAGCGAGAAAGTACTCTCTTTTCCCATTGTATTCACAGATTTAGTGGCATTTCAAATAGATAAACACAAGCAACATCTATCAACACTACAAAAAGGGGGCCTTAATCAAAGCTCCAGGTCCCAGGTCTCAGCATCTCCATTTACCTTGAGATAAATCCATTGGTGTGACCACCACTGCACAGGGTGACAAATCACCCTCGTCAGCTGAGCAGCGCAAGGGCTTATTGGCCTTTCTTTAAGTGGTCTTACCCTTCAATGAAAAGAATGGTGCTTGTCAAGCGGGACCAGATTAAAGTTAGACAAAAAGAAATGATCTGTTATTAGAAAACTGCGATTGAGAATCACAAAACAGGGAAGAAATATGAATAAGAATTTATAGTTGGAGATGCCTGACCTCCCCCGATTCAAATCCAAGCGGGAATTAACTGTAGTTTCATGTACTGTTCAGCGTGTTGGGACGATCACGATAATGAGACTTTAGCATTAAGCAGCTATGCAGCTGGAGAAATTATGGCAGCTGTGGGGACTGCAGCGCAGTGCGGCTTGGACCTCTTTGGGGCAACCTGCTGCGTAGGCTGACGTAGTCCACTGACATGACATAAATGTTCTGCTTTGAGTGCAGCAAGGAGGAGTATTCATGCTATCAAAAGTACCAGGGAAATAATTCTTTGCAGGAAGCCTCTTCATTCTTAACAGATGTTATGTACTAAGTACGTGCTCACAGAAAGAGTCCAGGATCAAAGAGCCAAGGAAAAAATTACCATGACAGTTAGAAATTTTGCAAGTTTCTATGAGAAACTTGTTGAAGAAGAGTTGGTTTTTATACGCTGATTTCCTTTACCGCTTAAAGAAGAATCAAACCGGCTTACAATCACCTTCACTTCCCCTCCCCACAACAGACACCCTGTGAGGTAGGTGGGGCTGAGAGAGTGTGACTAGCCCATGGTCACCCAGCTGGCTTCATGTGTAGGAGTGGGGAAACAAATCCAGTTCACCAGATTAGCCTCCACCGCTCATGTGGAGGAGTGGGGAATCAAACCCTGTTCTCCAGATCAGAGCCCACTGCTCCAAGCCACCGCTCTTAACCACTATACCACGCTGGCTCTTGAGAAAGAGGCACAGTGGAATAAAATTCATGCATAATGCAGGGCATTTTCATCACATTTATATATCGTGGGCTTGTGCATACTTACTTGGAGGTTAAGACCCACAACATTGAACTTACTCCCATGTAAGTGTACAAAGACCCCAAGTAAGTATGCAAAATGTGTAGCCCTTGAGCAAGTTTGCATATATATGTTCATCTGTCAATTACTACCATGTCCTGTGGTGGCCTGTGTGTACAGAAGAGCTACCACAGGTTGAATACTGTGAATGGAGCTTCCATGGTTCCTAATGTCACACAGACTTCTCTTCCTTCTTGTGTGAATAGAAAGTTTGGTCTGTGGGAGCAATGTTGCACATTTCACCCTACTTTCTATAGGTTCCCAAGCCATGTGGCATTTTGTCCATAAAGCTCCCTCAACCCCCAGCACTGGCTTGGGGGGAGATTTTGGGGGCTTCAGAGGGAAGTTGAAAGTAGACAAAAAGTGACTTCCACATCAACTTGTGTTTCATATGATTCTACCCAATTCAATTTCAAGTTGAGAAAGTGCACATATTCTGTTAGCAATCAGTCATCAAGGAACATGGTCGTGTGATTTGAGTTATACATAAAATCTCTGTCCAGTGACCCTTGCTACAATGGTTACCTTTTGAAACTCTGCACTTCCCCTTTCCATCCTAAGATACATGGAAACATCAAATAAGAAGAACACAGTATGTGCCACTTGTTGGTATTCTGGCACAGATGCACATTGTCTATAGCCCATGCAAAGTAAAGGTGATGTTTGAAAATCAATCTTTGTCTTCTTGCAATGCCATTATCTCTCAAACTGAACACACCACTCCTTTGCACAGAAGACCTGTTCACAATTTAAAATGAGCACTATTTTGAGAGTATTTGTGCCCATGCTTTCATCTTATAGCAGCTAGATGGCAGTCACTGTGGGTACATGCCTTAAACTTGGGGATGTTCTGGAGCTGTTGGAAATACAGTTTCATTGTGTGTGTAAATATATATATATATATCTGCAAACCTTCATGCAGATTTTGCAAAAGACAGCATGTAAATATTTTTAAAAGAAAGGGGAAATAGCCAGACCAAAGAAGAGGTCTTACTCAGTCGAAGGCCAAGGCCCCCTTATTAAGAAGTATACATCTGTTCTTATGCAAAAGCATCTAATTTAAGGAGGATGGTAGGGTTCTAATTCCTCTTGTACATGTGACCTATTGAAATGTGTCCCTGTATGCACCTGCCAGCGATGTCTGGGAAACAGCACTACAGTTGTGACTGTCTGCTCAAGGGAGAACCTGAACATTGATCTGCTTGGAGAAGCAGCGCTTGCTTCCTGACTAGGGTTGCCAACCTCCAGGTGGTGGCTGGAGATATCTCGCTATTACAACTGATCTCCAGCAAACAGAGATCAGTTCACCTGGAGAAAGTGGCCACTTTGGCAATTGGACTCTTTGGCAATTGGACTCTATGGCCCTCTCCCCTCCAAACCCCATCCTCCTCAGGCTCTGCCCCCCCCCCAAATCTCCAGGTATTTCCCAACTCAGAGTTGGCAAACCTTTTCCTGTCTGACCCAACTGCAGAAACTACCTGCCTTGGGTTGTGTTTTGTGTTTTCAAGAACTGCCCCACTGATGATGCAGGTAGAGTCATCATGGAGAAAGCACCACAGTGTAACTTGGTTATGTGAGGTGCCCAGTTACAGACTTGTGCATATTTTCAAGTTATATGTAAAAAAAAACCCTCTGCTTGCTGTGTAGGATGTTTATAGGCTAAATCCAACATGTTTCAGTGGCTATGCTAGAATAAAAACATCAGTTATTTCCTCCCACCCCCAACTAGAATATAACCAAATCTTACAATAGCACAACTGATGTGACAGAGGGCTTCTGTAAGAGACTTGCGAGGTGTTAGTTTAATCTGGCATCCTGTCCTTCTCCTCCCCTAGAAACCTTTCCTCGATGCAGTATCCACGGGTGCAAGATTACACTTATATATTTTCTACTAAACTGTTCATTTTGTTATTTCATCCTCTCACCTGCCCCATTTATCAGGTTTATCCAGCTGTCATGTCCTCTCTGAAACACAGACCATAAATTCTGGGGAAAGGGCTGTCTTCCTTGCTCAATATCCTTTCAGCACCTACTGTAATGGGGCCCTAACCCTTGATGAGGCCTTGTAAGGGGCTCTGACTAAGGCTCGACGATCCCTCACAATACCTTTCTATTGCTATCAGCGCTGCTCATGAAACATCGGCCAAATACAACAGAGGTCAGCTGTTCCATCCTGCGATAGAGGATTGACTGTGAAGTGCCGGCTTTTAAAATCCACTAGAACAAGATATGTTTCTTCTTTGACTCAATCCTAAAGAAAGACAGGGTTTGTAAATATTAATTCATCCGCTAACTTTAAAAGAAATAACCTTGCAGTGATATAAATTTCAGTAATTCCCACCCCCATGCATATTCTGTAACATTTTAATTACAAACAGAACCGGAGGGAGGGGTGCAAAGTGCATTGAAAATGGAATGAAAGTTCATTATTCAATGTGCAAAAGCATCCTAAGAAGGCATTGCTACTTGGTACATACACATTACATAAGAACATAAGAAAGGCCATGCTGGATCAGACCAAGGTAGGGTTGCCAGGTCCCTCTTCACCATTGGCAGGAAATTTTGGGGGCGGAGCCTGTGGAGGGCGGGGTTTGGGGAAGGGAGGGACTTCAATGCCATAAAGTCCAATTGCCAAAGTGGCCATTTTCTCTAGGTGAACTGATCTATATTGGCTGGAGATCAGTTGTCATAGCAGGAGGTATTCTGCTATTACCTGTATGGCTTATATTTTCTTTCTCAACACAGCTGTATGGCTTATATTTTCTTTCTCAAACTTACTACTATTGAAGAGCTTATTGTTATGTTACCCAAAATAAGGTGTTGGCTATAATACATTTTCTTATGTCAAAGTCCTTTTTATATAATATTGTAAAACAAAACAATTTTATTCAACAGTTATAATAACTCAAATTGCTGTCAAACAGTCTTTCTTAGCACTTTGTGCTTTAAACAATCCAAATCTTCACCATAAACCAAAAGAAATTACAAAAACAGTCCATGTAGTTCATATTAGGTGGGACAGCCTCCTGGTGAGTAGAGCTGTTTCAAAATAAATTTCTTCAGCCACCCCTGGCCGTTTTTGTATTGCTTCAGTTGTGACATTACCTGGGGGTTGGCAACCCTAGACTAAGGTCCATCAAGTCCAGCAGTCCATTCACACAGTGGCCAACAAGGTGCCTCTAGGAAGCCCACAAACAAGACCACTGCAGCAGCATTCTCCCGCCTGTGTTCCACAGCACCTAATATAATAGGCATGCTCCTCTGATACTAGAGAGAATAGGTATGCAGCATGACTAGTATCCATTTTAACTAGTAGACATGAATAGCCCTCTCCTCCATGAACACGTCCACTCCCCTCTTAAAGCCTTCCTAGCTGGCAGCCATCACCACATCCTGGGGCAGGGAGTTCCACAATTTAACACATTCTAAGCGTTGATTTTTTTCTGGCAATGCATTTAAGGTAACATGCCACTAAAAATCCATCTCTTGTTACCAGAAACAAATGAGGCAGAGGTGCTTCTCATGTGCACTTGTATGGATACAAGAAGAGTCACTAAAGAACATATCCCAAAGCATGCTAGCTGTATGCATGCCCTGGGTCATGGCTTATAGAAGACCAGTTGATAAAAGACTAGCCAACCTCCAGGTGGGGCCTGGAGATCTCCTAGAATTACAACTGATCTCCTGAGTACACAGATCAATTCCCTTGAAGAAATTGGCTACTTTGGAGGGTGAACTCTGTGCTGAGGTTAAACCGAGCTGAGGTTCCTCCCTTCCCCAAACCCTGCCCTCCCCAGGCTTCACACACAAATCTACTGGAATTTCCCAACCCAGAATTGGCAAATTTACACACAATCAATGTCTTCACAGCTGCATTCTCAAAGCCATGTGACATACACAAATGAAATTATAGACTGTGTCAATAAGATATTGGATCCAATGACAAATTTAAAGTGCCTAGCTTGGAGACAGCATGAAATCGTTCAAAGTACAGTACTTTGGAATACAGATCCAGGGAAAAAAAATCCACCAGCACATCAAAGTCAAAGAACGGCCTGATTTCTAAAAGATCATCGTTCGGTACAAGCTTATTTTATTGAATTTTACTTTTATATGGTAGATTAACATTTCATTTGCATACAAATTACACTCCATAGTTACTTTAAGTCTAAATCTACACAGTCAGCAGTATCCTTTGCAGCCATAGGTGTGGATGGGTGGCATTTTACAATTTTATAGCAACCTGCATAACTTTCAGTGAAGCTGCTTTTTATAATGATTCCTTAAGCAGTTATTATTGCATGAACAGTAGGTGAGATTGGTTATTTAGGTTTAGCATCCCGTTTCAGACAGATGTATCTCAACTCATAGTAGAAGGCACACCTCAGGGGCGCCATCCGAAGTCAATCAAGCTCTCATTGAATCAATCACACTTTGATTCTCCGTTACCCTGTTCCTTGCCTGTTCACAGAACTTTGCTTTAAGACGTGCTTTATCTAAATGCTGTAACTCTGCTTGGATGTTAATTTATTTAAATATATATGGAAATATAAAATTGCTCCATTGCCTTGCCTTGAGTCCACATTATGAAACTGGCAAAGAAGCAAATAGCCCAAAAGAGGCAAGAGTGATTGACCCTTCACTTTGAAGCTCTTCTGGTTTTTCACTTTTCTCAACCTATTTCCAAACATGCCTCTGTTGCACTCTTATTTCCTTCTCTCTCTGGCGCCCTTTAGTTGTCTCTGGTAAATTTTGTAGTGTCCTTGTTTGTTCATAAGCCACTGAGCAGAATAAGAGATTTCCCAGCTCTGAATCTCAGCTGAACACGCGAGAGTAAGAACATATGATAACCTAAAGGGCCAGAATGCAAGAGCCAATCTCTCTGCATGGCTGGCAACAGCATGTCAGACAAAATGGAATATTAAGAGAAGAAATCTCTGGCGGTCCCAGGGGACTCTGGTAAGATACCGTTAAAAACTTTACTGCTATTGAACCTTCGGAAGCTGCAGATCATTTTGCACTGGGATAACTGGGCTCGAAATGACCGTGGCTGCTGGCGTGGTTAAAAAATGCTATCAAGGAAAATAACCGCACAGGAAGAATTCCTCAATAAAGCTGAAACAGTTGGGACTAGATCAGAGGCTCCTGCTAAGGAAAACATCATTTTGCTGAGAAGATTGGAAAGTCCCACAAATGACAAGGGCTGGGGAGTTTGGGGACTACCAACGAGAGTTGAGGGTGAGAGAAACTATAGAGGCTTTATTAAGTGTTACAGCTGGGATTAGAAAGCTGCTTCTCTGGAAGGATCTTGGGTATGGGAGAGAAAGGATCTTGGGTATGGGAGGAGCTAAACCATCTATATCCATGAATACAAGGATCTGGAGGCAGGGAGCAGGAGCTGTGATTAATGCCTCAGTTTCTTGCATTGCTGTGCTATCAACTCCACAACTGACTTACGGCGACCCTGTAGGATTTTCAAGGCAAGAGATGTTCAGATGTGGTTGGCTATTGCCTGCCTCTGCAAGCATAAAGACCCTGGTATTCCTTCGTTGTCTCCCATCCAAATACTAACCAGGGCTGACCCTGCTTAGCTTTTGAGACCTGACAAAATCAGGGTATCCCCAGCTATCCAGGTCAGGGCACAGAAGTCTACCAGTCAGGAAGTTTTCATTCATAAGATTATGCAATGAATATTTAAAGGAAGCAGTTTCTGACTAATCATGAGATTCCACATCCAAATTCAAGCCATCCTTCTGTGGGCTTCTATTCCATTTAATGTTTTCCTTCTTTGTAAGTCTTTAACTAAATGGCAAGGTAGGACATAGTGAGTCACTAACATGAGACAAATGCTTGGCGAGTTGCTATTCTGCAAATGGGACAACAAGAAGAGATGGGAGTGATCAACGCAACAATCAAAACTAAGGGAAGGATAGCCCCAGTCATAAACACTCTGTTTAAAAAACAAACTAACCACTTTCTTAGCTACTTCTCCTGAACATACAAAGCAAAAAACCAGGATACCATTATGGAATGTATGCCTGGGCTTCCCATTCCAGATGATGGCTGAGAAGCAGCAGAGCGCATGCACCTGGCCAAAGGCCAGCAGAGAAAGAACACAATTAAAGGACCCCTGTGAGCCCTGTGGAGATCCTCTCTAAGTATGCCATCCTAAGCTGAGTTAGTATTGACTTCAATGAATGTGGAAGGGTGTAACTCTCTCTGCTTAGGACAGGACTGTTAAACTGTCCATTTTTGTTAGGCTCTAGAGGTAGAGTTCTCTGTTGGTGGCAGAACAAGATCAGGTCCCGTGATGGAGTTGGAGGCAAAGTTTGCCCATTTCTGGCCCAGGGGTTGCCATTCTGTGTTGAGTTCAGCGGCTGGAGCAAAGCAAGTATTCTTTTAACAAGTGACTGAAGGACAAATAAAGCCTGTGCTTGCTTCTCTTTCTGTCCAACCACAGACTCTCTCCCCATCCTTTTTCTGGTCAATGGGCAACACTAATCCTATGCAACTCTGTGAGCTATGCGTGGGAAAGGATTGTGTCCTTAATATTGTCGAAGGCTTTCACGGTCAGAGTTCATTGGTTCTTGTAGGTTATCCGGGTTGTGTAACCGTGGTCTTGGTATTTTCTTTCCTGACGTTTCGCCAGCAGCTGTGGCAGGCATCTTCAGAGGAGTAACACTGAAGGACAGTGTCTCTCAGTGTCAAGTGTGTAGGAAGAGTAATATATAGTCAGAAAGGGGTTGGGTTTGAGCTGAATCATTGTCCTGCAATTGTGTCCTTGTTTGTTCATTTCACTAAACAGGCTGATTGATTTAGGGGAGGGGCTGTGGCTCAGTAGTAGAGCATCTGTTTGTCATGCAGAAGATCCTAGGTTCAATTCCCAGCATCTCCAGTGAAAGGGGTGAGGCAAGTAGGTGATGTGAAAGACCTCTACCTGAGACCCTGGAGAGCTGCTGCCAGTCAGAGTAGACAATACTGACCTTGATGGACCAGGGGTCTGATTCAGTATAAGGCGGCTTCATGCTCGACCATTGTGTCAGAGAAACAGACACAGATGTGGCCACTTAAAGCAAAACAGTACTGGTGACCACCAGCACATTTATCCATTTCCACCTTAGCAACGTCCTGCAATTTATTTATTTATAAAATGTCTATGCCACCTCTCCAGAGAATCGAGATGGCTAAGTGGTCTTTGAAACCTGTGCTCCCTCTTCAGTGCTGAGAGAGCACATGGGGTGATATAGAGTGCTACTGTGAAGCCTCACCAGGAACAGTGTCTGCTGAAGCCTGGATGAGAAGGGGAGAGAAAAAGAGAGAAAGACAGAAAAATGGCCTCCATCATGGGTGAGAGACCTAGCAAGGGACTGAGTGATGGACAGGGCATACATGTGCAAAAGAGAAAGATCAGTGAATTTATAATAGACGGATGAGTAGCAACCCTGTAAATAGACGTGGAATAGAATATTTTATTTCCTTATTTTAAATATTTATATCCTGCCATTCTGCCACACCAAAGCAGAACCCAAAGCAGAAATGACATACATAAAAACAATGTTTCAATAACAGCATAAACACAATTCTTAATGAAAACATAGTAAGGGGAGGAGACCAAATTATCTTTCTACACCCATCCTTACTTATATTACAGCAGCCTTCAAGCTGGCTCAGAAACTCGGCTTGTGAAGGGAGCAATCCTAGCAGTCCAGAGAGCTCGATCTAGACTCCATTCTTCTGCCTTGCTGATGACCTGCAGTTAGGGCAGCCAAAAGTCTTGACAGCGGTGCCCTGGAGAAAATGGCTGCTTTGGCAATTGGACTCTATGACATTGAAGTCCCTCCCTCCCCAAACCCCGCCCTCCTCAGGCTCCGACCCCAAAATCTCCCGCCAGTAGCGAAGAGGGACCTGTTAACCCTACCAGAGGCTCTCATACCACATAATCTGGGCTTTTCAGAAAGGGGAGTCTCTTAGCAGAGCTTTCCCGGTTGCTCTGGGTTCCCAAATCACATTCCTTCAGAAAGTGGAGATACTGATAGTATGCAGAAGAAATGGGCATAGGAAGACACACAGGAGATAAAAAGAACAGCTAGATTCGAGTCCAGTATAACCCTAGAGACCAATAAGATTTCCGGGATATAAACTTTTGAGAGTCACAGCTCCCTTTGTCCTGAGAGAAAAAGATTCTTCCGTAGTACCCTGATCAAGGTATCTGAAAGGGATGTCTTGCATATACTGGTGTTTAACAGCCAAAATGCTATTTGAAAATTTTGAGCTTTAAAAAAAAAAATGCTGGATAGCCCCCTTTTGCCTCAGCAAGATTAGCCCCCTGTAGGAAGACCCAGGATTATCTGGAAGGGAGATCATGCCAAAACAGTGGATCAGTGCTAGCATACGTAGACTAAAAATGATAGCAATTATGTATCTTGCCTAGAAATCCCCATATAGTTTTCTAAGCCTTCCAATTCAGCTAGAAAGGAAAAAAAAGAAATGGCAATTTGCATAAAACAAAGTACTTTAATGAATTTCAAATAGACTACAAGTGACTATAGACAGAATCTGATGGCATGAACAAAGTATATAAAAAGGCTGTGTGCTTACACTGTTTATAAATCAATTCTTACCCAACACACTTGGAAAAGACATCCAAAGGAACATATCAAATTACATGAAAGGTCAGTGAATGTAAAATACTTGTACGGACTGTTATGGGATCATTTTTTAATCTTTTTTCATCACCTAAAAACTTGGGAGGGAGAAATTATATTTAAATACATTGGAGGAGCTAATGAGAGTTTTTGGATTATAATACCAAAGTCAGGAGACATTTTTTTATCCTAAATACCTGGCACTTGCTAGAGATTCTATCCAATTACTGAAGACATTTTGGGGGAATTAACATTCCGCTCGAATTTTTTATAGACTGTCAGCTTTTTTCCCATCCACTCTCTCTAACTCCCCCTCCCCTCCACCCATCTGTTTTAAACAAAATAAAGTTTCAAAGAATTTTCTATTAGCTAAGTGTTCCTTTTATTTGTGGTGAAATATGAATTAAAGAGGGCAGCCAAGATGTTAAAAGATGGATGCTTACAATGGAATGCCTGGATTGTAGAGAACAGATACCAGCACAAAGTCCATGTGTTCCCAGTATGTCTGCAACTGTCCTGTTGACCAGACATGTGCTGGGATTTCTGTGTTTGAAACTTAATTCCCAGATTAGGATCATGGGGGGGGGGTAGGGTTTGCCAACCTCCAGGTACTAGCTGGAGATCTCCTGCTATTTTACAACTGATCTCTAGCTGATAGAGATCAGTTCACCTGGAGAAAATGGCTACTTTGGCAATTGGATTCTATGGCATTGAAGTCCCTCCCCTCCCCAAACCCCGCCCTCCTCAGGCTCCGCCCCAAAACCTCCCGCCTGTGGCAAAGAGGGATCTAACAACACTAGGTGTGGGGGGGTCTCCTCCCTGTGCCATTTTACCGATCTGAAATGGATCTTGGAAGCTGTTTTGCCCCACTGGGAAATGTTCATGTAGAACAGGGGTCCTCAAACTAAGGCCCGAGGGCCGGATCCGGCCCCCGGAGGGCTTTTGTCCGGCCCGGGGACCAAGGAAGCCAGTCCCCCCTTGCCCCCCTCCCCAGAGCTTTTCTGGGCTTCCTGGCTGTGTACGCACAACTGGAAGCCTCCCTCCCGCCCCAGTCGCCCCCTTCCCTGCTCCCTCTCCAGCCCAAAACCCCTTTCCTGGGCACACAAGGCATCTTGCTGCTTCGCGTGCCGCCCGGTCGCCCCCTTCCCCCTCTCCCTCCCAGGCCCAAAACCTCCTTTCCTGGGTGCGCAAGGCGTCTTGCTGCCTCGCACGCCGCCCAGTCGCCCCCTTCCTGTCCTGGCGTTCCTGTTTTGGCCACAGTTGGCAGTGTTCTCACGGCTCGGGGCTCTCTCTCCTCCTGGGGGTATCCTTGTGGCCTGGAGGTAATTGTAGGGGCCCCTTGAGGGGGGTGTGCTGGGCATATCTCCAGGGAGAAGAAAAAGACTTGTGGCCATTTATGCACAGGAGGTTTTGCCTTGGATTTGCCGCTCTCCAGATGCACATTTTCCCCATCCGGATTCTCAGAACTCAAAAGTAAATTCCCCACCCCACCCCACCCCAGGGGAGAGTTTGGAGAATTCGGATGGGGAAAATGTGCATCTGGAGAGCGGCAAATCCAAGGCAAACCCTTCCATGAATAAATGGCCTTGGTTTTTACATGCCAACTTTCTCTACCACTAAAGGGAGACTCAAATTGCCTTACAATCCCCTTCCCATACCCTCCCACAACAGACTCCCTGTGAGGCAGGTGGGGCTGAGAGAGCGCTAACAGAGCTGTAACTTGCCCAAGGTCAGCCAGCTGGTTTCGTGAGTAGGGGTGGGGAAACCAACCAGGTTCACCAGATTAGCCTCCGCTTCTCACGTGGAAGAGTGGGGAATCAAACCCGGTTCTCTAGAGTCCCCGCTCCCAACCACCACTCTTAACCACTACAGGGGGAATGACCAGGCTTGTAAGGAGGATGCTTTTCCGGAAAGCCCCCTCGCACCGCCGCCTCCTCCCCCGAAACAGTCCGGCCCCCAACAGTGTTCGAGGGACAGTGAACTGGCCCCCTGTTTAAAAAGTTTGAGGACCCCTGATGTAGAAGAAGAAGAGTTGGTTTTTAGACCCCACTTTTCTTTACCGAAAGGTGTCTCAATGCACCCTCCCTTCTCCTCTCCACAACAGGCACCTTGTGAGGTAGGTGAGGCTGAGAAAGTTCTCAGAGAACTGTGACTAGCCCAAGGTCACCCAGCAGGCTGCATGTGGAGGAGTGGGGAATCTAATCTGAGTCTACCGCTCATGTGGAGAGGAGAGGAATCTGCCACTCAATCGCTACACCATGTTGGCTCCAGTCCTTTAGTCCTTCAGTATACAGAAGTTTCCCTAACAGGGCAAATAGTGGCTTCCTGGGGCTGCTTCAGGTCACACCAACCATTGCCTCTGAGATGCAGCTGTACATTTAAGAATATCACATGGGACAACTGTTTATGGACCATACCACTTCAGGGCTGTAGCCTGGCTTTCTTTCATATGTGATAATCTCTAAGTCACAGGAAAGCATTCAGACTTGAAATACCCTGCCCACAGAATGAAGTGGTACGGTCTGGAAAGAGTAAGACTGACCAAATCCAATCCACAGCTTCTAAAACAAATAGAAGATTTACAGAAATAGTAAAGTGTTAAACTTCTAAAAGCAGTGGTATAAATTGTATAGAGGGACAGGATACTATTTAATCAGCGTTGCAGAGGAAAACATACTGCTCACAATTAAAAAAAGAAAAAGAAAGTAGCCAAGCATCTAAACCTGAGCACAATCCATTGGAAACAGT
The DNA here is from genome assembly GCF_029931775.1 of Euleptes europaea. NCBI lineage: Eukaryota > Metazoa > Chordata > Lepidosauria > Squamata > Sphaerodactylidae > Euleptes > Euleptes europaea. The sequence continues at coordinate 64,677,412 of NC_079313.1, forward strand.
CTATCAGGAACTTAATCTATGCAAAGCCCAACCAAATGGAGCATGTTCCTGGTTTTGAGCAGATCCCTTTCAGTTCACTGGGGCTCATACTGAATATGCCCAAAGAAGACTTGCAGAGAGCAGCATCTCACCCCTAGTGCAAGCTGATGCTAATGGACAATGGGCATTTATTTGAACAAATTTTCCTGCCTATCTCTGTATTTCCCTAACTGAAAGAATGTGGCTAGTCTTTAACATGTACGGTCCCTTTGATTCAACCACTTTGTGACATGTTGATGGATCCTGAGAAACATAAATGACCTAAGCAGATGTGTCTTATCACAAACCTGATATGTCGTCCCCCAGAGACATGACAAAATGAGAAGGCATGGCTTTGTGACACATTGTGGGGGAAAATGAAAATAGTTTTTAGAAACAACAGTGCTTTAAAAAGAAAATCCAGTCTTGAAGTGGGACATGCAATGATTGAGTATGACAATATCCTTTGTTGGCCCTCCCTCTGGAGTGGAGATAGAACTAGAGGATAATCTTGATGCAGTTCCCTTAAGAATTTCAGGTGACAGAAGGTAAAAGTAAAGGGGTCTAACCACAGAATACTGATTCGTCTGCAGGAGTCCTGCTATAAAATCCATATTTTACCTTGTTTGGGTTAACAATTCTGAACTGTGATTGAACAAATGTTCCCCAAATACAGAACGTCATACCCCTGTGCTCTGCATTGATTAATCAGGAAAAAAAACTCCCTTCCATGGTTTCCTGGTCACCAATAGCTGTTGCAAACTGTGAATCAGCACAGCAACACCAAAGTGCCAACTCTGCTAGGGCAAGAATCAAGCTCCTGCTCTAGCACAAAATATCTCCTTGGGCTGATCCTTGGACCACGATCCAGGATACTTCCTCAACATGACACAAAAGGTCTTTTAAGATACAATAAACAATACATATGTTTTAAGTGCTTATTGGCAAGTCTGTAGGGTTGCCAACCTCCAGGTTATAGCTGGAGATATCTTCTATTACAACTGATCTCCAGCCGATAGAGGTCAGTTCACCTGGAGAAAATGGCTGCTTTGGCAATTGGACTCTATGGCACTGGAGCCCCTCCCAAAACCCTGCCCCCCTCAGGCTCCGCCCTAAAAACCTGGTGGCGAAGAGGGACCTGGCAACCCTACAAGTCTGGGAGATCTTTTTTTTTTTTTTAAAGAAACACATCAATATTTTATGGCACAAATAAGCAGCAGGCTCAGAACTGAGGAACATATTAATATTTTCGATAATGTTTCAGCTACTTGTAACGTTTCGCTTATGGAATGCTTGGGGAACTCTGCACTTGCAGGAGCCTGGAGCTCAAGAAAGGTATGTGGATCTTCACCAGAAGTCTCCTAGGGGGTGTGAAAATGGCCACGGGAATCAAGCTTCCCATGGCCAAGTGTTCCCCAGTAATCCTATAGGAGCAAAGAATTTTGAATGAAGGAGAAAAGAAAGCTTAACTTTATGGGGCATCCCCTATGTGGGTGTAATTTCCAAGTATACTGGCACAAGTTAAAATGCAACCCTTTTATTAACAAGAGAACTAGTTTTACATTAAATGTACAGAATTCTAGTACAACCCAGCCAAGTTGTATATTGGATGAAGTGCCTTCTCTTCAGTCTGTGATAGAAATAAGTTTAAGAACATGCTGTAATGTAGCTAAACTAACCAAGTACTCTTGGGAATAGCTTGGCTCCAGCTTCCCCTTTGACTTCTCTCAGTAAATTAAATTATTAGCTGGCATGTATTTTTAATGAGGTGAGCAGCAACCTCTGGTGGTACATGTGTGCAGAGAAATTCTTCCAGAGCAGCTCCTGCATATTCAGCAACCATGGCTCTGTTAATTGTTTTTCTTTTGCTTCTAATACTGTAATTATTGTGTTGGCAAGGCAGGAATGACATCCATCAGGAAGGGAACTGACTGTGCATAACACAAAAATTCTCCAACTATCTACCTGGCTTCTGGAGTTTGGATTTACTGACACTCTCAAGTCTTCTTCGAGGAAAATAAACATTCAAAAAATGTACTGTGATGGTTCCTTTTCAATAATAAGCTCTCCCTTTAAACTGTTTTTGGGTAAGCATTTCAAGGGGATTTTTTAAAATGCCACTCATTGGTTATAAAAAAGACTTAAAAACTTGGAAGGGGGAGGCTTGATTTAAACCAGGATTCTTGGATCTTTCCAACAATCTGATATTAGTTTCAGAAGTCAGACTTCAGACATGTACCACTTACAAAAAAGACAATGACTTTAGCATGGGCAGAATGCCTTGCTCTTCTTATGCCGTAACCAAAGTCAGCCCCCAAGCATCAGAGAAGCAGAGTTTTCAAGGTCCCTGGAGTTAAACCTAGCCAGTACTTCAAAAGGAAATGAAACTAACAGCCCATTCCTGAAGGGGAGGCAGTTAGGCAGTGGCCGGGAACTGCGCAGCCACGCAGCCTCCACAGAGGCTTCCCGTCCGCTGCAAGGAAAATAAAAATACTTTAAAAATGAACAAGGGGGAAATAGAAAGCAATGGGGCTACGCCACCAAAAAAGGTGGTGTGGCAACACCACTGCTTGAGGAGGCATTCCCGGGGTGAAAGGGGTCAGGAAACTGACTAACATCAGCTCTGCCCTTTGGAATGCCCCACCCACCACGCCGGCAAGGGTGGAATTTCCCTTCCAGGAAATCCCTGCTGGTATGGCTGCACTGGCGGTGGGGGCCAGTAGAGCTCCGTGGCTCCCAAATGTCAGTGTGTTTGCCCTCTTGCTGGCGTTGATGCCACCTTATTCAGTGATAAGGTGGCACCTATGCCAGCGCAAGGTCATGCCAGTTCCTAAGGAATTTTGCCCCCTCTTCAGGAATGGGCTCTTAGCACTGCTTTCATACCAAATCTTTATTTTTTTTCCATTGACTAAAATCAAACATATATATTTAGGCATTTCTCGCTCAATCTTCCGTTCTAAAGGGTCCCTGGGACATCTTACAACATTCTTTAAAACAACAAAGCTGTATTAAAACTTCATAAGAAAAAATAAATAAATGCCAGAAGTTGGAAACTAACCTTTCACTAAACCCGACAGCTGTAAGTAGCAGCGATAGTAAAAATTGTAAGATAATAATCAAATTCAAAATAAACAAAGAATATTTTTAAATAAACCAAAAACTACTAGTAGTCACAGAAATTACAGATTTCAGGCTTAGAAGGTCTTTCTGATTTTTTGAGAATGAACTTCCCAAGGTATTTCACCCACCAAATCATTGGTTTTGTAGTCATAAAAAAATAAGGCAGATTGGTCAAAATTGCATACATGGCATATATTACCTAGGCTTGTTTAATCTTGTACTAAATTTGCAGTATTTTGAGAGGGACTTTTGGAAATACAGGACAATGGCAGGCACCCAAGGGCATTGGATACAGTCTACAGTAGGCATTAAGAAGCATCCACTGATGCCTGAGAAGAGATATGCGTGCAACATGCCCGGTTGTTCTTGGCACAACATTCCCATCCTTTGATTATTCCTGCCTGAATAAACCAAGAACAACAGAATTCAGTAGTTAAAAAAATAATAACACATGAACACATGAAGCTGCCTTATACTGAATCAGACCCTTGGTCCATCAAAGTCAGTATTGTCTACTCTGACTGGCAGTGGCTCTCCAGGGTCTCAGGCTGAGGTCTTTCACATCACCTACTTGCCTCGTCCCTTTCACTGGAGATGCCAGTGATTGAACCTGGGACCTTCTGCATGCCAAGCAGATGCTCTACAAACTGAGCCACAGCCCCTCCCTAATAACAATAGTTGAATAATCTCACCGTACTTTTTCTTTCTTTGTTTTACTATTTGAAGGACCCAAAAGAACAGCCACGTCACCACGCATAAGAAGTGAAAAATAACTCACTTTTAAGAATTGGGGGCGCTTGCTCGCGTACCAGTGAATCCCGTAAAACCGTTGTTAGGTCCCAAATCCTTAAAATAACAGTCAAAACAAGACACACATTCCCAATTGGAAACTGGGACAATCACTACAATGTATCATCTTGTTCTTTCCCCATATCCTCATTTTTGCATTCCTTTTCAAACCTGGCTTCCAGCTGTTCAGCCACCAGACTGCCCTGGAGACAGCCCTGGTGTCCTACTGTGCTGCCAATCCAATAATAAAGCAATGCCACTAGAACGCAGTGGATAGAATTAGTGGTTTTGTTACAAGGCTAACTCTATTTCTAACAGGTTAGAGATGTGAAGGCCTGGAAACCCCCCCCCCCCTTTTTTTTCTCCCTGAGGAAAATTCCAACAGATTTTTTTTGAAATTTGGGGGAGCACTAAAAACCCAAAGCAGGGCCTCCGAAGATGACCATAGTGGTTGGGTAAAATTGTAACTATTGTTAAGCCTGTAAAAAACTTATGATAGGGAAGTAAGTACTGCATATATTTCAATCCCCCTATTTTATATTTGTTCACATACACACATAGAAGAAAAAAATGCTCCCCCCCCGGGTTTCAGATTTCCAGAATATATACCTCTCTATGAAGTAGGTTTGGTGGGTATATTTCTTAAGTGTCTCTATAGCCTCAAGTTCACAGTTTTCCATGGTTATCTAATATTGTAAATATTAATTACCATGGGTTGGATCCCATGGTAATTAATATAATCCAACCCATGGTAATTAATTATCGTTTCAGTGGAGAGTAAACTAATGTTTACTTGCTTTACTTTGCTGCAGTGCAGAGAAGAAGAGAAGTGGCTACCCTATATTCCTTTGCACTTAGTAAGATTGCCTCTGAAAAATGGCCAAGGGTTAGAGAGCCGGCCAGGATTTTTCATTCAATCTCACCCAGTTATCCTCCCTACCACTGCCTCTTTTGTACATGTATATCATGATCCCCTGCACAGCCTTTTTGGATAGTCTCCTTCTTTTTCATCAGCAGAAAAGATGGTTGGATACAAACCTTAACACTGTTTTTAGTTTTTATATCAATTGGAAATAAAAAACCTCTTACTAAAATATGTCTTCAATATCAAAGAGAATGTCAGCTAGAAGGATCCAGAGGTTCCATTGCTGTGAGAACATGTGAATATAAGAAGAGCCCTGTTGGATTAGATCAGTGGTCCATCTAGTCCAGCATATTTTTTCACATAGTGGCCAACCAGTTGCCCAGGAGGGCCAAACAGGGCATAGAGGCCAGGGCCTTCCACTGAAGTTGCCTCCTGGCACAGATGTGTAAATGTGGAGGTTCTCTTTAGTCACCATGGCTAGTAGCCGTTGATAGGCCTATCTTCAATGAATCTGTCTAATCCCCTTTTAAAACTGTTTGTACTTGTGGCCATCATACTCTGGTAGTGATTTCCACATTTAAATAGGGTTGCCAACTGCCAGGTAGTAGCAGGAGATCTGCTAATTCAACTGATCTCCAGCTGATAGAGATCAGATCACCTGGAGAAAAATGGCAGCTTTGGTAATTGAACACTATGGCATTGAAGTCCCTCCCCTCCCCAAACCCCACCCTCTTCAGGCTCCGCCCCCAAAATATCCTGCCGGTTGAGAAAAGGGACCTGGCAACCCTACATTTAAATCATTTGTTGCATAAAGAAGTATTTCCTTTGTTTGTCCTGAATCTACTGCCCATCAGCTTCATTGCATGCTATCACAATCCCTCTTACATGGGTACTGAGGGGGAGAGGGAGCTCTGCTTGTTTGCCAGAATGTTTATTTGGAGTTTTAATTTTCTCCTTCTTAGTCCCCTTTATTTATCTTACCTCAGAAGAAATTAGACACCAGAGGATTTTTCAAGTTAACACCCAAATAACAGAGATTTATTAAACACTGTACAAGAGATGGATTTGGAGGGGAAACTGTGGTTAGGAGAAGCATAGAACCAGAGCTATTTTATAAGTTTCACTTCAGAGAAGGCATAGATCTTAGATGGGTTAGTTGGTACAGTATTACAATCCTTAGATTCAGTTCAAAAATTCAGTTCAGCTCCCTGAACTTGTTCAAATTCCGTTGCCTAGCTATCAGGGAACTTGGAGACCATACAATCTCTCTTCCCCAGAGAAACACAGAAGTATGGAGTTTTCTCCTCAAATATCTCTTCCAGTTCTCACTATAGATATACCCCACTTTCGTGGCAGTAATCCCTAAACAACACCCTGTATTTGGAATATCTCCTTCCCAGAGCCTATTCCCTTCCAGTGACCTGAGAAAGGGTCCCTTTCCTCCCAATATCTGCCTGTCACTCCACAGGATCTGTATTAAGCTAGCTTAGTCAAATCTGAACCCTCTGGTTCCCAGGGTCAAACACAGCTACTGAACAACACGCAGGTTACCAAAATCAGAATACAATTCCTTTCTTCAGAACAGAGAGAGAGAGAGAGAGAGAGAGAGAGAGATCCTTAGCTCCATCCACTCCCTTTCTCAGAGCTTCTCTCAAAGAGTAACTCTTTGTTGGTCACACATACTCTTTGTTGGTCACACGAAGCTCTGCATTGCCCATCCCACTTATTTTAGTGGAAGGAACAGATAAGCATACACTAAGATCTGCTTTTCCCTTTGAGAAGGGCTTTTGTATACTTTCTTTATCTTTGAAAGACCTTCTGTGCATTGGAACTCTGCTAGATCAAACCATTTTATTTTGAAGAAAACTTAATCCGTACTTTGAATGGATAAAACACAAATGTTACTTGTAACTTTCTACATGGGTTCTTGGAGATATTTCTTTCCAATGAATCCTTTAGTGTAATTAGAAATCCTGTATGCTCCTAATAACAATGGAAGTTGTTCCCATAAAAGATATTGCTTTACCTATTTTAGTACTCGTTAATTATAGTTTTGAAATGTCTCATAAAATATCTGATCAGTTTTATTGACAAATATGTTTCACTATTCTGAACAATGCATGTTGATGTAACTCAAGGTTTAAATAACATTTAATCAGGTGTGCGATGTATTCTGTATTTTATGAATGCTAGAATTTTTGATATTCCAGAAAATTCTAATTGGCTGGAAAGTGATTTTATAGGAATAGCAGGTACTATACTATGTCAGTCTGACTAATCACCCCTCTGGCATTATGAGTAAATGCAGGTTAATGGAGAATCTTTTAATAATTTTATTAAATTAAGTATATTATCCTAATAACTCTTTAGTCAATTTTCCCCCACTTAAGTAATGACTAGAATTCATTCAATGAATCATAACCAATAATATTTTTGTTAGATTTACAACCCACCCATGCATGTTTACTCAGAAGTAAGCCCACTGAGTGCCACAGGGATTATTTCCAAATATCTGTATTTAATAGTGAACCCTGAAGCCCCTTTTAGTTGGTTGGTTTGTTAGGTAGATGTCAACAGACATATCTGCAACTCAAATTAACTGCAAATATGTTTGAATTATTGAGTTTGGACATGCATAGTTTGAATGAGCATGCATGGGATCAGGCTGTACATCTTTTTCACAGCTAGATTCGAGTCCAGTAGCACCTTAGAGACCAACACGATTTTAGGAGTATAAGCTTTTGAGAGGTAAAGCTCCCTTTGTCAGATACATATCTGATATCTGACAAAGGGAGCTTTGACTCTGGAAAGCTTATGCCCCAAAATCTTGTTGGTCTCTGTGGCGCTACTGGACTCGAATCTAGCTGTTCTACTGCAGACCAACATGGCTACCCTCTGACACTGTCTTTCCCCCATAAATCAATAGGAGTTCAGAGTGCTTAACTTTAATTGGATTGTGCTTAGGAGTTGTATTCGTTGCCTTTAATAAACGTTTTGCTCATTTCTATGATTCTGCTTTAGCCACAGCGGTGCTGACAGAAGTCATTGCTACCATGGATAAAGCGCCAACTAATACATGACAATATTGGCACCAAAAATCTTGGGGTTTAAATTGGAGGTCCTAGTGACCATTGCATTAGAAATCCAATACAATATTCTGGTGAGTCGCTTCTGATTGTGGAATTAGACCATCAGAGTATCTAGAAAAATTTCTGCTGATTCTACACTGATTTAATCTTACTTATTTCCTGCAATATTGATCGCACTGAATTGGTATTCTTAATGCTTCACATTTTGCAGCCAAGTTTAAGAAAGACAAGTTAAAATCCCTGGTGGGAAAGTGGAAGTAGCTGCACTAGGGTTACCAGGCCCCTGCTGGGAGTGGGGGATCCCCTGCCCCTAGTAGGCACTCCCTGATGCCACTCAGCTGGCCCGTGGGGGGGAGGGGAGAAATGGCACCAAAATGGGGAAGCGTGTCAGCAGCGTCCCAACATCCTGATGTCCTCCATGTGCACCCAGAAGTAATGTCAGTGTGTTGCTGGGGGATGTGGGAATGCTCTGGCATTTGGGCAAAACTCTGGTTTAACCCAAATGCCAGAGTGTCCCCAGTGTCACTGGCAATGCACTGACATAACATCTGGTTATAATAGGAAACAGGAAATAATCATATCGCCAGTGAGGCACCCACCACCTGGTAAGTCCCCCTGCCCCCCTGCCGATTGCCAGGGGGGACTTGGTAACCTTAAGCTGCACAACTCTGTGGATTGTGTGGCTAGGATTTATATATATATATATATTTAATTAGCCTATATCATGCTGTGGTTCTGGAAATCAGAGGAAACAGTCACTGGAAGTGCTTAGAGTGTAAGCCACAAACTTGACTGTACAGAATTACTTATTGATAAAATGTTTATATTTTATTCTAATAGCGAAGTTGACCAAATGTTTGGATACTTAAATCCAGTGACTGGACCTGTAAATGGGCAAGACAGATCTTTCTACAAACCTAAAAAGGGGCTTAAAATGCTTCACATTTGTGAAATGTGAAATCTAAAAAAAAAAAAAATACATTGTGGGTTTAAAAAAACCCTTACATTGATAAAAGGAGTACTGTAGCTTTAAGCATTCCAGGCTTCGGTTTCACTGAGTAAAAGGCAGAGGGAGGGGGGCAGGACACTTTCCAGGCCTATTTTGACCTTTGAGGGAGGACTCACTGGGGTCTGGGTTGGGATATTCATGGAGATTTTGTGGTGAAGTCTGAGGAAGACAGGGTTTGGGGAAGGAAGAGGCCTCAGCAGAGTATAATGCCATAGAGTCCACATTCCAAAGCAGTCATTTTCTCCATGGGAACATATCTCTATTGTCTGGAGTTCAGTAGTAATTCTGGGAGGTTGGCAACCCTAGCCTTAGAAACAGCCTCTGGATGACTTGATACCACCCGGCTTGCATGACTCGACTAGGCTTTGCTGCTTGCTACTGCTCAACAGCAGCCAACCTAGGAAAGCTCATGTGGTGGTGTGGCCGTAGCTTCAGAGTAGGGTCTGGAATGCTCAGTTCAAATCTCCAACTTGCTGTGGAAGCTCCCTGGGTGATTTTGGACCAGCCACATGCTTTCAGCCTAACCTGAGGAGGAGGGGAGGAGAATAATATAAGCTGCTGCTTTGTTCCCCACTATGGAGAATGGTGGGGTAAGGGGGAGGATGAGGTTGCCTCCCTCCCCAAACCTCACCCTCCCAAGGTGCCACCCCCAAATCTCCAGGAATTTTCCAACATGGAGCTGGCAACCCTAAGGGGGAACTGATCTCTGTAGTTGGGAGCTCTATTGTAGTACTGGGAGAGACGCTGCCACCGCTGCTGCTGTGGGAGGGGGAGAGGAAGCAGGTCGGAGGCTGAGAGGGTGATGGGGGGCAGAAAGAGAGAGAAAAGTTGATGGGATGGGGGGGGCAGAAAGAGAGAGAAAGTGACAGGCAAGGAGGAGAGAGAGCCCAAGAAAAGGAATGGCAGGATGGAGAAAGGGTGAGACACTGAGAGGAGTAGGGTGAGAGGGGAGGAAGCAGAGGTGGGGGGAATGGGATAGCTACTCCCCCAAGTTTCTTGCAGGTCCCCACTGTCTATATACTAATACCAAAGTCAGCTAAATCTGAGGATACTTAAATTCAATGACTAGATGCTGGATCTATTTTTGGGCAAGACAGGTCTTTCTACAAACCTGACAAGGCCCCCAGGTTTGCAGAAAAATGTGCAACCTAAAAAAACACATTAAAAGGTAAAGGTAGTCCCCTGTGTAAGCACCAGGTCATTCTTGACCCATGGGGTGATGTCACATCCCAACGTTTAGTAGGCAGACTCTGTTTGCGGGATGGTTTGCCTTCCCCAGATATCTACACTTTACCCCCAGCAGCAAGCTGGGTACTCATTTTATTGACCTCGGAAGGATGGAAGGCTGAGCCAAGCTTGAGCCGGCTACCTGAACCGACTTCCGTCGGGATCACACAGGTCGTGAGCAGAGCTTGGACTACAATACTGCAGCTTATCGCTCTGCACCACAGGGCTTCCTAAAAAATAAATGGGGGGGTGGGGTTTAAATCCTAAAAATGATAAAAGGAGCACCATAGCTTTAAGCAATGGATTCCCTTAGTGGCTGTTCCTAGGCAACCACAGTATTCCAGGCTTGGTTTCTGTGAGTAAAAAGGCAGGGGGAGAGGGCAGGGTCCTTTCCAGGGCTATTTTGGTCTTTCAGGGAGGACTCATTAGAGCAAGGCCTGACTAGGGTTGCCAGCTCCAGGTTGGGAAATTCCTGGAGATTTACCTTACATTGCAGCTTATATTATTCTCCTCTCCTTTTGTCCCTCTGTAGAAAATGACTGCTTTGGAGGATGAACTCTATGGCATTATATTAGGCTGAGGCCTCTCCGGTCCCCAAACCCTGTCCTCCTCAGACTCCAACACAAAATCTCCAGGAATTTCCCAACTTGGAGCTGGCAACCCTAGTCAGGCCTTTCTCTAATGAGTCCTCCCTCAAAGAACTTACCGTATATCATTTTTAGGATTAAAAAAACCAACCAACTGATCTCTGTAGTGGGGCCATTCGTTGTGATTCCAGGAGATATCCGGGCCCCACTTGGAGGTTGGCAACCCTAGATGGAGAGATGAAGCGTGAAAACTCACCCCATTCATCCATCTTCCCCAACCAGTGGTTAGCCATGGCAGAGCTGAGAGTTAATGTCAAAGAGGTGGTTGCTGCTGAATATCAGAATCTTTATACCAGGGCTACCATTTATACATTGGATTTTTTTTAGCATGTTTGAGGGCAAATATTTCAATTTTTAGAAAGTTGTAGTAGATTCCCCCCACAAACACACACACACACAATGCTTTAAAGACCTTGCTGGTGCTGAGCTAGCTTAAGAAGAGATTGTTTTAAAGTCATCATCTCTGCATTTTTCATTACCGACGATCCCCATTTTCATTTGGTAGTTGCCTAATTATCTGTTTAAGCAAGGGGGGTGGGGAGAACCTTCAGGCTGTTTCAGGGGCCTGCTTTAAAAAGCATGACACTCATTCAGAGTTCAGGAGGGAAAGTTTTAATGAATAAACTTGGTGGATTAGAGAGCAGAGGGGCGCAGTGATTAACTCTCATTTGTGCATTAGTGTTAAAATTAATTAAAATGGTGAAGCCATAGGAGGAAGGTTGCCTCTTCAAGACCTGACTCTGCCCTCGGAGTCAGTGTGGATCCAGCAGTGATTCATCTTGGCTAAGATGAGAGGGGGATTAAAAGAAAAGCACAGTCGGGACAAATGTGTTTTCAATGGTGCTTAACAGCAGGAATACCACTGAGACTTCAGCGCAATGCTACTGAAGTGTGACATGATAATATAGTATCTACATTGTTTGGTGTGTCTTGGCAAAGAATACTTTTCCTTCATATGGATTGCATTTTGGCCTAACATGGCAAAGCTAATTTTCTTGCCAAAATAAATTGTGTATTGTATATTGCTGAGTTTTCTAAGGAAGAGAGTTAGAAATTAGACCTGCTTTTGGATATCACTAACTGGTGCTGATCTTAGAACGATGCATTAAAAACTGTGTGATGCAGTAATATACTTTTATATCAACAGAAAATGTCATTCTTCATATTAATTGCATTAAATACAGAATACAATTGATTCATGGAGGATTAAACTTTCTTCTGAAGGATAATATTTTTCAGTACTGTGCAGGAAATCTTAATCATTCAAATTCTAGAACTCTATTTAAAAGAAAATCACTGTTTCTTGTAGAAATGAACAAGGAGACTATTGTCTCCTAGATATTTCCTTGCTAGGACAGTGGTGCAATTACAAATGACAGCCCATTTTATAAAGGGAAGAGTCTTTCTTGACAGGGGAACAATATCATACGAGTAACAAATGGGAAATCCTGTCGTGTGGCCGAGCACTTGTTTACAGAGGTTTACAACAGTCCAGTTATTAATTTTGCACTGGCCAGAGTTAAAGAGTTCAGGAAAAAAATCATCTATTCCTTAAAGTACGAAAAAAAATCTGCCTAATGGAAATTGCTGTTGTTTGGTACAGATCTATATTCATAAACTTTAAAAACTGGACGCCTTACTTATTTTTCCCCCTCTCTCTATAGATTTCTTGTCAACCAGAGTCAGAGGTCAGTGTCAGAATGCCCCTTTGGCACCTATTAGCTATAAGTAGCAAACTTGTTCAGTATTGATCCACAATGTCTAAATATCTGTTATGTGGGATATAAAAGGAGGTTTCACATCTTTCTAAAACAGATAATTCATAAAGGCCAAAGGGTCAGCTCTAGTGATATATTATTTTTTCACTATATCGGAGATCGCACAGGAGCAAAGGGACAGCGTAACGGGGTGGGCAAAGTGTCAATGAACTCTTGAAGCAGAAAGTTCGGTGTCTGCTGGAAATAGTGGTTTTTCATACACAGCACAAAGTGTTCAAAGCTGGCCTCTTGAACTGTTGCTGTAACAAAATGGCCAGAAACAATTCATGATGTCTAGCCATGGAAGCTTTCACAAAAGATGCTTACCCATATGATCCTCTCCTTGAGTTATGCCTGCTGGGCAGAAGACCTAGCATCACTACTTGTGCCAGAAGAGAAAAAACATTATGGTAGCCTAGTGGATTTACACCAGTGTAAGAACTGCTGTTGCTACACCATTACTCAACACGGACACAGCTTCTATCCACTGATATGCCACCAATTCAAGGGACACAAATGACCGTGCAGTGGTGGAGGGAATGGGGCTTAGTTAATCCCAAGCTTGCTCAGAGGTTGGTCCCACCCTGACTATGGCCATAGCATTACTCCAGCAAAAGAGCTGGTGACTCCTATTGGAATTAATGGAAAACTGACATAATTGCACCACTGACTAGGATAGGATGCCAGTTGCCAACTAACAGTAGCCATTCTGTATCCCATTTCAGCAAACACCCCTAGTACATAAGCCCTAGAATGCATGTATCTCTTGCCATAGGAGATGGGGCTGCACTACTGTGTCCCCATATATCTGTGATACACAACCAGGAATACTGTGCAGGAAGGTCTTTCCCAACAAAATGGCCACTTCACTCAAACAACAAAAAGTCAAGGAGACCAAAAAAGCAGGAAGAGCATATTGATAACATTTTCCATCCTACAATTGTATAAGATGCCTTCGCTGGAAATCTTAAATTCATGGGACCCAAAAGATCAGGAAATGGATTGCTGATAAAGAAACTGATAATGATATGTGCCTAATACAAAAGTCCAAGTTCTCCCCATGGTATCCTTTATTCAAATCGAATAAGCTCTTCTCATTATTTAATGGAACTTTTGGATCCAGGGTTAAGGAGAGCATTTACAATGGCAAACGATGCCTTCGGCTTAAACCCATGGCAGATAACATTTTGCCCCCAGAACCCTTACAGGTATGCTGCCTCAGGATTTCAGATACAAGAATCACCCATCAGGAACCTCAATTCCATTTCAGCAAATAGGTAGACAAGGTAGAGAGATCCATAAGTCCTGTATCCTCCCTCCTCCCAAAGCATTCCAGTAATGGAGGTGCAGAGCATTCAGATACCCCTGGCCACAGACTGCTTCCCCATTCATGCAATATAGAGAAACAATGTAATGATAAACAGCAATCCTTTACTTAACATAGAATCATAGAATCATAGAGTTGGAAGGGACCACCAGGGCCATCAAGTCCAACCCCTTGCACAATGCAGGAAATTCACAACTACCTCCCCCCTCCACACCCCTAGTGACCAGAAGATAGCCAAGATGGCCAACATGTTGAAGGCGAAGCAGTGCCTCTCATACAGGGCACATGGTAAGTGTGATGTTTTCAGTAAGAGGAGGACACAAACACTCCATATGGAGGAAAACTCTCATACACTGGTAAAGGCCACAGGGAGCAGAGACACCTGTATTCATTAACACTAAGCATCCACAGAGTTCCAGTGTAACTCCCCATATGAGAGTATTGTCTAAATACCAGTTGGGGTACCCTCAAATGTCAGCCTCACAGGGATTATTAGAAGGAGAATGGGAAGCTTTAGTGAAACACAGGGAATACCCAATAAACTGCACACTTCTTCAAATACTCTCTCAGTGTATACTCTCTATGTCTCCCTTATGTCTGTTGAGGCAACCCCTGCCCCTTCTAAAGGTCATAGAGACAAAGGTCATAGTAAGCATTAGGGGAAGTGTCCATTTTAGGATGTTCTAAGCCAAATAATGAAGCAGCATAAATACATGGGCATTACTTTTCTCAGCACTTTCCCCCAAGAGTTCATAGCATGGGATTGAATCTGTATGCTCAGCCTGTTCTGATCCATGATATTGATAGGAGGGGGGCTTCAGATGCGGGCTACATGGCGGCTCCTCTTTTCTTTTTCTTTTTTGCATCTAGTGTTACTGTTCCTGGTAGGAATCCCAACAGGTACGTTTTGCCCTGTGGAAGTCACTTCAGCATATCTCCCAGGCAGAATTCAAACCCACTGCTTCCCACTGACGTGATCTGTCTCACCGAGCAACTTCGCAACTCTTGTTGAGCATATTCTTGCAGCATCCTTCTCCCTTCATGTGTGTGCTCTTCTTCCTTGCAAAATCCACAGATATCTCCCTCACACAAATACCTATACAGAAGGGTTGCATGCACATGAACAATGCCTGTGTGAGTAATAATGTAATGAATAACTACTTATGTAGATTATGGCACTGTTGGCTCCACCATGCAAAAGAAAGACAGCAGATTGGGTGGGAGTATAGCTGAAACTACTATGGAGTAGTCCCAAGAGTTAGGAAGAATTGTTGCAATGACAGGAACCGCACCTACATACCAGAGTGAGATCTGTATGCAAACAGATAAAACTGAGAAAATACAGTTGACAATAACCTGCATTGGGTCAGATCCTACCAGATTTTTCAGTGGTACAAAAGGGAGTCAGAATCGGACAATGTTTAAATAAATAAATGTTAATTTGTTTCCATTGGTTTTCATGTGACACATATGTCTAGCTATATTTTTCCCCTGATCAAATTGCGATGAAATCCTCAGAGATTGTGATGTTCACCAAAGAGATCCTCTCTTCAGATTTCAGACTAATGGCGGGGGGGGGGGGATGTCCCCATTTATATGTACTGAACATGCTTTCTTCAAGAGCAGCCAGGGAGGTAAGCAAGCACTGATGCAGGAGTAACTATTGTCTCCTTTCCTGGGACCCTCAAGCAGGGGTTTATTGTGAGGGAGGAGGGTTGCCAGGTCCCTCTTCACCAATGGCGGGAGGTTTTTGGGGCAGAGCCTGAAGAGGGCGGGGTTTGGGGAGGGGAGGGACTTCAATGCTAGGGAGTCCAATTGCCAAAGCTGCCATTTTTTCCAAGTGAACTGATCTCTATTGGCTGGAGATCAGTTGAAATTGCAGGAGATCTCCAGCTAGTACCTGGAGGTTGGCAACCCTATGAGGGGGGCATTTTTAAATAAAACAGAGCGTGCACATGGATTGCTGACTTCTAGTGTCACAGCAGAGCTGAGGGGGAGAATGAGCAAATCGATCAACCAAGGACAGCAAAGTAAAGCGTGGGAGGAAGGAGGATTTGGCTGCACTGTAAAGAGTACAAATAAAATGTTTACGGAGATTAAAAATAATTTCTTAACAATTGGGGTTGGGTGCCATAATAAGCCAATCTCATTCACAGGTGAGCAGCCATTGTATTTCTCTGAATCAGCTTATGGCTTTAGAGTGAGCCCAAGGAACTGGTTCCAGAATACATTTCTTCTGGGCTACATTTTAGAAGAAAGTAAATTGAGATGAATCATGCTACAATGAGATAGTTAAAATGTCAGGCTCCATAAGTTTCAGTGCATCCTTATGGCTCTGAACACTAAAATGCAACAGAACATTGAAATAAGTGAAACTAAAAAGCGTCAGATAACTAAGAGGGGGGAGAGTCATTTTTGGCTGGGCTGCTGTACCATGGCAATCCACATAGTTTGGTTTTTAGAGTCGTACCTTTAAGTAAAACAATGGCAGTTTCTTTTTATCACTGGTCTTGGTTACACACCACACTCTTCTCTGCAGTGTGGATTGCAGAGTTTTTGAGGCAAACCATAAACCAGGGGCTTTATTTCTGTTTACAGATGTTACCAGAGGGAAATGGGCTTTTACCTGTTGGGTAAATTACATACACTTCTGCAATAAATATGCCCTGTAACTGTAATGTGGGAACAAAAACACCAAACTATCTTCAGCACCAGGGAACAGAAACACTGTGAAGTTCAATACATTTTTGGTTAGCCTAATTCACAAAATACGATGGAATTCAATCTCAGTTTCGAAAAGTTTGCTTCTCCAGCCAACTGAGCCTACAAATCTGGCCCTAGCACTGTTGCTTCCTTGCCTCATCCAAGCAGCATGACTAAAGTGCCTTTCTAACAGCACCTCTGCAGGAATCAGAACATATTCAATGGTGCAGTGCTGTCAATGGCTACACCCGTTCGTATAGGAGCAAAACTTTAAAGTCCTGCTTATAGAAATTGATAGTTTTCACCTAAGCATACATACCATATAATATAGCCTCATGCCTGCACTGGATTATGCAAATAGCACTTGCATTGGCTTACATTTCTCTTAAATACTATTTAGGCTGTTTGCATTAATATGGTTTAATGTATTGTAAACTGGGATTAGTGTCTTTTAAAAAGAAAGCTTTTGGAGCTTATGTCTGCCTTTGATCCAGATCCACAATCAATAAGCAAGAAAGTCTAAGAGAAGCCATGATTACTCACTGAGCAGAAAAATATATTCTGTCCACATCTAGAAGCACTCTTGTACATAACATTACTTCATATTTCAAGATCTGATCCACTGAGCCCTTTCCCAAAGAACTGAGCCCTTTTTCGAAATAAGTCTCTTAAAGACTTAATTCTTTACATTTTGCACAAAAGAAATGGTTCGCATAATGACTGATTCTTTGGATAAAACCATTCCTCAGAACGACGAAACATTTTGAAGGGCAAGACTTTAGTGTCATACGTACAGTAGGATAAGCAGTGTAGGACTGGAACTCTTCCTTGATTGGAAGAGAACATGGCAATATGACGCCTCTGAGGGTAGCCATGTTAGTCTGTTACAGCAAAATGAACAAGGAGTTTCGTGATACCTTCAGGCCTGATGAAGTAAACTCTGGCTCAGGAGAGTTTATGATGGAATAAATTTTGTTAAGTCTTTAAGGTGCCACTGGACTATTTAATAACCCCTATGGTATTTGTCAAAGTCTTTTTCCAGATCTTCATTATTGTATGGTTTATACCAGACCCGAAGAGAGGGGAGTACAAAGGGGACAAAGTGAAGAACCTATGGCTTGGGAGAACATGTATCTGCTTAGACTCCCATGTCTATATGTCAGTGCATCAGGTTGACAAAGCAGGAGGGTGGTTACTGGACCCAGAAGGTGCCCTGATCAAACCAACCAGGTTTAGATCCCAAAGTAACAGGGGATTACATGAAGAGCAATCCTTCTACATATTTCTTCCCAGTGGATATAAAAAGGATCTATGTGCAGTGGCATGCAGTGGGTGGGCAAATATAAAAGCCTGCTAGGCCCTGGCCTTCTGTGTGATTCATAAGCCAGATATGTTACTCAAGTCAGTCCATGTGGCTAGGTAAATCATGCAAAGGAGCTAACCTGGTATCAGATTGTGGCGGAGAATGATAACAGATAGGCTCTTTTACTGAGGCCAATTTTATATTCACGAAATGAATTTCATTTTTTCCTTTGCAGACCATTTAAAAAGTGTTGTAATTGCCAGTGTGACCACTGGCCAGAGTTACTAGTATTATTGGTCAGAACAAGGCAACCTATCAGTTTTTTTTGGGTGCTGTGAAGTCATAGCTGATTTATGGAGACACCTTAGGGTTTTCAAGGCAAGAGAAGTTTGGAGGTGGTTTGCCATTGCCTGCCTCTGTGTCACGACCCTAGTATTCCTTGGAGGCTGCCCATCCCCATACTTGCCAAGGCTGACCCTGCTTAGCTTCTGAGATCTGATGAGATCAGGCTAGCTTGGACCTATCCAGGTGAGGATAACCTATCAATATTGCACTATTATAAGCCAGATTCAGAGAGACTTTATGTCAGGCTGATAATATTCTGACTTTTCCAGTGGGATGCCGAAACCTTCACACTTTGTTGTTGAACCTAAAAGAAGCAAAGAAATTATTCCTTCCACCTAGGATTTGGAAACCTATTAAGCCTATCCCTGTGCCCTTAATTTCATCCCCTCCTGGCTTTCTAAAATCAGACATTTATGTCTTCCATTTCTAATTTGTTCCTTGATCCATGAATATAGCCCAAGGCAAGAAAAAACAGGATATACAATATCTATTAATTAAAATCCTACCAGAGTTCTGCTCCCCCCCTATTATTTGTTGAGAAGTTATTTAATCTAATCCCAATAGCAGGTTTACACAGTGAAAAATGAATGGAGCAACAGAGATGAGTCTGGTTTGTCAATGCCATGGGCTAAATAGTGTTTTGTTAGAACTAAGTGGAATTACGTTGAACAAATCAGGTTTGCAAAAGGCAAATCCCCTAATCTATCGAAAACTCATGGGACTGTGTGTAGGTGTTATCGATGTCATAGCAGGAATGAATGTGATCTCCCACCACTGAGAGATGTTACCAATTTGTAATGTAACAATTAACAGGAATATTGACATTTGTGTGCATCCGATAGGGAGTTGGCATCTTATAGGCTCACTAAAGTCAAGTAACATAATATACTGTATTCTCTCATTTCATAATGTGGACTGCTTTCCTAAGCCTAAGCCAGTGATGCAGTGGAGCAAGTTTTCCTCCATCAGGGTAGCTATCTCAGCTGAACGCAACTGTATGGTGAGCCACTATGTTATAGAAATGATTTTTTAAAAATACCAATTGCTCGTCAAATTTTATTATCCTCACTGCCAGTTTCACAACTGGCAAACCATGATAAATATAAATCAGCAAAATTATAATTGGGAAAACATGTTTCCAAATCTGCCCCCTAGGAATTTAGAAGTTCAGAACATTCACAAAGGCTTGGTTGTCCTTTTTTATTGTGGACTGCCTAGTGGGAAGGCTCTCACCCCACCCTCCCGGCTTCCTAGTCTTTCACAAAGTTCTTCATCTCTTCTGAAGTAAATAAGATGTCCTCTTGGATAATGGAAGCCCCACTAGCACAGGGTTAGTGCCTTTTCATGCCAATTAAACACATTTTATATAGTCATAGTAGATGCATCAATGACCGCATACTAGACTCCAGCCGAGCTCAGCCAAACAACTGCACAGCAAATGTAATTTCAGGAGCATTCCAGTCACTTTAAGCATGTGGAAATTTGTTCCAATGGAAAACATTGATTCTGAAAGAGAAATATATATTTACATATACTCTCACACTAATTATTTGCTGTTGATTACTGTGGTAATAAAGAGCTTGTGGTGCTTAATTTAAATTAATCCTTCTTTAATGAAAAACCAGGCTTGGAGCATAAAGACATTTTGACAGATACAGTTATTGCACAAACATGCATTTATATATGCCAAGGCAAATGAACAAGCTATCATATTCAGCCTGGGCTATAATTACCTTGAATTATCATTGTATCTGTTTATGAGAAACAAAACCCAAAGCTTGAATGTGAGATTTATTTTATATATAATATATAATCTTGTGTATTTATAGAAACATACATATAGAAATATGCACATAAGGAGAGAAAAGCATGAGGACTAAAGGAAGGTAGGAAAGGTCTCATCAATTACGTTCTCGTCTTGTTGTAAAATCGATTCAAGTTGGTACTTTTAAAAACTAGAAAA